>NC_134697.1:32286684-32886684 GCF_050947455.1 Rhinoderma darwinii | reverse complement strand
CTGGAGTGATGGTTGCTGGAAATGGGCCTCTATACACCTATGTAGATATTGCATTAAAAACCAGACGTTTGCAGCTAGAATAGTCATTTAGCACATTAACAATGTATAGAGTGTATTTCTGATTCATTTAATGTTATCTTCATTGAAAAAAACTGTGCTTTTCTTGCAAAAAAGGAAATTTCTAAGTGACCCTAAACTTTTGAACGGTAGTGTATATATATATCAACTGATAGTCCTAGCAATAGTTCATAAATATGGGATTTATGTTAGTCATAATGCATAGGTACAGTAATAGCACCTTCTTCAGGGCTTGGAGACTGTATATATATCAGTGTATCTATGTACTATGCCTTGTACTGTTTCTTTATCTTGACTAGTTAAAATTCTGCATTTATGCGTTATGGTTGTCACTATTGTATGGTAACTGGTAGTAGTGGTATGGGTACAATGATATAATTACCTCCTCACACTGCCTGTCCTCCCTTGGTACCAGGTTCAAGATGGATTTAGGCAGTGTTCTGGTGTACCTTTTTTCCAGGGCTGGATCAGTCCATCCCCAAGACCACTTGCGCATACTATATACTAGTGTAGACAGTTGCATCCTTTCACATATTGTTTTAATGGTATACATGCATATACATGCAGACTGCTCAAAAGGATGCTGTTCATTGTCTAAGGAATTGATTATACAGCAATTTCTTAATAAAGGTACACGTAAATGCTATTACGAGACACTTGATAAATTTATTAGGCGTCATGCACACAACCATAGTTTTGAGGCTGTATACTATCTGCAATTGCGGATAGTATAAAAGAGATTCTATTCTATGGGCCAATGCACACGACCCTGATTTCCACGGTCAGTGCATTGTCCGGAGTCCGGACCGTTTAAAAAAATAGGACATGTCATTATGTGGTCCGCAATTGCGGTCTGGGCTCATTGAAATGAAAGCACATCTTGTGTGTGCAAAGTCCGTGATTGTGAACGGCCATTGGATGACACTCCACTGGCCGTGCGTGCCATAATCACGGACCGTCCACACAGATACGGCCGTGTGCAGGACGCCTTATAATTATATTGACACAATTTTGGATTTAGAAGTCAATCAGTAACATAGAAGACTGCCATGATAGTCTTGTAAGAATGTATTTTGACTGAGCACCCAATAGCAAATGCTGTTATATAGTTGTAAAAGCTGGTGGCTTGAAATGATCTTGCAATTCACAGGTCATGTATTATTATTCCCAGTCTAATGTAAGGTATACACCCATATATCTTTCATGTTTATGAGACAATTATTAGTATTCTAGTTACCGGAATTAGTCAAGTTGCTTTCTTTCTCTTCTGAAGTTACCACAGCGGCAAACACCCTCTGATCACCCTGAGTGTTCAGTACTTAACACGAAACTGTCTGATGAAGATTGACAGTGTCTGCGTGTTAGGTGCAGCTTGTACTGGAAAATATGCAGACGGCACTTGTAATATTAGAAGGGAGAGAAGTAGAAAAAAAAAAATGGTGATTTCCAGGTCCCAGAATACCAGAATTCATACATAAACATCGGCAGACAAAATGAAGGAACAACATATGTAGTACAATTATATAACAAGGAAAATCTAGACATATCCGCTTAGGTCATGAGTTTTTCTTTTAAAAATTACATTTTCTGCTATTTTCCAATTAAAAACGACTCTATAAAGGATTGCACAAATTAGATCATTGTCTCAAAGATAACCCATTAAACAACCAGGTTTTTCTTTTTCTCTTAAGCAGATGATAACATTCGCTATCTATACATAATACAATTTTTTTCCAAAAATACTATCCACACTTGTATTTTCTGAGGCAAATATGCAATGAATACTTCTGTTTTGAATACAAGGGGTTGACTCATTACAGCTGATTTTGCCGGAAGAATTTGCTGTCCACTCATTTCCCCTACAGCGGATGCTACGGGGTAAATGTGGTATTACATGCGGCCATTCAAATGAATGGCCATCCATTTGTTACATGGACAAGTCAGTGCATAAAGATGGACTTAATGTCCTATGAACTTCATATTCCTAAGGACTGAAGCTATTACACTATACAATTCAGCCTTAACATAATGGTATCTTTCACTATAACCGGTATCCTTTACACTACATCATCAGATGTCATTGCCAGCTTAGTGGGCTATTTAAAGTGCAGTTTGAAGACAAATGGGGAGTAGGATATTTAGGGTGTCATTTACACAAATTAGCAAATATGGTGGCTGCCGCTTTGCGAGACCACTTTTATATTTTGCAGTGCCTACATATCTCTTCTTGATTTTGAGGAGTCATAGGGCAAGCCCCGAAATGGCACTTTGGGAGGACATTAAGCTCAACTTTGACACAGCATATCCCAGCTTTTAGTTTTGAGGACACCCTAATAAACAAATAAATGATAATAATATGTGTAATGCTAGCCCAGTATATTTCATAGTTGACCTAGTCCTTATAAAGTCCTGGCCTATTTGTCAGTCGGTGTAAGACTAATATCATTCCAAGCAGGAGTGTAATCAGAGTTTAAAGCGTCCTCCATGGAAAGTCAACGATGGGACCCTATCACCCAAATTACAGCAACCTTCTAAACAAGAAATGAATCATTCTGCCATATATTCTGTGCACTAAGGAAAACCCATGTAGTAGTGCTAAACAGCAGAAATCCACCACTGTTTTATTCCTTCACAAAAAGGAACAACATTCCTGTACCTAAGTAAACCCCCTCAGGCTCAGGACCCCATAATAGCTGCTATGGCTATTGTTATTCCCATGATTCCAAGCCCAACTCAGCATTCGATCATCTCTTTGTGTAGACATTTGTATTGTAGCCTATTGACTACAAAGAGCTCTTAGATTAGCTGTTCTTTTCCAGTCTTGATACTACATTGTGTTCAGTGCTACCTATTAGAGTAAATAAGCAGTTTTCAATATATGGCACTAAATAGTATAGTAGAATGTATTTTACATTTAGCAGGGGCCAAGAAGTCTTAAGATAGAGAAGTAATGTAATGACCCTTATACATCCACAGGAAACCAAATCTGCTTGATCTAAGAATATAGCCCAGGCATGGACAGAAGGACTCTTGTAAGAGAAACCACAAGGACCAGTGTCAGCTTACTGAGTACCAGCATCCAAGTGTACTGGAGGAACATGACCAGTGATAACCCTTTATTTCCTTGTAATTATATTCTATACTATACTAAAGAATTTGATGTATTATCTTTATACATATCTTCCTAAATTAATAAATATTGTTACTGTAAGGTACAAGTTTCCATTATCGATAATTGCATTCTGTAAAACATTTATTTTCCCTGTGAAAAAGTAAAAAAACAGAATTGGGGATATTAATAAAAAAAAGTATATAAAAGTATATACAAAAAAGTTACAGTTACAAAACCATTATTTTTCGGCCCATATGCCTTATTTGAATACTAATTTGTACTGAGGAGTACAAGAATTGAAAACATTTGGGGTCCATGGTTAGAATTTATGGAACACCCAAAATTAGGGGATTAAGCAAAACTATAAGTATGAACTTAAGCAGTTTTTGGTTCTCTTGGAGAATCCAATTATAAAAGCTTTCTTTTAAACTAAAGTGATAACCAATAGGCCCACATTTTTGTTTTTCCACCAGCAAGCTATAAAGTACCAAGGCTTGTTCACATCTGCGTCAGGACTCCGTTCATTGGTTCCATCGGAGCTTTCCGTCAGGGGAACCCATGAACGGAATCCAAACTGAAACAAACGGGAACCATAGGTTCCGTTTGTCACCGTTGTTTAAGGGTTCCGTCGTTTTGACTAAAGGAATACTGTAGTCGACTGAGCTATTCATTCCGTCAAAACGACGGGACCCTTAAACAACGATGACAAACGGAAATCATTTGGAGTACCGACACAGATGTGAACGAAGCCTAAATTGTTACAAATATATAAACTCCTGGAACAGTGTGATAGCGGGCTAAGTTGTGTCCACAAGGAACACCTTCCCTTTCATAACAGTTAGGCCACTCCAAGATTAATGGCATACAAAAGAAATGGAGTACAAAGCCATATATATAAAAGTATAACAATTTTATTAACATAAAGGTTAGACAAACAATTAAAAATTGGTATCAAAACAGAGAAGACTCTATAAAAGTACGCATGTACATGACAGGAAAACAGAACCTATGCCATAGACAAAGTATACTGTGGTCTCCGTATTAGGGGTATAAGTAGTGCAGTCATCTAATAGTGGCGATATCCTTTCCAAAAGTGCAAGTGCATGAAGTTTGGACAAAGTCCATGTAAAGAAAGGAGAAGCCAGTGGTATCAGAAATGAAACAACACCTTACCCATCTCAGTGGTCCTAAAAGCCTGCATGTCATGTTCAAGACCCCAACGCGCATTTCGCGATCGGTGCTTCCTCAGGGGGTGTATGATGGTCTAAATTGTGTGCCGTATTTAAAAACTTTTATTTTTTTTTAGGGGCATCATCACAAAATTCTACTAACACCTCAGGGGGTGTTATTCATCTCCAGCAATGAGGGGACATAAAAGGGACAAAGCTGATCCTGCAGGTTCAATAATAACTAACAGTAACATGGTTGAAGAAAAAATGACACCACCATTTGAGTTATTCCAAGAAGAACATACTGTATGAAGGGCCACTCAACAGCTGAACTCATCGTGAAAGTTTATCTCTCATCAAATGAGTTGCAAGGAAGAACTTCAATTAGTGTTTCCTTGAAGGGAGACACATATTGGGTATCCCCCTGTTGTGACACTTCTTTGAATACTTCAGAATAGCTATAACCCTCCATTTTTCCAATGTCCTATAGATACACTGTCTGATACATCTGGATGTGCACAGCTTGGCCAAATCAATTTTCTTTTCCTTTTTTGTTTTTGTATATTTCAGCATAAGGACAATATTAAAAGGTAACAAAAAACAATTAGAAATGACATGACGAATGTTCAACATGTTACTTACGGTACCTATGGAGCACCTACATACCATAATATAGAAAATAATTGCATGAATTGCAATCTATTCATATATTAAATACTCCAGGCCTTAGAACTACGGAGTAATTTTTATAATATTACTTAAAGGGGTTTTACCATCTCAGACATTTATGGCATTTTAGTAAATTCCATCCACCCTTTCACACAGTCTACACATGAAAGTGGTGGCAAACGGTGACCTCATCATATGGGGGCCCCCCGAACTTGAGACAGGGGCAGAACCCAGAGCTGGGACCCGCATCTATCAGCTTTTTATAGCATATCCTGAGGGTATGCCATAAATGTCTGAGATGGGAATACTCCTTTACGAATTTATTAATCAATTCCTTTATTGTTACTTAAAAAAAAAAATCAGGATTGAAAGGAGAAACTAGGCAATTAAGGAAATGAAGCTAATTGAAGGGGCTGACAAAAAAAAGAAATGCACTCACTGGTGTTGTACTATGAAAATGTGAGGAAATTGTAGATACAATCTGTGAGTGGTTTCCTCCCCTCATAAGGAAAGTGATAACTGGTGCCAGCCCTTTTGGGGGGGTATGTAGACTGTACAATGCTCTCAGTTTGGTCCTCTATCAAAGGAGCCTATCTGATTGCAAAATCTGTAGACAGACAAAAAGAAAGGGCTCGTAGGGTGATAGCTGTGGCAAACACGGGAACCCCTTAAAGGGCACTTCTACTCAACAAACAGCAAAGAGAAAGTATGTTGCACCCCCGATACTTACAATACTCTTATCCATTGCTGTTCGTTGAGTGGAATTACCCCATAAGGAGTTCACCCCCTTTAACCATAGTTATCACCCTAGAAGCGCCCTCTCTTGTATTAGCAGATCTTCAGAATACTGGACAAATATCTATCAGTCATTTAAAAGTCTTTTCCCTTGGATTCTAATAGCAGAAAGTACAGCATCATGATGTGGAAGTAGGTTCCCATCAACTATTCAGTTGTTTTCTCTCTTTTACTTATTATATGCAGTACATCATACAAACGGTGATTTTTTTCCCCCTGTAATTTAATTCCCCAATTAACTTCTTAACATTATATATGTATATATATATATATATATATATATATATATATATGGCTCTTTACTTAAATCCAGGTACATCTGGTCGTCCCTATTATTTAGTTAACTGATCTCTCTGGTGGTACATAGTCCTGATGTTCAGGATCTCCATACACGATCATTGGTGGCTCTGTCAATCTCACAGTTGGATCTGTCTAAATGACTGAGGCATAGATTGATTAATCTGAGCTCACATGAGCAATCCCCTGTAACCTGTAGACATTGTGTAGTAGAGGTGATTGATGGTGGAGGCTGAGATCCCAGCTTCAGACAAGAGGATCATCATTGTATTAGTATAGAAAACAAAGTAATTCCCATTTCTTAAGGATTTAAAATAGTAGCTGTATCTGCATATTAGGAAATGTTAAGACATCGCAGAATGGGCACAGATTTTTGGTGTGGATTCCACACTGAAAATCTGTGACCATTAACAGTACAATACATGTGGGTGAGATCTTCAAAAGTCAATTCACACAATTTTCACCGCAATTTTCACCCTTTGCAATGGAAGTGCATGTAAAACATGCAAATTTTGATGCAAATTTGCTGCAAAATCCACGGTTGAAAAACTCTGCTGGGTGTGCACTTACCCTTAAGGTCTAAAGGTCCAATTACACAGCCCAATATAGGCTGTGCAAACGAGCGCCGATCAACAATACAGCTCCTTGATCGGCGCTCGTTTGCTCCTTTTACAAGAAGCTATGATTGGTTATGTATGGGGATGAGTGATCATTACTATAATCGTTCGTCCCCATACTTATCCGTCATGTTGGCAGCACATCTCCCTTTTTACACAGGGATGTGCTGCCGACAGCGATAATATTTAATGCTGCAAAAAACGAGCCAATTAGCCGATGAATGAGCGTTTGCTCGTTCATCGGCTGATTTTTTGCCCTGTTTACATGGGGCAATGATCAGGAACGAGCTTTCAGATGAACGCTCGTGTACCCGATAATTGGCCCCTGTAGAAGGGCCTTTAAGATAAAGCTAAAACATTCTTCCTTGAAATAACACCCACTAAATGCTCGTCCTGATGTACTGATTAGAGGGATTAGAATAAAATGTACCATATTCCTATGGATTTATGTTACGATCAGCAATGTGAGGGCATGTTACACAATATTTAAAGGAAGGTAGCAATTATATATGCTCTTTAGCATAAGAGCTGCACTTTATTCTGGATCAAGGGAGGTGGTGTTTATTATTTTTTTAACTTTTTGTCTTATTTTGTTTTAATGCACTCTGCTGCACATAAGCTACACACTCCATTCACTTTCTTGATGATGTCACCATTGAACTACATTGCACAGCATGCCTGGCTGCTGGCAAGCCCACTGGGGAGCTAACAACACATGTCTATGTATTCTTCATTGTGTGCTTTCAATGCTCATAGGCTTTACATTATTTTGTATATATTTAACTGCTTATATGTTGACTTTATACTTTTACATCATTGTCATTTTTCATTTTTACCTAAGGCTAAGTTTCTTCTTTATCTAAATGTAGAATGTTATCAGCCCTAATGTCTGGACTACTGGAAAACCCCTTAACCCCTTTAAGGGATAAACATTAAATCTAACAACTATGGCAGCAGCCAATGACCTCACTTCCCCTTTAAGTAAAGGAAATGATATTGCTTTAATTGATTCCTCCTTAAATTTTAAGTGAACTGAGTAAACATGGGCTAAATATGGAGTGACTCGTGTGACATTACCACCATTTATCCCCTTGACCTCTACACATATTCAAGTGCTACTGTTTTGTCATGAGATGGGCTCTTTTGGCTTTTAAGGAGTTAATCTTTGTTTGAATAAGAGCAATCCGTTTGCCATATGAAGTTATTGAGTGTCAAATGGCACTGAGTGTTGCAGCAGCTGGCTCTGATCTTAGGGTTGTACAAGGGACTCATCAAACTTGCCTTGGCTCAACGGCTTTGTTTTGCAACATGCTCTGACCCCTGTTGACCAAAAACCCACCTGACAGTCTCCAGCACAGATTCCATAGGTCCTCGTGCCGGCATCTCACACAGCTGCTTTCACTAAACACCAACCACAGACCGTAACATATCTAGCAACAGATGAAATTATTCTGCAGCTGTTACACTGCATAAGGCCAAAAGCATGGCTAGCCAATGACCAATGACCTCTTCCTCCACTTGGTGGCCCAAAACATTCATGTCTGTTGGGCCTATAAATCTCTCTGTAGTTGTCATGCATGGATTAAGGGAAAAGCTCAAATTAATTTTACCAGCCGTTTGCAGTTCAAAGGTACAGGTAATAATGATATGTGGTATAATATAATAAATGCAAATAGCAGTATATTACCATTAAATGTTATTTATAATGTGATAATATATATTGGACTGCATTTGGAAATGAATGCTCTACATTCTTAAGCACAATACTTTCTGCCTTTCTATTGCTTTTATTACCAACAAACATATCTCAAAAAGTTAAAAAAAGTTAATTCAAATAAATGTTTTAAAACTTTACCATGATAGCAATAACCCTCAAAGCTTCTTGTACTGTAACTATACTTCATCTATATAGAAGCACCTTATTAACCAAATAACCACAACATTGTAAGAAAAAGCGCTACAAGAAAACAGTTTATAGTAGGCTCCCAAATGCCAGAATTCAGAGCCACAAAATCAAATATATAGATATGTGTTGATAGTAATGTCACCTTTATGCAAAAGACATAAAAGTGTTATTTCCACATCACATTACTTAAAAAGTAAAAATGATCATATGCTAGTAAATCAGAAGTTAGAGTAATAGCTAAAGGTTTTGTTTTTGTTTTTTACCTAGAGAGATCCGTTTTGCTGCCGCATCATTTTCTTTTTTTCTTTTTCTAAATGTCGGCCATATTGGTTGTTGTCACTTTCGAATTAGTATATAAGAAACTTATCACACGCTATCATTTCCTCAGCATATTGTAGAACAGTTTTACCCAAAGCACATTTTGATCGTTCTACCTATGGTTTTGGGTCCTTTTTTACCTGACGTCTCTATCTAGCCATGTACAACACTTTGGCTTGATTACAAGTTTTAGATAAAGTTCAGTCCAGTTATGACTCATGAGGATTATTGGCGAATGGTTATTCAAATTACTTTTGTAGCGTAATAAAAAGTGATCCACTAAATTTCTAATGATTGTCGGGAACCAACTAATGATGTGCTCATTTTGCTTTTATGTTATAGCATATTCAGATGCCTCCTACTATACTAATATGCAGAGGCGGAACTTGAAGCTCCTTGACCCTAATGCAACCTCTGTAACAGGGTCCCCCACCGACCATGTACCCTTTATAATACTGGTGTCTACTTCTGTGGCAGATGGGCTTTTGAGTCCCTCAAGCACCAGGGACATCCACCTCCTCTGCACCCCTTTAGCATATACCGGCTAATATTAAAGCATAGTCAAGCCATGATTTATGTTTAGGCACATCTATGTAAAAGCATTATCACAAACCCGAGACATTAACAAAAATATCAGAATTACAGAGTTCTCATACACATGAAGAGGCGTGTGGTCACATAATTGTGTGGTCACATAATTCTTGATAAATATATACTAGACTGTCTAATGAGCCACATATTTCTACCGGCATTCTTCTACAAGAAGTTCATCCTCTCGAACAGTATGACATTTGTGTATCTGATGTCTAATTTTTATAGAAAGGCAGAGATCGTGCTTTATTCACCCAAGTGCCATAAAACCTGCACACTCAGATGGGGTTTATCGCAGAAGGGCCCCTGTCCTTTTCCCCAATCCTATGAACTAGTAGAGGTCAGGGACAACCGGCCTCTCAGGCCAAAGCATAGGGAGACCTGTCTGTACTCAGGCGTCTGCCTAGGCTGCCACTTAAGCACACTCCAGGGCTCATAAGTCTAGGTTTGGCTCCTCCAGAAAGGGGAGGAGATGCCAGGTTCCTTACTTCAGATCCCCTTTTCCCATTGCACTTACCAGCCCTTGTCAAAGATTCCGATTTGTAGATCCTTTGGTGCCAGATATGCAAACGGCTATCACCTTACAAGACTGCTGCAAATTGTGGTTATTTGCATATCTGGTGCAAAGGGTCTAGAGGGGGTCTCTGGTCCAGTGCCAGTATGTGCTATTAAGTCTGAGGGGATTGGGAGGAAGAGGGTGTTATACTTTATTTATAAATGAAGTTGTCCCCCATGACAGATCCTCTCGAAGATGTTTATATTTTTAGAATATACTTTACTTTTCTCAGGCCATGTGCTGCTATTTTCAACATTTCCCTAGGTATTTCTACTTGTTTCTTGGCTGGCTTTTGTAACTGCAAGTGTTGTATATCATCCTGTATAGACATTATTGAAGCTTTTGGAAAATTTCTCTGGTGCTTTCCACTCCAGAGGGATATTTTGTGATCTGAGTGCAGCTTATCCATTATTGCCCTGTATGTATTACTGCTACATTTGAACATCTGCAGCTTCTAAAAAGGTTATTACAGTAAGAAACGAGAAAAGAAATTTGATCAAATGTAATCTAATAATCCATAACAGCAGATTCGACTTGAAGACACAAAGAAAACACTTGAACATGTCACATTTTTAATGCTGTTCCTAGCCGAGAAACACTCAGGATTAATAGATTTGTTACATAAGAATAATATAATATAATGATTAGACAGTATTTATGTTTAACAAACCATATGTCTTGAAATGTAAAATTGTTTAAACTAATTGCCCTATTGAGTATCAATGAGAGCCATGTTTACTCCAGTTGCTTTGGGACTTTGCAGCATATTAGTCGAACAAAATGGACTTTTTAAGTTTTGTACAGTTGTTAATTTCAAGTGCTAAATAGGTTGACCTTTGTGTTAGTAGCACACGTTTTTTTCCCCCCAGGATTCCCTTAAGGGCACAACTTCTTTAAGATGAAAGCGACAGTGGCATGTTAATTGGGATAACGAGTTTATTTTATATGCAGGAGAATGGCCAAACCTTAGTTAAAAGAGACCTGAATTGGATACTTTATATCGATTAATCCCCTAAATACAGGTTAAACCATTCCTAAAATCATGTATTTGTGTTTAAAAGGAATTTAAGAGAAATATGTATAATCCCAGTTTTCTGTAAAGGACAAAAACATGGCTTTAGATAACTAGATCTTACAGGTGAAGATTCTTACATAGATATACCATCTAACAACTGCTTGGAATTTTACCAAATTACGTTTTTGGCTAATGTCTTTAGTGTGCAGTTCCTGCCATTTTCAGAACCACTTATAACCATTTTACTTTAAGTATTTAGGGTAGATGGGAAACAGCTGGCACTGCTCAGTACCAGACACGGCACTATACATACACTATACGTGCACAGAGTTTTGCTCCACGGCAATTCCACTCAATAGCGGACTCATCTGTAATGTTTGTCAACGAGGTGCTCAGCGACCAGGACAGCCCAAATGAATGTAGATATCTTTGACCATAGAATAAACGTTGTGGCACTCACTGATATTGCAAAAAGGTTCCTTTATTCAATGATCATGGTCAGTAGGAGGTGGAAAAGACTGGCCAGTCTTTTCCACCTCCTACTGACAATGATCGTTGAATAAAGGAACATCTATGCAATATCGGTGAGTGCCACAACGTTTATTCTACCCATATTACAGCATAATAGGTCGTTATGATTCTGTAAATCTGGCTAAACAAAGGTACTGTAGTCCGCTGAGATTTGCGAGCGGGATTGACATACGCCTATGTCGGTGTGTAGAATTTTTCTTTGAATGTTGATCCAGATGGATTTCCACTTGGGATCAGGAGGGAATTTCTCCTTTTTAGGGAAGATCGGTTTATGCCTTATGGGTAATTTTTATATTTATTTTCTATAATTTCTCCCTCATCCCTTTCTCCCATCCCTTGGTTGAACTTGATGGAGATATATCTTTTTTCAACTGTACTAACTATGTAACCATGTAATGTGGGTGCAGAAATGCACTTGTATTATTCTTCTGTTATACTGGCCAAAGCTGGGTAAAACAATAATACATGCAATTATTTTCTATAAACAGATATAAATCTGGTGTAGAAATCTTTACCTGTAGTGCATAGGTCTGCACTGTCAGTGCTGTCACATAGCTGATTGAAAGTGATACGTACAGTGAGTTCCCTGCTGTGTGCACTAATTGTTGCACGAAAGGAACCTTACCCACCTTTCAGGTTTTCAGGGCTTCGTTTTTAAAACAACATCAATGGCCTAAGGGACAACCGTATGCTTGTTCCAAAGTCAACCCTCTCCTGACAAGTACTAGTTATACTATTAATTGATAACGGGGTGCATATTGAATTGTTATCGTTTTGTTGAGTTATTAACAATGTTAGGGTTCTATGGTGATCTAAGTTCAGTCACCTAAACCACGGAAGGTCCAGGTCTTGCGTCCGGTATACGGATGCTAAAATGTACCCGCATTTTGCCCTCTTCACCCACAGATTTTTCTGGCAATTTAAACTGCAGCAAGAAACGCTTCTAAAAACACTAGCGTTATTAAAATGAAACATTTGTTTTTAGTGGCATTTTTTGTGGCGTTTTTCACTTAGTGTCATTTTGCACATGTTTTTTTTCTGACGTTTTTGAAGTCCGAAAGAAAACGTACGGAAAAAACACTGGGAAAAAACACCATACCCAGAGAATGCTGGGTTTGGTAAAAAATGCCATTGACCACAAAATTGCCCCAGAACGCCACAAAGAAAAACGCAGTGTATGTAGTGCTTTTGATATTTTACTATAGACTTTAATGTAACATCTGGCTGTGCCAAAAAAAACACCACAAAAACACTTAGGGTATGTTTACACACACTAATTGCGGACGTAAATCGGGCGTATTAACCCCCGAATTACCTCCGAAATTACGGCTTGAATGCGTTGACAAACATCTGCCCATTGAAAGCAATGGGCTGACGTTTGTCTGTTCACACGAGGCGCATATTTACGCGCCGCTGTCAAAAGACGGCGCGTAAATAGATGCCCGCGTCAAAGAAGTGACCTGTCACTTCTTGGGGCGTAATTGGAGCCGTTATTCATTGACTCCAATGAAGAGCAGCGCCAATTACGTCCGTAATGGATGCGACGTTGAAGCGCCTGCAATTTGCCGTTACGGTTGAAATGACAGGGCTGTTTTCTCCTGAAAACAGCCCCGTAATTTCGGCCGTTACGGACACTGTAGTGTGAGCATACCCTCAGGCTGGGTTCACACGACCTATTTTCAGGCGTAAACGAGGCGTATTATGCCTCGTTTTACGTCTGAAAATAGGGCTACAATACGTCGGCAAACATCTGCCCATTCATTTGAATGGGTTTGCCGACGTACTGTGCAGACAACCTGTCATTTACGCATCGTCATTTGACAGCTGTCAAACGACGACGCGTAAAAATACAGCCTCGTCAAAAGAAGTGCAGGACACTTCTATACATTATATGCAGGACACTTCTATACATTATATGCAGGACACTTCTTTCAGACGTAATTTGAGCCGTTCTTCATTGAACTCAATGAAGCACAGCTCAAAATTTACGGCTGTCAGAGAAGCCTCGCAAAATGCGAGGAGGAGCATTTACGTCTGAAACGAGGCAGCTGTTTTCTCCTGAAAACAGTTTGTCTTTTCAGACGTAAAAGCCTCTCATCGTGTGCACATACCCTAAGGATAACGCCATTAAAATTGCCACCAAAAACTCAGGAAAAATTTAGCAAAACTCTGTGTGTGAATCCAGCCTTACAGCCGTTTGAATGGGGCTTTTAAATGTATACTCAAAATAGAAGAAACAAGTTAACCCCTTAATGACCAGCCTATTTTAGACCTTAATGACCAAGCCATTTTTTATATTTTTCCATCGTCTCATTCAAAGAGCTATACACTTTTTATTTTTGCATCTACATAGTTGTATAAGGTCTTTGAATAGCCCCATTTTGGGGTACATAGAATTTATTGATTAACTTTTTTTGGGGGGAATAGAAAAAAACCAGCAATTTTGCCACACTTTTTTGCGTCATAAATTTCCGCCGTTTAACGTGTGGTATAAATAACACAATAACTTTATTCAGTGGGTTGTTGCGATTGCAACGATACCAAATTTGTATAGTTTTTGTAAGTTTTACTACTTTTACACAGTGAAAACACTTTTTTTTCAAAATTATTTGTTTTTGTGTCTCCATATTTGAAGAGCCGTAACGTTTTTATTTTTTCGCCGATGCAATTGTAGGAGGGCTTTTTTTTGCAAGACGACTTGTAGTTTTTATCGGTACCATTTTGGAGTAGATGCGACTTTTTGATCACTTTTTTTTTAAGGCTGGATTCAAAGATAAGTTTACTTATTCCGATGCAGCGACGTAAAAAGTCTATTGCATCGGAATAAGGCCCGTTAGTGGACAACGTAAAAACACTATGGGGCGGGCAGGGTTTTTCTGGGGATTTAAAAATAAAGTTTATTATGCGGAAAATGTAAAGAATAAATCGTCATATATACTTTCTTCTATTTAATTTTTTTCTTCATCCGGCCAAGACTTTCATTTAGTCTTCTTCAAGCTATAATTAGTTCTGCACAGTTTGCTGCATAGACATCTTTTACTTATTTCATTTGCAGCAGATCCCCACTATCCTTAGCTGCACAATCTCCTACTTTCTGGCAGTGCAGACTGTACATACAAATGTTTTAGTTGCCAAAGTAACATGCTAGAATGCCAACTGCAGTGCCCTGTAAAAGCCAACATACCTCCCAAAACAGAGGTTGTCAGGTTCCCCTATAAAAAGTGCCTGCCATATACAGACAGTACCTACTAGGTGGCCCACACAGTCCTTGCCATCCCTCATTACCATCACAGAGCTCCTACTTTCCTCGACAGATTCCTTGTCCTACTAGAAGGATGTGAGATATGAATGTCCAATCATTAGCCTTTCACTTGACATTCTGGGGATGTAGAAACAATAAAGAAAGGGCGCAGGCTTCACCAAGAACCGGGAGGAACCTCAAATGGACCATTGTTATGCAAATAATTAATTAGACATTCTACTTATTAAGCAGGGGAGTAGCTATAGGTAGTGCAGGGGTTGCAGTCACACCTTGGCCATGTTGCCTGAGAGTACCAGTATTATAAATGGCACATTATATGTAGAGGACTTGTTACAGATTTTGCATTGTGGTCCAGGACCCTCAAGTTATGCCTTTGTTATCAAGCATGGGGACTTTAACCACGTTTACATCTTTATAAATGCATGAAATGTAAAGAATAAATGGATATTCTCCTTAAAAATGTTATCTTTATTATCTACATCAGTGGCCTCCAACAAAATATGTCATGAATGTCCTGGATTTAGGAATGGGAGCTGACCAGAAAAAAAGTAGGAATACGTTACCCAGTTCCAATATTTTCACTGTTTTTAAAGGGCCATATACTACAGGATATCTGCAAGAAAGTGGAAATGTATCTAATTGCTTAAATATAATTAATGTCCTACATGTGAAAAAAAACTGTATAAGATTTATTTCTGCCGTGACTGATAGAACAAATATTCCATCTTCTGGTTAGATTGTTAACTATTATTTTTACATTACATTAAGTAGAAAAAAAATTCAATTTATCAAATGGACCTTAAACAGGCCTTAAACTACATATTACATCCCAACATGTTCTCCATGGATGGATAGAAATATTTAGAATCATTTTAAATATACATAGACGTTAAGCAACTGGAATATATATTCACGAATGGGATAACGCTCTGTATTAGACTATAAGCTCAAGAGCTCACATGGATGCTGGGCCCCGGCTAGCATACTCGGAACTTGGGTGAGGTCCCAAAGACAATGAAGCACAGTAACAGTTCATAACGAGAGGTCAGCGGGATGGTAAAGCACAGTAGCACTACATATCGGGCACAGACTTAAAGAGGCTCTGTCACCAGATTATGAAATCCCTATCTCCTATTGCATGTGATCGGCGCTGCAATGGAGATAAGAGTAACATATTTTTTTTTGAAAGACGATCATTTTTGGTCAAGTTATGAGCAATTTTATATTTATGCAAATGAGCCTTTCTAATGGACAACTGGGAGTGTGTTTTCTCTTATTTCCAACTTGGCGTGTATTGTGTTTGTAACATCTGGGCGTGTTTACTTGTTTTAATAGTTGGGCGTTGTGAATAGAAGTGTATGACGCTGACATATGATGCTGACAAACACTTCTATTCACAACACCCAGCTAGTAAAACAAGTAAACACGCCCAGATGTTACAAACACAATACACGCTCAGTTGGAAATAAGAGAAAACACGCCCAGTTGTCCATTAGAAAGGCTCATTTGCATAAATATAAAATTGCTCATAACTTGGCCAAAATTGATCGTTTTAAAAAAAACAAAAAACGTTACTTTTATCTACATTGCAGCGCCGATCACATGCAATAGGAGATAGGGATTTGCAGTGGCGGACACAGACTGCAAAAGGCCCCTGTGCAGATAATGTGCCAGGGCCCCCCCCCCCCCCCCACCCCGCAAACTTCTCATGGCCGACGGTCCGCTTTCAGCTGCATCGCTGGGTCTCCTAAGTGACCCAACAATGCAGCACTAGCAGCCGGGGCGTCACTAAGGCTGGGTTCACACACACACTATTTACGGACGTAATTTGGGCGTTTTAGCATTGAATTACATCCGAAAATGCGGCTCAAAAGCGTCGGAAAACATCTGCCCATTCATTTGAATGGGTCTTACGATGTTCTGTGCCGATGGTCATTTTTTTTTACGCGCCGCTGTCGAAAGGCGGCGCGTAAAAAACTGCCTGTCACTTCTTCAGATGTAAATGGAGCCGTTTTCCATGGACTCCATGGAAAACCAGCTTCAATTACTTCCGTAGTGGACGCAGCAAAAGACGCCTGCACATGCCATTACGGCTGAAATTACGGTGCTGTTTTCTCCTGAAAACAGCACAGTAATTTCAGCCGTAACAGACGCTGCCGTGTGAACATACCCTCAGGGCTTAAAATGTCCGGGAAATAGCCCCAATACATATGTGTCCGCCCCAAAAAAAAGTGTGTGTATAGGAGACAGCATAGCATATCTATAGCACTACGACCCTATAAACTATGGATAGGATTAGATACAGTGGCTGAGCAGACAGTATCACACATGATAGGATTAGATACAGTGGCTCAGAAGGCAGTATCACACATGATAGGATTAGATACACAGCTCAGCAGACAGTATCACACATGATAGGATTAGATACAGTGGCCCAGCAGACAGTATCACACATGATAGGATTAGATACAGTGGCTCAGCAGACAGTACCACACATGATAGGATTAGATACAGTGGCTCAGCAGACAGTACCACACATGATAGGATTAGATACAGTGGCTCAGCAGACAGTATCACACATGATAGGATTAGATACAGTGGCTCAGCAGACAGTACCACACATTATAGGATTAGATACAGTGGCTCAGCAGACAGTATCACACATGATAGGATTAGATACAGTGGCTCAGCAGACAGTATCACACATGATCGGATTAGATATAGGGCCCAGCACAGTATCATACATGATTGGATTAGATACACAGCTCAGCAGACTGTATCACACATGATAGGATTAGATACAGGGCCCAGCTCGCTGACATTGCGGCTCCAGCGCTGGACCCAGGAAAGGTAAGAATAATAATTTTGCTTCTTTATGTGTTACTGATTATTTTTGTGTGTTTGTGTTTTTTTTACAGGTTCGGTTGTTGGACTTCGGATACGAGGACTTCAATGACGGCGTTTTTTTTATTCTCAATAAAATGGTTAATGAGGGTTGTGTTTTTATTTCAATAAAAAAAATTTCTATGTGCTTGTATCTTTTTAAACTTTATTATCACCGCCTTAGTAATGGCCGCTGGCTGATTGACAACCTCCATTACTAAGGCGAGGCTTAATGTTAGCCGGTGCAGAGTCTACACTAACCCCCATTATTACCCCGGTACCCACCGCCACCAGGGGTACTGGGAAGAGCCGGGTACAAACCAGTACCCGACCAGCTGTAGTGACGGGCAGGCACCGGGGTGGCCGCAGGCTGGTAGTATTAGGCTGGGGAAGGCCAAAAACAGTGGCCCTTCCCACCCTTGTAATGCTGCCTGCTGCTGCTGTGTTGTATCTGGCTGGTTATGAAAATTGGGGGGGACCCGACATCGTTCTTTCCAATTATTTTTTAAATGACGTGGCGTCCCCCCCATTTTCATAACCAGCCAGATACAATAAAGCAGCAGCAGCCTAGCATCACCAGGGTAGGAAGGGCCACTGTATCTGGCCTTTCCCCTCCTGATAATACCAGCCTGCGGCCACCCCAGTGGCCGACCATCACTACAGATGGTCAGGTACTGGATCGTACCCGGCTCTTCCCAGCACCCCTGGTGGCGGTGGGTACCGGGGTAATAAAGGGGGTTAGTGTTAGCCTCTGCACCGGCTAACACTAAGCCATGCCTTAGCAATGGATGCTGTCAATCAGCCGGCGGCCATTACTAAGGCGGTAGTAATATAGTTTAAAAAAAACCACAAAGACATAGAAAAAATATTTTATTGAAATAAAAAAAAAAAACACAACCCTCATTAACCATTTTATTAATAAAAAAAAAAGCTGTCATCGAAGTAGTCCTGGAATCCGCCGTAGTCCAACGACCGAACCTGTAAGAAAACACACAAAAAATGATTAGTAACACATGTGTTAGGGTATGTGCACACACACTAATTACGTCCGGAATTGACGGACGTATTTCGGCCGCAAGTACCGGACCGAACACACTGCAGGGAGCCGGGCTCCTAGCATCATAGTTATGTACGACGCTAGGAGTCCCTGCCTCGCTGCCGGACAACTGTCCGGTACTGAAAACATGATTACAGTACAGGACAGTTGTCCCACAGCGAGGCAGGGACTCCTAGCGTCGTACATAAGTACGACGCTAGGAGCCCGGCTCCCTGCAGTGTGTTCGGTCCGGTACTTGCGGCCGAAATACATCCGTCACTTACGGACGTAATTAGTGTCTGTGCACATACCCTAAGGCTTAGATACAGGGCCCATGTGTGATACTGTCTGTGGGACCCTGTATCTAAGCCTACCACAAGGTAGGCTTAGATACAGGGTCCAGCAGACAGTAATCTTATACAGTATAAGATTACTGTGTGCTGGGGCCCTGTATCTAAACCTACAGTGTGGTAGGCTTAGATACAGGGCCCAGCAGACAGGATCACGCATGGGCCATGTATCTAAGCCTACCATGTGATTGGCTTAGATACAGGGCCCAGCAGACAGCATCACACAATCTGTGATCCTGTCTCATGGGCCCCCTAAGCCTGCTACATCGTAGGCTTAGGGGTTGTGCAGTCCCTAAACATTGATGGCCTATCCTCAGGATAGGCCATCAATAGCTGATGTGTCGCCCGGGACCCGCAAATCAGCTGTTTTGAAGGGGCCGCAGCACTCGTACGAGAGCTGCTTCCCCTTCATTTCACTACTCGCCCACACTGTGAATCGCCGAAACCGATTCACAGTGTGACCGGAATGAAGTGACAGGAATGAAGGGGAGCAGCTCTCGTACGAGTGCTGCGGCCCCTTCAAAACAGCTGATTGGCGGGTCCCAGGAGTCGGACCCCGCCAGTCAGGGCTATCTTACCTTCCTCTTCGGCCGCGGCGGGAGTTCTGTAGTCTCGATGCTGTGCGCGGCGGCATAGCGCTGTGACGTCATGCGCTGCGCACAGCGCCTGACGTCAGGACCTCCGCTGCGATCCGGAACCAGGAAGGTAAGTAAAGTATGTTACTATAGTAACAGGGGCCCGCGGCCTGAGTTACTATAGTAACTTTTTATTGATGTGGTGCGGGGGGCCGTGGGCCCCCCTGGCTTCGGGGCCCGGTCGCAATTGCGACCGCTGCGACCCCTATAGCTACGCCAGTGGTCCACGGGCCTCTGTCTCAGTCCTCAGCATCGCGCAGCTGAGAACTGAGTCGGCCAGCAGAGGAACGGGCCCCCTTCCCACGCGGGGCCCTTGTGCAGCTGCACCGGCTGCACATGCGGTATGTCCGCCCCTGGGGATTTGATAATCTGGTAACAGAGCCTCTTTAAGTAGTACCATGCAGACTTGAATGAGAACATGTTGCACACAGCGCAGGAGTAGTTTCTCAGCCGGCAGGAACAATGAATGACTGGAACCGCATACTAACCTGGGGTGCGAAGTCTAAGGAATCCCCCGTTCTTCACCCTTAATCTCAGCAAGGATGTATGAACTTTGCTGGTAAGATTCTCAGATCGCGGATAATTCCCAAAAGATGGTCAGGATGCAGATGTTATCTGTGAACCGTTTGTGGTCAAACATCCGGGTAATTAAGAGGCAGGCAACATCAGGTCTAGTAATCAGAATCAGGGTCAAGCCAGAGGTACACGGATAAGTTAGATTTAGCAGAGCCAAGATGTAACCTGGGTTAAACACAGGAAACAACAGGAAAAACAGTAGAAAACTCACCACGGGGGCTAAAATGCCATCGCCAAGCAGGGAGAACGCTGCAGCGGCTTTGTTAGCCAGCCGCTGACCAAAGGTACATATTTATGCCACTTTAATATAGCTGTTTAACTATAGCTTGTACGAGCGCTGCACCCCCTTTAAAATAGATGATTGGCGGGGGTCCCGGGAGTCGGGCTCTGACCGTCAGCTATTGATGGCCTACCCTGAGGATAGGCCATCAATTTTTACTGGCTGGAAAATCCCTTTCAAATAAATTTTGCAGCATTAATAGAGGGTGGTCCACTATTCAGGACCTATAAAGAGCTTCTCCAGCTTTGGAGGACCCAAACTGATCACATGGACATTTAGTAATGAGGATCACATTTAAAATAGAATTGTGTAAGGCTGAATTCATAATTTATGAGGAGTTTTTTGCAGCACTTTTGTTTGGCCAAATATTATAAAGTCTATGGTAAAATATAAGAAAGTCGGCATACACGCTATTTTTTTGGGGAATTTTATTGTAGCTTTTTGGGGTCAGCGACATTTTTTTAAGCATGCTCTAGGTATGTTTTTGTTTTTGCCATTATTTCCATAGGCTTCAAAATAAGCTGAATAAAAGTGTGTTTGAAGAAAGCCTAATGCTTTATTTCACCTACATTGGCGCTGCAGTGTAAGGGTATGTTCACACGGTCTATTTTCGGCCATTTTTCAGGCCGGGAATGCCCGAAAAACGGCCGAAAAATCGGAAGCAGAACGCCTCCAAACATCTGCCCATTGATTTCAATGGGAAAACGGCGTTCTGTTCCGGCGGAGCGTTTTTTTACGCGTAAAAAACAGCCACGAAAAATAAGTGCAGGACACTTCTTGGGACGTTTCTGGAGCCGTTTTCCATAGACTCTATTGAAAAAGCTCGCGAAAATCGCGAGTGGCACAAAAAACGTCTGAAAATCAGGAGTAGTTTTCTCTTGAAAACAGCTCCGTATTTTGAGACGTTTTTGACTCTGCATGTGAACATACCTTAATTGAACACTTGCTGACAGTTTCCCTAGAGATTACAGCAGATCACTGGAAATCCCAACATCCAGACACCCTGTGATCAACTCAACCTCAGAAGACCTTTCTAACGAAAAGGCATTGTACAAAGCGGACAACCTCTTGAATGATGTCTTCTACATAGATAATTCATTGTTTTAATGATGAGCCCCTGAGTCATACTGGGAAATTTAACTTTTCCCATCTTATATAAAGGCCATCAGTCATACAAATGTGTCATATACTGAACATCAGTCTTATATTCTTGTTTAATATTGCATATTTGTAAGTCTGGACATAGTCTACAAATGAAAGATTGTTCATTGATCCCAACAGGGAATTTTTTCTATTATGCCTTCGTTATTCCTAAAGAAATATGGAAAAATAATTTGTATCCCTTTGAACGTCCTACCACATAAGCAGCTTTGTATCATTACTCATTCTTCTGTATTTCATTTCATATTTTTCCATCTTTTTTTCCCATAAAGACTGCTAATCGTAGAGTTATCTTGTCAATACTCTCAATATTCAATATTGACCACAAAAAAATTGTGTGTGTGGTTAAGCGCCCAGACAGTGATGACATTCAAATATTTGTGTAGCAGTTATGTACCTGTCCAAGAGATTATAAACTGTATTTCCAGTGTGTAGTAAGTATGAAAAGTATTAAGTTTACGGAACTGTTCCCTCTTTTTAAAATGTTATTATGTACTGAGCCAATATTTATATACAAGACTAATTAAAATAGTTGTCTGTGCTTAGAAAAAAAGGGTCTCTAGTCTATGAGTAGTCTGGTATAGCAACTTAGCCCCTTTGAAATGAATGGGATTGAGCTGCAATACTGGACACAGCCCATGGACAATAGTGGAGCTGTTTCTGGAATAAAAGCAGACCTTTTTTTCTAATCCTTGACAATCCATTTAAACGAGTTGTCCAGTTTAGAAAGCCAACTGTCACGATCTGTGGGTATGTGAACACACTGGGCCGTACCGCCGTAGCGGGATAGCAGCTGGCCACACAGTGTACCAAGTAAAGTCTATAGTCCGAGTAAGGGTACCTGTGGTAGTTCAGACAATAGCGATGGTTAGGCTCGGATGGGACCTTGGCAGCAGACACTAGGTGGGGTGTTTCACAGCAGATGTGATCGGTGCCACAACACGACTCCAACTCTCTAAGGTACAGGAACAAGGTAGCACGGGATACATGATATAGGTAGCAGGAACGGGAACACTGGGAACTGGAAAACACTAAGGGACCATTTGCAAGACTAACACAGGTAAATACAACAACGCTCAGGCAATGAGTGAAGGGACAGGGCCCTACTTATAGTCCAGGGTGACTAGACTATTCTAAACATGTGTGCACGCTGACCTTTTAAGGCCGGGACTGAGCTCGCACGCGCACCCTAGTGCTTTCCTCTGGGGAGTCTGCGGTCTGCGGCCATGGATGTTACCCCAACTTTCATATAGTCTATTAGGAAATTTTGAATGAATATGGGGTAGTCTATTGTTCAGGATCCTCATTTCTTGGCCAGAGTGGAGTGCGGTTGCAAAGAGCATCTCTCTCTCTCTCTCTGGAGGACCTGTCCTGCATTATACAGACTACCCATTGATAATGAATATGCACTGTGTAATGCTTAATTTTCCCTGTGGTGGCACTACAGGGAAATGTAACACTTTTTGCCGGGTTTCCCCACAGATTACAGCTGATTGATGGGGGTCCCAGCAGGGAGTCACTTTGTGATCAGCTTATTGTCAAGGGACCCTTCCAACAAGTAAGGATATTTCAAAACGGAGAACCCCTTAGATTTCAACTATGAGCTATCAATGTTATATTGAATCCTGTGCCAATACTTATCATTACAAGTTACATCATTGAGCTAATCTACGCCTATTTGAATGCATGACATTTGTCATTTAATTTATACTAGTTTAGCTTTATACTGTGCTATGCTTTCTCCTGGAAGACAACCTAGGCTATCAATGCCGGATGCAGAGATGCTGCTCGACAGCAAATCGATCTAACCACAAGTTGTTATATTAAACAATGTGAAAATGAGACCCCTGATGACACGTTGCACAGAAGAAACACGTAGGGTCTATTTGCCAACGCTGAGTTGATAGGGGAAGTGTTCAGGGTCTGCCGTTGGCATTGGCTTATGCCTCTCAACACAAGACAGTGAGGGCTATTAGACAGGCTGATTGCTGGCAATGCCCATAGAAGCACTAATTCTTTACTAGAGACAGGGCCGGCCTTAGGAAATTTGGCGCCCCGTGCAAAATTATCTTTTGGCACCCCATCCCATAAAAAAAGTATAATGCCCCCCACAGTTTAATGTCCTATATAGTGCCCCCACACAGTATAATGCCCCTTTAGTGCCCCCCATACAGTATAATAATAATATTTAGTAAAATAATATATTATAACCCCTTCAAGGACACAGTATTTCGAGGCACCACTAGAAAAATAAAATTTCCTCAGGGCACCCCTACCTAAAACTGTTTAGCGGAAGACAATAAATGGCTAAAAAAACAAGCACTACACTCTTAGGGTATGTTCACACAGCGTTTTTTGTAAGGCAAAAAAATCTGCCTCAAAATTCCTTCAGGAATCGACAGCGTTGTTTGACCTTTTTTCTTTGCGTTGTTTTTAAGCAGTTGAAGCTAATGCAAAAGACGCAGGCAAAGATGCGCCAAACGGGCACCACAGGTGTTTTCGGCCTCCTATTAATTTCAATTGGAGCTCAGAGGTGGAAACCACATGAAGACCATCAGCCCCCCACTCACAGTAAAAGGACAATCAGCCCGCCACTCACAGTAAAAGGACCATCAGCCCGCCACTCACAGTGAAATGATAATCAGCCCGCCACTCACAGTAAAATGACCATCAGTCCACTATTCACAGTAAAATGACCATCAGCCACCACTCACTGTAAAATAACCATCAGCCCCCCACTCACAGTAAAATGACCAATAGCCCGCCACTCACTGTAAAATTACCATCAGCCCGATGCACTGTCGCGTAGCTTCATGGCCAGCCCTCCTTCGGAAGAAGATCCTGCTTGTGTTTTGCCCCCAGGTATAATAATATCCTCTGTTGATTCTGACTTAGTCTCCGAAATTGCGGCTGATCAAGGTTCAGCTCCCGGGAACCATCCTGAGAACAAGCTGTTTGTTCCCCTGTAATTCCGGCTAAGGGTACTTAGGGAAAATCATGACTCTGCACTATCTGGCCACCCAGGCATCCTGGGTACCAAGCACCTCATTGCTAGAAACTATTGGTGGCCTGGGTTGCCTAAAGACGTTAAGGTCTACGTGGCCGCTTGTGAAATTTGTGCTAGGTCCAAGACCAGCGGGCTTACTATGTTCTTTGCCCATTCCCCAGAGACTTTGGACCCATATCTCCATGGATTTTATCACCGATCTGCCTCCATCTCAAGGCAAGTCGGTGGTGTGGGTTGTAGTAGACCGCTTCAGTAAGATGTGCCACTTTGTGCCCCTCAAGAAACTACCCAATGCCAAGATGTTAGCTACCTTGTTTGTCAAACACATCCTGCGTCTCCATGGGGTTCCTGTCAATATTGTTTCTGACAGAAGGGTACAATTTGTTTCATTGTTTTGGAGAGCTTTCTGTAAAAAGTTGGAGATTGATCTGTCCTTCTCCTCGGCCTTCCATCCTGAAACTAACTTCCAAACTGAGAGGACTAATCAGTCTCTAGAACAATATCTAAGGTGTTTTATCTCCGACTGTCGAATTTTCCCTTAATAACCGGGTCAGTAACTCGTCAGGGGTCTCCCCCTTTTTCTGTAATTTTGGGTTTAATCCACGGTTCTCCTCCATTTCACCTGGTGGTTCCAACAATCCCGAGGTAGATGTAGTCTGTGCACCGTCTAGGCCCAGGTTCAGAAGAACCTAGAGGCGTCCCAGAGCATACAAAAGACTCAGGCAGATAGAAGACGTTCTGCTAACCCCTTGTTTGTGGTCGGGGATCTGGTGTGGCTATCTTCAAAAAATTTGCGTCTTAAAGTTCCGTCCCAAAAATTTGCTCCCCGGTATATAGGGCCGTACAAGGTCATTGAGGTCCTTAACCCTGTCTCCTTCCGGCTGGAGTTACCCCCGTCTTTTCAAATACACGACGTGTTTCATGCGTCCCTCCTAAAACGCTGCTCCCCGTCCTTGGCTACCTCTAGGAAACCTCCGGTCCCTGTTCTCACCCCTGAAGGGGTAGATTTTGAGGTGGCCAAGATTGTGTATAGCAGGATGGTCCAAGGCTCCCTACAGTACCTGGTCCATTGGAGAGGATACGGGCCTGAGGAGAGGACTTGCCCGCCCGGGATGTTCACGCTGGGGTATTGCTCAGGAGGTTCCATCTTCGGTTCCCCAATAAGCCAGGTCCACCTAGGAAGGGTCCAGTGGCCCCGCATAAAAGGGGGGGGTACTGTAAAGGATCTGCCAGACACAGCTTCTGTGTCGACGCCCGTGGTTAATCAGTCTGCATCTGCTCCTAGGTCTGATAGAGTGACTCGATCTGCTACCACTCAGGCTGGTAGGCCGAGGAGTGGGAGAACCTATCACAGCCTGGCCAGACGGAGCTAGCTCCTGCCCTCGGTCTATTTATACCTTCATTTCCTGCTCTTCCTTTGCCTGTGATTCTGTCTGGTTTCCTGGCTCTGCTGTTCCTGCTTGTACTATTGACCCCGGCTTCAAATTGACCCTGGCTTTACTGACTACTCGCCTGCTCTGCGTTTGGTACCTCGTACACTCCTGGTTTGACTCGGCTCGTTCACTGCTCTTGTGGGCAACTGCCCCATTTCCCTTAGCTTCTGTGTACCCTTGTCTGTTTGTCTGTCGTACACTTATTGAGCGTAGGGACCGTCGCCCAGTTGTACGCCGTCACCTACGACGGGCCGTGCAAGTAGGCAGGGACTGAGTGGCGGGTAGATTAGGGCTCACCTGTCTG
Organism: Rhinoderma darwinii; assembly: GCF_050947455.1. Classification (NCBI taxonomy): domain Eukaryota; kingdom Metazoa; phylum Chordata; class Amphibia; order Anura; family Rhinodermatidae; genus Rhinoderma; species Rhinoderma darwinii. The sequence continues at coordinate 32,860,103 of NC_134697.1, read as the reverse complement.
TCTCCCTACCCCAACATTACAGTCACAGCCATAGTAACAGGCCCCCTTGATAGTGCACGTCCTGTTGACTGTTCAGGGGGTTATTTAAATATCGAGTGCCAAATATAACGGCACCAATATCTCTATAACGGAGGGAGGTAGAATTTATTTTTAAAGTGCCCCAGAGATTGTGCAGCCCTCCCCATTACATGCTGCACTCAGCTGCACATGTATGGGGAGGTGAAAGGTTCTCTTTAAAATAACACCAAATCTGTTGCTGCTCCCAAAGAGGATTAATTTCTGGGCCGCTTGTTAAAAAGCCATTGCTTCTTCCATTAACACTTTGGGCGTGTATAAACACCGGCAGGCATCTGAATCGGACCCAAAATTAATTTTTGGAAATTTGCTCATCTCTACTGTCCATGCTTTACAAGGCTGGCTATTTATTTGCATAATCTGCAGGGGAATTGTGTAGTCAGCTGCGGCTTCCCCTGGCAATAGAAGTTGAACGTTGGGGTTAGAGAAGCTGGAACCTTAGAGAATCAGGCTTCTGTTTCAAGAGGGGTTATCTTCAAGGATCTGTTCACATTACCGCCGTTCTCTGTTTAATTGGATTTCTGTTACTTTTTGACTGCAAAAATAGTGCGGCCTGCTGCGATATTCTGGCTGTTAAAAATATTGGAATCCCGACAGAAACATGACGGACTCCATTGTATGTTATTGGGAATTTAAACAGCGCCTTACTATGAGGGTAGAGAGGTGGACATTAAAGTGGGTGAAGGTCTTAATGTGTGGGGAAGGAGAGTGAAAACTCTTTGGCAGTATAGTATTTTACCTGCACTTGGGTATAATAGGGAAATATAAGTGTTTTTATTTTCAAGTTGATTAAAGCCTTATTCACACGACCGTATTATCCGTATGACGGACGTTTAAATAACAGCCATCACATGGACGCATGTATTTCAATGTGGCCGCTCACACAGCCGTTGTTTTAACAGATCGTGTGAAGGGTCCGTGGATAAATAGGACATGTCCTATTTTCATCCATTTTCACGGATCCCTCAATAGACTCAAGTCTAGGAGGGATCTGTGAAAACGGGTCCCGCATGGGTGCAACTCTGACGTGAAAAACAACTGTTTTTCACATTCGGGTTTGCACTCAATCATGTGAATCTAGCCTATATCTGAGTCCTATGTACATTTCCAGCATCGTTCAAGTTGTACCATCTACCCCTAACTCAATGGGTACATGGCCGCACAGGTGATAGGTTTTCAATTCTGACAGGAATATACATCAGGAATCTCAGTAAGTTTAAGAGGCAGGTTAAAGGAAGCATAATTAAAAAGTACAATGAAATGTTAAAGAAGGAAGTGTTAAAAGAAGAGACCCGTATGTGTGCGACTACATACTGTCCATAAATGACACGTTGGCCCATTCCAAGGTGAGAGAAAGGAAATTGCAGGTGATTTGTTTCTTAATGTTAAGACACACGAGGAGCTGCTGAATGCATTGTGCATGCAGGTGCTTTTCTTTTTAACAAGTATTTGATTCAAATGCACATGACGATTTGCAAGTGCCGATATAAACAGTTATGTCTGTAGTTGGAACCTGTTCACATGGACTTTATAAGTACTGACACTATTTCAGGAGCAGCACAACTTATTACAGAGTGTAATGTTATGTATAGGAGTCATGGTTTTAACTAAGAAGCACTGAAATGAATCAGTGTTGAGTACAGAACTAGTGATGTTGGTGTGATTTGGCCACTTGGCACTATAGAACCAATGATCTCTAATTTTACAAATGACACAAATACAGAATTAATTATATAAAACTTCAGTAATTGCAGAATGTAAAATCGATATCATTCATGTTAATTTCAAGTCAGGTCATTTAAAAGACAATGAAGAAGAGTAGAGTTTTTTTTATCGATACTTCGTGAAACATTCTTACTGAATAAATATAATCAAGTGCCACAAAACTGTGTTAGTAGACACCAAAAAAACTGTTTGCTTTGGGCTCCTCCATTTCCTTCAAATAACTACTTGGTTTAACCGGCTTTTCTATTAAGCAGACTGATATTAAATAAGGTAGTGGGCCCTCAATGCCACAATCGGCTTCGTCCAGACTAACATTGGTTGCTGAATATAAGGGCGCTCTTGTTTTTTCTCTTTACCTCTTCATGTTGGTATTGTCGTTGCTGCAGGTTTCAGTATAGTATACAATTGGGGCAACTGCCCTGCAGAAGCCAGCAGGCGAGAGCAAGTGGCATTGGCACCAGTGGCGTATTAAGTAGACCATAGGCCCTGCGCTATTACCCAAACTTGGGCCCCCTTCTCCATCGCCACCCTGCCGCGCCGTAACTATTGTTAACACTACATTTTTGTGCGAGCATTAACATATGGGTGTTATGATTCCCCTTGTAAAAGGGCTTTGTCCCCACATACTGACAGTATTACACTGTGCAGGGACACATCCAGCTGACAAGGGGAATGGTTGCACCCATTTGTCTATCAGTCCTGGACTGCACAAAGACTTTTTGTGAAATACAAGGATTTCCTATAATAAACATGTCAGGGGAAATGACAGATTCTCTATAAATCCAGTGACTCACAGGTGACGACTTCTAGTATTTTTTTTCCTCTTTTCTTCTCCATCCGGTCCAGACTTCTCCCGGCCATGACCCATTTCTGCCAAATTTGCCGCTTTTCGGCTCCTCACTTTTCCAACATTTCCACACCTATAAACAAAGATAAAATTATAATGGTGCCACACACTGTGCCCCTAAATATAATAACACCATACACTGCACCCCTGAATAAAATAGTACCAAACATTGTCCACTTCAGAATAATTGTGTCAAACACTGTAAAGTAAAGCACCACATACACACAGCCCCCTGTCGATAGCGCCACACACAGCCCCAGTAGATAGCATCACACACACCCCCTATAGGTAGCCCCACACACACACCCCCTGTAGATATCGGCACACAGCCCCCTGTAGATTCCATCACACCCCCCCTATAGTTAGTGCCAAACACATCCCACTGTAGACATCATCACACACAACCCTACCTATAGATAGCGCCACACAGCCCCCCCTGTAGAGAGCACCACCCCCTGTGGATAGCGCCACACACACCCCTGTAGATAGCGCCACACAGCCCTCTGTAGATAGCGTCACACACAGCCCCCGGTAGATAGCATCACACACAGCCCCCCTATAGATTGTGCCAAACAGCCCCCCTGTAGATAGCACCACAGAGATCACTGTAGATAGCGCCACACAGACCCCTGTAGATAGCGCCACACATAGCCCCCTGTAGATAGCGCCACACAGCCCTCCTCTTGTAATTGTGCCCCCTTAAAAAAATGAATTGTACTTACCCGGTCCCGTTCCCGCGACGGACGGAGCGCTGCACAGCATTGCGGGCGGGACGCTTGCAAAAACCAGCATGATGCAGTGACATCATCATGCCTGCCTGCTCAGGGAGTCTATAGTATTCATCAAGTGAATGTGGCTATTGCTAGCACCGGGGCCCCCTCCGGTGCTAGCGACGCCACCAGGCATGAGGGGGCCCGTGCCGCTCGGCCCATAAATGTTATGATCTTATGATGATCCGCCACTGATTGGCACTCGGGAGTGGTAGTAACACTAGTCGTCAGAGGAGTAACAAAGTCACAGAATTAAACATAGGTCGGTATCGGAAGTTAACAATTGAGACATCAAAACAGTGAAAAGGCGCAGAAAACAGGAACCAGGAATGGTGCAAAAAGTCAGATCCAGGAGTACAGTAAATCAGGGCTCAAGGCAGGAACTAGACAAAAAGACACCCAGGCAGTGAATGTCATGAAATGGAGGGTCCTCAGTAAAAGCTGTGAAATGCACGGTGTGCCAGGGAGTGGGCAGCGTATATTTCCCCTGAAGTTGGGTAAGATAAGCTTTTACACCAGCCAATATGGGATGTCAAAACGATCGCCAAACAACGAGACAGCTTATTGATTGGCACTCATTCGCTCCATCCACAAGGACTTATGTATGAGGATGAGCAATCGTTACTACAATCGCTCGTCTCCATTCATTTGCATCATATCGGCAGCGCATCTCCCTGTTTACACAGAGAGATGTGCTTCCGACAATAATAAATTTATTGCAGCATAAAAGATGTGATCAGCCGATGAACGAGCATTTCCCCATTCATCGGCTGATCGTTACCCTGTTTACACAGGGCAATGATCAGAAACGAGCGTTCATATAAACACTTCTTTGCCCGATCATTTGCAATGGTAAAAGGGCCTTAACACAGACCCTAGAAAATATTAGTATGTGTCCTGTTACACGGCCCGACAAGGGTTGTGTAAACTAGCACTGATCAACGACACAGCTCGTTGATCGGCACTCGTTTGCTCCTTTCACAAGGAGCTAGTATCAGGACGAGCGCTGCGTACATTTCAATCATGACGGCAGCATATCTCCCTGTTTACACAGAGAGATGTGCTGCCGACAACGATAATATTTCTTGCAGCATAAACGATATAATCAGTCGATAACCGAACGTTTGCTTGTTCATCGGCTGATAGTTGTCCTGTTTACAAAGTGCAATGATCGGGAACGAGTGTTCACATGAGGTCCTTATGTTAGGGAATCGCCTCATTGCAAGTGCAATATCTGTTTGGCACTGTGGATTAAGTTAATGCAATATAAATATCTGGTGGTAATCAGTAACATAATTTATATTTAATTAATCTCTGAATGAACAGTACAATACAACAGAGCAACCAGCGTTTCTCATATTCTAGATCTACCGTAGAATGTTATTGACTGATAGTCTTTGGCTCATTCAGACGAGCGTATATGTAGTCTGTGTGATGGCCGTTAAAACAACCACCGTCACACGAACTCATGTACTTCAATGGGGCCGTTCACATGACCGTTGTTTCAACGGGGCGTGTGAAGGGTCCATGAAAAAATGTGACATGCCCTATTTTACTCCGTCTCACGCATCCCTCCATAGATTCTAGTCTATGGGGCATCCGTAGCAACGCGCCCCAACACTGCCGTTTCTTACGTTCAAGGTTAGCCCGAGGTTAGCTATGCTCGTCTGAATGTAGTGTTAATCCATTTGATGTCAGCCATGGGTCACTCCGGTGACAGACTTGCAGCCTTTGTATTTTGTTTTTGATATCCCCTTCCCATGCTTCTACCTTTTCCAGTCAAAACAGCTACACAGCAGGAGGCAAAAACCACTGTCTGTTATCAAGCCCTCTGTTTGCATTGTGTGTTATATGCACAATCTATTTACAGATTTGCCTTCTCTGCCAGTTTTCAAGCATATTATTGAGCTATGATTAAAACCGATACTTCTAGATGTTATTTTTCTAGAACAGTGAGAATGTGGTCATCTTTACAGTTTACTGTGCATTTTCTCCTTGTTAACTTGTTGCTGCCCATACGTATTTTTACACCTCATCCCGGAGCAAATTAAGTAACCAAAAAGATCAAAACAAAAAAGAAGCCTAGTATTGTTTCAACACAGATAGAGCATTGATTAATTTCCTGATAGAAACTTCTTTATGTATCTTTATTATATTAGTCCATTTTAGTCCTGGTATTCTCTAATGAAGCAGAAAAACCATTGGGTCATCTAAGACAATGGTTCTCAGGTATAACTACAACCTCTGCACTTCATATACTTATGCCCCTGAAAATGCACACAGTGATGTCACTGCATAGGAATAATTCTTAGGGTATGTTCACACGAGGTCATTACGTCCGTAATTGATGGACGTATTTCGGCCACAAGTACCGGACCGAACACAGTGCAGGGAGCCGGGCTCCTAGCATCATAGTTATGTACGATGCTAGGAGTCCCTGCCTCGCTGCCGGACAACTGTTTTGTCCTGAAAACATGATTACAGTACAGGACAGTTGTCTGGCAGCGAGGCAGGGACTCCTAGCGTCGTACATAAGTATGATGCTAGGAGCCCGGCTCCCTGCACTGTGTTCGGTCCGGTACTTGCGGCCGAAATACGTCCGTCAATTACGGACGTAATGACCTCGTGTCAACATACCCTTACAGTTATATAACAGCACCTGGACAATAAACTCAATGATATTACAGGAATAATAAACACAGTGATGTCACAATACGGAGATAATAAACATAATGATGTCAGAGCAAAAGGATAATGACTGAAGTAAAGTAACAGCACAGAATTAATAGTCACAATGCAAGAATGATGCACACATTTATCATGGTCACTGTGTATCACTGTAAAAGAATAATGCACAAAGTAATGTTTGCAGTAACAGTGGTAATGGTCACAGTGTATCACTATAAAGGGAAAATGCACAAGGTGATGTCACAACATAAGTATTACCAAAACAGTGATGTCACAGTTCATAAATAATAAGTACTGAGAATAAAAAAACAGCCGTAATAAATGTAGTGATGTGACAATTAAGGTATACCACCTAAGTTTTTAAATAGTCAAAGATGGACACTTATGATTTATTGTTTGAAAGATCCATTTTGCAATTAGGATCCAAGTTGACGCTTTCTAGAGCAATATAGTAAATGTATTAATGCAAATCTATTTATCAGTTCAAAAAGAAGAACATTTAAGGAGCTAAGAGGGAAAGAGGCAATTGGGACAAGGTAGGGACCATCCATTCAAAAAATTAAACTTTGGAGGTATGGCTAATGATCACAGTGATGTCATAGCAGAGGGACAGTAAGCACAGCGTCATCATACAAAGCTAATGCACATAGCGATGTAACAGTAGGGTTAATGAACAGTGATGTCACAGTGCAGGAATAAACACGGGTAATTCCTTATGTGTCATAATATTATTTTGGTCAATTTCTGTATGTGTATGGCCAACCGTAGTACCATTGTTTCCTTATTTTCCTCTTTACATCGTGTCACTGTCTGCTCCTTACTGTTGTCCAAGGTCTGGCTTAGATCATAAACATCATTGTGAGACAAATAAACAGTATATGGACCTTATAGAATACCTAAAAGCTTTTAGATTCACTAATATACTACAGATCTTCTACAGACCCTTACTTCAAGATTGTTTTTTTTGTTTTTGTTTTTTTGCCAATGCATTTATTCAGCTCCTTAAAAGCTCCAGAAGATAATTTTGAAAGCATGTATAATGCATATACATTGCATTTGGAAAGTCTTCAAACCCTTTCACTTTTTTCACATTTTGTTGTGTTGAGACGTTGTGCTAAAATAATAAAAAAATGCAGGATTTTCCCCATTATTCTGCACTCAATAGCCCATAATGACAAAGGGAAAACAGAATTGTAGACATTTACAGAGACATTCTTAATGAAAAACTGATCCAGAGTGCTCTGGACCTCAGACTGGGCCGCAGGTTCACCTTCCAACAAGACAATGACCGTAAACACACAGCCAAGACAACATAGGGGTGGTTTAGGGACAACTCTGTGAATGTCTTTGAGTGGTCCAGCCAGAGCCCTGACTTGAACCCAATCAAACATCTCTGGAGAGACCTGAAAATGTCTGTCCACTGACGGTCCCCATCCAAACTGACAGAGCTTAACAGGATCTGTAGAGAAGAATGGCAGAAAATCCCCAAATCCAGGTGTGTAAACCTTGTGGCATCATACCGAAGAAGACTGGAGGCTGTTACCACTGCCAAAGGTGCTTCAACTAAGTACTGAATAAAGGGTCTGAATACTTACGTCATTGCAATATTTTAGTTTTTCTTTTGAATAATTTAGCAAAGAACTAACGTTCTGTTTTCACTTTGTCATTATGGGGGATTGAGTGCAGAATGATGGGGGAAATCTTGAATTTTTTTAATTTTAGCACAAGGTCTCAACACAACAAAATGTGAAAAAAGTGAAAGGGTTTGAAGACTTTCCAAATGCAATGTATATGCATTATACATGCTTTCAAAATTATCTTCTGGAGCTTTTTAGGAGCTGAATAAATGCATTGGCAAAAAAAACAAAACAAAAAAAAAAAATCAATCTTGAAGTAAGGGTCTGTAGAAGATCTGTAGTATATTAGTGAATCTAAAAGCAATTAAGTATTTTATAAGGTCCATATACTGTTTATTTGTCTCACAATGAAGTTTATGATCTAACACGATGTAAAGAGGAAAATAAGGAAACAATGGTACTACAGTTGGCCATACACATACAGAAATTTACCAAAATAATATATAAGAATTATTATAATAATAGTAATACATCTGTGAATCAGCTCTACTAAAATATACATTATGGCTGGCTGAACTTATTAATGTGGGCAGCTGTCAAATATCCCACTAAAAACAGTTCTGATGGAAACAACCACTAAAAATAATTCTGATTCCCACAACCAAAGGCTGCATTTTCACAGGCAATATAGAATTCATTTGTAGTAGGCCTACAGACTACTCTGACACATAAGGAATTACCCGTGTTTATTCCTGCACTGTGACATCACTGTTCATTAACCCTACTGTTACATCGCTATGTGCATTAGCTTTGTATGATGACGCTGTGCTTACTGTCCCTCTGGTATGACATCACTGTGATCATTAGTTATACCTTCCTTCTGAAGACTTGCATTGTATATTCTTATAACTGAAATCAATAGAAGTTTACCAGTAGATGCTGTATATTTAGTGGTCTATCTAGCCAATAGTAACACGTAGGTGACATTTTTCTTACATTCCATGATCAATTAAAATACAATTAGATGACTACATGTAAGTGCTGAAAGTTTCAGTACTTGGTATAATGTCAGTTTTAGAAAGCTCTTCTTACACTTAAGATTTAGTTTGAGACGTTCTAAGTGGTTGTAGTTCTAGTTGGGTGTCCTTCATGAAAACCGTTGTTTGCCACATCAATGAGGAGTCTCTTAAAACGTATCAATGTGTATGCAGCTGTCATGCGCGTGGTTCTTTAATTTAACCATCCCACATGTCTGCAGAGTAGTGTGGGAATACTTAATGCAATTTACTGGACATGTTTTGCATAGATTGGGCGTCTCCATCTCTTAAAGCATTTTGTAAGATAAAAAGATTTTTCAGGAATTGTTTAGTCTTCTAAATACAACCTTCTACTGGATGTGATGTAAGAGTTATAGAATGCATAAATAGTAAGGAGGAATAACATGAATAAACTCAATATCCAACTGAATTAATACAGTTAAGGCATATCTTGGTTAAGCTCATTGAATAAAAAAATAAACTCAATAAACTACGGGAGATTTTTGGAATAACCATAAAAATAAGTTTGGTGCTTTAAAGCTGGATATACATTTTAGATTGAAAGCTATTCCTTCCGACTCCGCTGCCCGAGCATGCTTGTGTTTTCAATGGGGAGAGGAGAATAAGTCGCTGCCAGACTCCTCTGGTAGCAGCTTATTGTCCACGGGAACAAAGAAACAGGCCTGTTGAAATCCAAGATGCCTGATCCTTCTCTCCTCCGACATCTGCCGTACGGGTAGAGTCGGGATACCCCGATACACATTAAAGTATTGGCCGATCCCACCGAAATCGACAGGTTCGGCAGACTGTCATCTAATGTGATTGGGCCTAATAAGAACACTGACTATTTTTAGCCAAAGAAATACAACACTTAAAATGCTACATGAAAAAGATGGGATGTTGTTAACCATATACTTATAGTAAGGAAGGAGCAATCTAGCATATATATATAGTGGGGGAAAACCACACAAGGTGTAAACCACCAATGAATAACCAGTGAATTAAAAAGGGAAGGCAGTATCCGAGGGTTTTATTGTATGTAATGAGATATTCTACTGTCAACTGACAGTTGGTAAGCTTTCCTTGTTGGTGTAGACCTTCTTGGTGAACCTCTCTATTCCTTTTCAGAGTCAAAGTAATAGTGTCGTGCAGGTGGTTAGCACTATTGCCGAGGAGTTCGAAGTTATATTGTGAGTCAGCATTGTGGTTCAGTGGTCAGCAATGATGTTTTGTAGTCTAAATCTGACCAGGGACACCATATGCATGAAGTTTGTATGTTTTTCCCCTGCTTGCATTGGTTTCTTCCCGATTCTCCAGTTTCCTCCGACACTCCTAAAATTATACAGTCAGAGAATTTAGATTGTGAGCCCCACTGGGGACAGTGAGTGATAATATGTAACTTCTGCACAACACTGTGAATATGTTGCTGCTATTTAAGCAACAAAAATAATCTCCTTCTTAGTGTCAGGCCATGTGGCACTAAATTCTGCATTTTATTTTGTGTTAAACTGATTTATAGCGCTCCTCAAAATCATGTTGTCCATAAAATGAAAGGCAACATATATAAACAGATGGCCGGAAAGAACGTTTTCCTTATAGGGGTCCATGTATCTGTCAATAATATTGGTTTTCTGATGAGCCCTTGGATTTTCTATCCTGGTCCATAAATGTATTATTAGTATCTATATAAAATAATGAACAGACTAATGGCATTTCAAGAATTTTTTTTCCGAAGAAACCAAATAATGATGTGACTCTGTCTCCAAGAAGTAAATAAAAAACAGAAATAGAATAACTCTGTCATGGAACCTGTAAATATGGAACCCAGCCATGAAGCCAGTATAAACTTAATTAGCTGTAGATGGGGATCCATCAGGATTCATTGTGAAGAAGTACTATGCACACCAATCGGAATGATTTCAAATAGAAATGTTATTCTTTATGCCGGATTGCGACGTATCGGTCTGTTCATAGACCTTCATCAGGCACTGGAAACAATAATCATACAAGTACATATATATATATATATATATATATATATATATATATATATAGAGAGAGAGAGAGAGAGAGAGAGAGAGAGAGAGAGAGAGAGAGAGAGAGAGAGAAACATGATAGTATATCCAGAAAAAAAAAATAGAAATATAATAATAGTGTATACCTTTTGGGAAGTAGGAGAACAAGAGGAGTCAGATGGACTCACGAGTCACAAGAATACATTCAAATATAGTGCAATACAATAATAGCTCTAAGATACAGCAATACAGCAATAAGCAGTGTAGGTCAAGATTCATAGTTATCCAGCAGACGGTGTCATTATATGACACAGCCCAAAGCATATATATGTGTATTCATTTAAGAAAATAAATCGTTCAGAGATATCAATGGACAGAGTCAATAAAGCAGATGGTGCTTAGGTATAGCCAAGTCTACAGAAGGGATTTATATTATAATGGATGGTATAGTAACGATATAATAGTAGTCTACCATTCCAAATATGTATGTATAGTATAATAGAGAAGCAGATCATAATGCCAGAATGGAATAAATGGTGTTGGGACCAGGTATAGGATAGCAGAGTACTGTACACATATCACGTAGGGGAAGAACATGGTCAATGGAGTGTGGGAGAAGCAACCTGTAGAGGGACTGAGTACTAGGAGAGATTAGTACAGGGAGTAAGAGATACACAGTAATATGCATACAAGGTAGAGTGACAACAGTTAAATCGCATTGGTAGGTTACTTACCTATAATATACTGGGTACTGGCGTATGGCACTTAGGTATTGTGGCTGGCTGCTATGAAGGTTGCCTTCAATTCGATTTAACTTTTGTTAAAGCTATTCATTTCTAGTCTAGTTCTGACCAGTCATTATAATCACTTCTCCAGGATCATTGGAGACTGAGTGATATAAGTATAGTTTCTCTACAGTGCTATGGGACACATGTCTGTTATGTGCCAAGTTAACGTTGAAATGGTACATTTAGATATTTCCAATGTCTGTTGAAAAGAATGGACACTTAAGGCCCTTTTACACTGGCCAATTATCGGGCAAACGAGCGTTCACAAAACGCTCGTTCCCAATAATTGCCCTGTGTAAAGAGGGCAACGATCAGCCAATGAACAAGCAAATGCATAGTTTAGGCAGCATTGTCGCCACCACATCTCCCTGTATAAATGTGTAGATTCGCTGCTGACATGATAGAAATCATGTTGGAATAATGAGCGCTCGTCCTCATACATAGCTCCTTGTAAAGGAGCAAATGAGCGCCGATCAACGAACTATATCGTTGATCGGCGCTTGTTTACACGGTCCTAGTTTACACCGCTCGTTATTCTGATTGCTCGTCTCCATACATTTCTATTGTGTCGGCAGCGCATCTCCCTGTTTATACAGGGAGATATGCTGCCGACAACGTTTATATTTTATGCTGCCTAAACAAAACAATCAGCTGATTAACCAGCATTCATCGGCTGATAGTTGCCCTGTGTACACAGGGCAATTTTTGGGAACGAGCATTTTGCCCGATAATTGGCCGATGTAAAAGGGCCTTGAATGCTTCATGTGCTGACTTAAATTTGGGTAAATCTTTGTTTTATCACCTTTTAAACTAGTTTTAACTAGTTTTATTAAATAATACTAAACTAGATACTAAAGCTATAATGTATATCTCAGAATTATTTTCATGCTAAGCAAAGATAAGTAGTCAAGCTGTAGATCTGATAACAGAACTGATATTTATGACATTGATTTCGTCCCCAGAAGATGCCATTGACAGCCACTCTGTCTAAAGCAATAGAGAGGGCAATTATGGTGCATCATGACTTTTGACACCTGATATAGTTGTATTATCTATGTTAATGCCTACAATCAGAGAACAGTAGCAGAAGGTTGAGGAGACAATGTTTGTACATCTATCATGGAGATAAACTCATTGTTGCATTTTATATCTGTCTGTAGATGGTTCCACAGATTTGTAAGGGGTGTTTATTCGTGAAAAGCATTCTCACCCACTTTATCTTGCTATGGTGTCATGTGCTTACAACACAGAGATTTTACTGATCAGAATACATGGATCCTCTGATCTGTCTGGAACCACTCTATAACTTCTATCACAATCTATGATCTATATGGACTATATGGACTTTTCATATTTTTTACTATTAAAAAAAAGTAAAATGCAGAGCCTTCAAGTGATATATAAGATCATATCATAAAGCCAAGTGTACAAAGTATAATATTTTTAACCTCTGGCAGTACATGGTGTAAACCCTATGTCACAAATTATTTTCTGCCAAAACTAGGAATCTCCAATTTAAGAAATACGCATCCCACACAACATGTAGAAAATACAGTAATTCTTAACACATGGCAGCCTGGAGTATTTTATAATGCAAAACACAGCTGGATTTCCCAGTAGAAGCTTGGCACTGCCAATGAGTGACCTGTCTACAAACCAGCACAGGGTGTATTTCAAACCAAATTCTTTAGTTGTTGTGCCTGGAAAATTCTTTATGATAATTACAAGTGTGTGCAATTATCTAATAAAGAGTAGTTTTGTGGCTACAGAGAACTCTATGTTATTAAAGGGGTTGTCTGGTTTAGAAAATACTGTATTAGGCAATTTTAAGTTAACCGGGGGGAGTCCCCCGTTCAGGACCCTCATTTATCAGTCAGAGTGAAGAGCAGCTACAAAGAGTATGGGTATGTTCACACAGGACAGCTACGCTGCATAAAAGTACACAGCAAATCCGCCCTGTACCCCGCAGGGAATTTTGGTCAAAAAAACATACCAAATTGTGGGGCAGTTTTTCGTGCGGAATGTGCTCTACTGAAAGCAGCAGGTTATAAAAAGAAAAAGATTATACTTACCCGTAGTCATGGCACCACGACCCCCTGATCTCCTGTAGTCCGGCCTCCTGGGGCGACATTTCATCCCATGAGATCGCTGCAGCCTGTGATTGGCTGCAGCAGTCACATGGGATAAAACGTTATCCCAGGAGGCCGGCCTGACTGGAGAAGCAGAGAGTTCTGGGTAAGTATTAGCGTCTTTTTCTGAGTGGCGATTTTTGCGGCACAAAAATTGCAACATCTGCTATTTGTTGCGTGTTTTAGCTCCCCATTAAATTTAATGGAGAAAACCCACAACAGAAAAGCGGCGATTCCGAAGCATGAATTGACATGCTGCGAATTAAAAAAAACGTACTGCAGGTAAATTTATGAACGTTTTTTCAGCATATTTTTTAGGCAGAGTATGGATGAGATTTTCCCATCCACTGTATTATGCTGCGGATTTTCCGCAATTAAATTTGTTGCGGAAAATCCGCAGTGTTTATGCTAAGTGTGGACATACCATATCTCTTCCTCTAGAGAACCCAACTCATCCATGCATTACACAGGTAGCCCATTGATTTGTATGGGAACCGTGTAATACTTAATTTACCCTGCGCTGCAGTGAAATTGAGCAGGGAACAGCTAAAAATTGGGGGTTTAAAGAGGCTCTGTCACCAGATTATCAAATCCCTATCTCCTATTGAATGTGATCGGCGCTGCAATGTAGATAACAGCAAAGTTGTTTTTTTTTAAAAACGATAATTTTTGCCCAAGTTATGAGCAATTTTATATTTATGCAAATGAGCTTTTCAATGGACAACTGGGCGTGTATTGTGTTTTTACCAACTGGGCGTGTATTGTGTTTTTACCAACTGGCCGTTGTGAATAGAAGTGTATGACGCTGACAAATCAGCATCATACACTTCTCATCGTTCCCACACAGCTTCTTTCACTGCAGACACACAGCGTGACGTCACCCACAGGTCCTTCAACCTTGGCGTCAGAAGAGAGAAGACACATCAGCTCCAGGCGTCAGAGGGTATAGTTGAATCAGCTGCAGCATCTCCATGTGCAGGTAAGCGTAGAAAACTCCCTAGAGACGAGCATATTAACCTTTTGGACGCCTGGAGCCGATGTATCTTCTTTGTCCGATGCCAAGGTTGAAGGACCTGTGGGTGACGTCACGCTGTGTGTCTGCAGTGAAAGAAGCTGGGTGGGAACGATGAGAAGTGTATGATGCTTATTTGTCAGTGTCATACACTTCTATTCACAACGCCCAGTTGGTAAAAACACAATACACACCCAGTTGGTAAAACGAGAAAACACGCCCAGTTGTCTATTGAAAAGCTAATTTGCATAAATATAAAATTGCTCATAACTTGGGCAAAAATGATAGTTTTTCAAAAAGCAGCGCCAATCACATTCAATAGGAGATAAGGATTTGATAATCTGGTGACAGACCCTCTTTAAGTAGCAGAACATCCTGTGATCAACTTATGATATGGAGACCTTTCTAACAAAAAAGGATTGTCCAAATCAGAAGACCCCTTTGAATGATCATGTTTGTCCCCTTAATATTGGTGAGGTTCTTTTTTCTGGGATTCAAACATTTGTGGAAAGTGAGGAGGCCCTGGCAATGTTTCTAGTACTGGGACACTTCATTGAATGTCTGACCGTATTTCTACCATGTTCAGCCTATGCCAGATTTAGTAAAAGGGCACATGTCCCGTTATTAATCTGGGGCAGGCTAAAAACTATGCAAGATTGTACCTGGTGTTAAACTTCATACTTGAGTCACACCTGTGTCTCTGAAACCCCATTCACTGGTATAAATAAATTGATAAATCTGCCCCACTATATGTAGACCGACTGATAATGAAAGGTTAGAAAATGATACGTACGTGTTTTTGTATCTGGAGATAAAAGAAAAACAAAACAACTGCTTAAATAAAGATAAACCAGACAAAAGATCTCAAAACTACACATATCCATCACCCATGTGCCAAACTTTCCTTGTTACAATCATTACATTTACACCTTTAGGTTTGCACTGTACTCTGTATGTTAAACAACCTATAAAAAGAAATTAACACCCCCTTGACTTTTTGTGTATAGGGCAAATTGGCACCATCTTTTCCAGATCTAAAGGAGTCTGTAGTAAATTCTCAGCACCCCTGTATCTTTCAGCAACCCCCAGGTATCTGTCAACAGCCATTGCATCTCTCAGCACTATACTATATGTCTCATCTGGCCCATATGTCTATCAGTCACCCCCCATGGATGTGAAGAAGGAGAATTAACAGGCAAGGAGAATGCGGTCTACACTCCTGGGTCAGAAGGAGTGCCCCCCAGTAAGAACCGTTGTCTATTACTAAGCAGCCTGGATGGCATCATCTGAACAATATCAACATTATATAAATATTTAATGTCTAAAAAATAATTCTTAACTTGTGTGAAAATATAATTTGATAAAGTTACTAACCATGGAGTTTTTTTTACACTACCATAAAAAAAATCCTATATTTTGGACACTGCACATGTAATTCAATTGAAGGGTGGTATATATATATATATATATATATATATATATATATATATATATATATATATATATATAGATTCAGAATAAAACAAATTAGATTAAAGGCAAAAAATAAAACCACAACCATCTCGATTCATCTATAAGATGCCCACCATCCATTCCAGAACTGGAAAGGTCAGTAGGAGGTCATGGAGAAAGGCAACACTTCAATCGAGTACAAATAGCCCCTTGAGACTTCATGATAGAGAGCATTGCCTTACCTGCTGGACACTGATTGATGGTTATAATGACTTATAAAAGCCACCGATCCGATCCTTATTTTGCAGGTAGGTGCTTACATTACTTACGTGTTTTCAGGAGCCTGAGATAATAGTTGAGCAAACAGAAAACACTGCTTCCATGTGTTTCCAACTTAATGCTTAAGCAAACATTATACAGACTAGTGCCCTCCACCCTCCTGAATGGTCTCACATTTCTAGAGAAAGAAATAGGTTATATTGATTGTTCTTTTTGTGTTTAGAAGTACATTGATTAGACCTTGTATTAATTTTTATCAATATGTTACATACAAGGCAAACATATATGGAAGTAAGGTCAAAATAATTAGTGAAATAAGAAATCCCCATTATAGAGGTCCAACTACAACCTATGATAGCAAATAAAAATGATAAAATAATATTATTTATATAGATATTATTCATCACTCATTGACTTATCCTCCCATAATGCTTAAAGGGGAACCTCTCATGTCGAACATGCTGTCCAATATGGGGGCAGGATGTTATAGAGCAGGCAGGGTTGAGTAGATTGATGTATCATTCTGTGGGAAAAGATTCAGGGTAACCTGTAATTTATTGATTTAAACCCCTGCTCAGTTTGGGCTAAAGAGTCCAGTGGGCGGTCTCAACTATTGATTGAAAGCCCTCTCTGCAGTAGTGTGCATACAGAAATAATTGCCCACTAGAATTTTTTCAGACTTTTTAGACTGAGTAGGACCGCCCACTAGACTTTTCAGCCAATGGTGAGCAGGGAGTTAGATCAATAAATTACAGGTTATCCTGAACCTTTTCCAACAAAACTAGATATCAATCTGTCCAGCTTCTCTTTCTCTATAACATGCTGCCCACAGATGGGAAAGTATATTTGACTTGACAGTTCCCTTTAAGCGGATAAAGCAAGATATACAGAGGTTTTTTTAATTTGTTATGATTACACATCGCCCCTTTGCATATATATCTATATCTGCAGAGGCGTAACTTGAAGCTCCTTGGCCCCAACGAAAATCTATAACAGGGCCCCTACCATGTGCCATTTATAACACTGGTGTTTTTGTATGTGGCAGAGGGGCCTTTAAACCCTCTCAGGCACTAGGTCCCATGTGCGATTGCTACCTCTGCACCTCCTATAGCTATGCTCTCTGACTTACTAGAGTTGCTTTTTGTTTTGGTGAAACTTTTTAACAGGCTCTATTACTTTAAAGCTACCCATGCGTACACAACGATCGACAGCAATGCAGCCTATCAATAGTGTGTATGAATGATCCCCCATCAACATGCTAGATTGAGCCGGCCGATCAGGAGATGAAGGGGGAAACCTAGAGCAGGTGTAGGGAAAACAGTAGACATTTTAGACAACTAATGGGCAAAAAATACACCATGAATGATAATCTTTTCAGCAGACCAGCAGTCAGGTTTCTGCTGAATGATCATTCATAAAATATTGGCCAAAATTATCAAAAACAGATATTTAGGTCAATTTTTATCTATTTTATATGGGCAGACAAACGAGTGAAAGGGTGGTTGGCTAACTTTTTATCAACCGCTCAACAATCACATTCAGATGTGCTTAACCAGAGTGATCCTTCTTCATATAGTTTCAACTAACCAGATGTAAAACATGAACTTAGTCTACATTATGGTGCTGTCTTGCAAATTGGAACATGATAAGTCCCATGTATCTAGCAAAAAAAATTTTGGGCTTGATCAAAGATAAAACATATTAGTCTTGTGGCAATAGGCAGCAGGGGTTGATTAGTTGCTATTGACAGAAAAAAAATACATCGCATGCACGTGTAGGAAAAGACAATAAAAGTGACAAGTTTACTCTAATTTAAATTTGAAAAAACATGGATCATAAGCGGCGCTGCTACTTAGAAATGAAGACTTTGGATAATATAAAGATTGGAAAAATTTCCACTTATTGTAGTTGTGGCTACGCGTTTCGACACTGTACCGGTATCTTCCTCAGGCCATGTATAATACATATACAAACATCCGTACTTAAATACACAAAGTTGTTAAAAAAGCCGCCAATGCAACCAGAGTCAAAGTACCTAAATGTCGTCATCTGACAAGGTCAAAGGTTAAAAACGCAATGGGTCAATGAAAAAAGTTGTTTTGTGTAAACCTTAAATACATAACAAAGTAGTTGTAAGTATAAAAATTAAGGAGAACAACAAGTTTACTCTAAGGCACCATATTCGATAGAAAGGCGGGGAAGGAGGAAACCTCCAGCTCACCAGCTTTGCGTTCCGTGTTCAGATTTCGCCCAGATCTCCGAGACGGCACACGGCAGACAACATGGAAAAAGGAAGGTAGGATCCAGCGAAGTGTAGTAGTGAAAGGAAAACTGAATTTGAACTTGACACTAGACTGGACACTAGAATTAGCCATAAACAAGAACACGGATCGTGTTCAAAACGCGTAGGCTCTCTTACTTCTGCCATTTAGACCACCTTGTAGTGCGTTCCTTCTCCAATGTTCGTCATTTGATGTCTATCTTTCAATGAAGCAGGAAATTCAGTTTTCCTTTCACTACTACACTTCGCTGGATCCTACCTTCCTTTGCACCATATTCTACTCTCTAAAGCTAGAAACATCAGCCGTAACATTAAACCACTGACAGGTGAATAACATTAACTACAATGGCACCTGTCAAGGAGTGGGATATATTCGGCTGTAAGTGAATAGTCAGGTCTTAAAGTTGAGGTTTTGGAAGCAGGAAAAATGCCAAGTGTAAGGATCTAAGCAACTTTGACAAGGGCCTAATTGGGATGGCGAGACGACTGGGTCAGAGCATTACAAAAACAACAGGTCTTGTGAGGTGTTCCCTGTATGCAGTTGTTAGAACCTGCAAAAAGTAGTTAAAGAAGGACAAGTGGTGATCCGACGCCAGGATCATTGGCGTCTAAGGCTCGTTGATGCGCTTAGGGAGTGAGGTCTAGCCAGTTTGGTCCGATCGCACAGAAGAGCTACTATAGCACAAATTTCTGAAAGTTAATGCTAGCTATGATAGAAAGGTGTCTGAATACACAGAGCATCACAGCTTGCTGTTTGGGCTGTAGATCAGTCAGAGTGCCCATGCTGACAACTGTCCACCACCGAAAGCACCTGCGATGGGCACGTGATCATCAGAACTGGACCATGGAATAAGAAGGTGGCCTGATCTGATAAATCACATTTTCTTTTACATCATGTCGATGTTACTTTGACCTGCCTAAACATTGTTGCAGACCAAATAATCCCCTTCATAGCAAGGTTGGACAGGCTCACCAGAAGATCACCCAGTGCGTCATGGTTCTAAAATGGCAATGTGGACCACGCATAATATGTGGCTAACCGCTTTTTGGGTTATTTCACAAATAACATATAAGTACTGATGATATACAGTAAGTATTGATGATATGACATGTGTGTGCAATTATAAAAGATTACAATAAAAGTAGACATAGACTTGTGTTATGTAGTTGAAGTATGGTACCAGGGTACCTCACTAATATTTAAGTGACCACCTTGTACTTCCTTCTGTCATGTAACCCAGATGAAAACATTTTAATATCATTCATATTTGGAAGAGACACGCGGGATCTGCTGTGATTGAACCCATCAGTCCGGCAGACCTGATGGGAGCAGGATTTAATGCTAAATGCAGCTATGTATAGAGAATACAGAGCAGCTGTATCTAAAAAAGTAAAATAAATTTTTAATAAAATCTATTTATGAAGTTACACCAAACACACTGACTGACCTGTTTATTTTTTTAAAAAAAAGCCCTGCAAAGGTTTACATAACCTTTAACCCCTTCCCGACATTTGACGTATCCATACGCCAAACTCGGGTAGGGGAAGTATGCAACGGGCTCACAGAGTGAACCTGCTCCATACGATGCAGAAAAAAATATTTTTTTCCCGTTTCCTAATACACAATAAATGGTGCTACGAAAAACTACAAGCTGCAAAAATCAAGCCCTCATAGGACTATATCGACAGAAAAATAGTTATGGCTTTTGGAAGGTGGGGAGGAAAAAACTAAAATGAAAATCTGAAAAATGGCTGCGGCAGGAAGGGGTTAAGCTACATGATATCAAATTACTACAATAAAGAACAGCAATGTCATGCATACTAACTAGATTGTAACCCCCATTTTGCAGATAAATGAACGCAAGCACCTTAGAATAGGCCATCAATGTTTAACCCCTTAACGCACCAGGACGCACCGGTACGTCCTGCATTGAAGTGCTTTAAGGCACAGGGACGTACCGGTGCGTCCTGGCTAAAAACTGTCACCCTGTCAAAGGACAAGGTGACAGAACTGTGCCGTCAACTGTTTATGACAGTTGACCGGCACAGTAAGACGGCAGGGGACCATTCACAGCGGTCTCCTGCCGGCGATCGCTGTGATCGGGCAGTCAAAGCAGACTGACCAATCACAGCTCCATGACGTGTGTATGTGATGGCGCTGGCTCAGAAGCTGAGCCAGCGCTATCACCGCTGATATCAGCTGTCCGGCACCCCTCTGCAGCGGCCAGGACCGGAGCTAGGCTCCGATCTGGCCGATTAACTCCTTCGATGCATCGATCAATGCGATCGATGCATCGAAGTGTCTTGTAGCCTGTCGGCAACCACGATGGTGTCAGCTGTTTGTGACATCGTGCCCTAACGGCCAGGACCAGAGCTAGGCTCCGATCCGGCCGATTAACCCCTTAGATGCAGCTATCGCTGCATCTAAGTGATTAGATCGCACCCTATGGTTGCTAATGACAACCATCGGCACCCGCGGGTGTTCCGATGGTTGTTATGGCAACCGTAGCCTAACAATCGCTTCCTAGTACGGAAGCCTATTAGGCCCCGCCGGGAGGCGAAGCCTAATAGGCTTGCTGTCAGTGAATAGCTGATAGCTCTAATACACTGCACTATGTAGGTAGTGCAGTGTATTAGAATAGCGGTCAGGGCTTCATGTCTTCAAGTTCCCTAGTGGGACCCAAAAAAAGTTAAAACAAGTTAATAAAAATGTTGTCAAAAAGTAAAAAAAAATAACTTTCATGTTAAAAAACACTATAACAGCCTTTTTTCCTATAATAAGTCTTTTATTATAGGAAAAAACAAAAAACATAAAAAAAAGTACACATATGTGGTATCCCCGCGTCCGTAACGACCCAAACTATAAAAATATCACGCTATTTTACCCGTATGGTGAACACCGTAAAAAAAATTAATAAAAAACTATTCCAGAATCGCTGTTTGTTAGTCACAACCCCTCGCAAAACAGAATAAAAAAAGGGATCTAAAAGTTGCATGTACCCCAAAATTATACCATTAAAAACTGCAGCCCGTCCCGCAAAAAACAAGCTCTCCCACCGCTTTTTTGACGGAAAATAAAAAAGTTATGGCTCTCAGAATATGGTGACACAAAAAATTAATTATTTGAAACAAAAGTGATTTTATCGCATAGACGCTGCAAAGCATAAGAGAAACTATATACATCTGGTATCGGCGTAATCGTGCCGACCCGCAGAATAAAGTAAAATTGTTATTCATAGCGCATGGCGAACGCCGTAAAAAAAAATTAATAATAAAACATCAGAATTGCAGGTTTTTGGTCACCTTGCTTGCCAAAAAAATTAAATACAAAGTGATCAAAAAATTGCATGTACCCCAAAATGTTACTAATGAAATCTACAGATTGCCCCACAACAAATAAGCCCTCACCCAACTCCGGTCGAGAAAAAATAAAGAAGTTCTGGCTCTCAGAATATGGCGATGCAAAATGTGCAGAGTGTCCAAAAGCAGATAAGATCTGGCACCATTTATCAGTGCGACACCGGCCACACATCTGTGGATAATTATTTATTTACCCCATTATTATACCCTCTTATTATGCCCTAATGTACTCTGCACAGATTACACACGCCCCCACATCATAAACTGAAATACCAGCAAAAACCCCCAAAAAATTACCACTAAGCAAAATCTGCGCTCCAAAAGCCAAATGGTGTCCCTCCCTTCTGAGCCCTGCAGCGTGCCCAAACAGCAGTTTACGTCCACATATATGGCATCGCCATACCCGGGAGAACCCGCTTAACAGTTTGAGGTATTTGTCTTCAGTGGCATAAACTGGGCACAAAATATTGTGCACTAAAACCTGTGGAAATTTGCAATTTTCACTTTGCACCATCCACTGAGCGTTCATTTCTAATAGAAAAAAAAACCCTGTGTGGTCAAAATGCTCACTACACCCCTTAATAAAATGCTTTCAGGGGTGCAGTTTCCAAAATTGGGGTCACTACTTGGGGGTTTGTTTTACTATTAGACCCCAGAGCCCTGCCATTGTGGGCTAATGCTGCGAAAATCACCAAAATAGGTCTCACATGCGCCTTTCACTCCTAAGCCCTGTCATATGTCCAGGCAAATGATAAATGCCTTGAGGGGTGTAGTTTACAAAATGGGGTCACTTCTCAGGGTTTTACACTCTACTCTGGTACCTAAGGGAGCTCTGCAAATGCAACATGGCACCCGTACACCAGTTCAGCAAAATCTGCGCTTTAATAGCCAAATGGCGCTCCTTCCATTTTGAGCTCTGCCATGTGCCCAAACAGCAATTTTGGGCCACACATGGGGTATTGCCATACTCAGGAGAAATTGGGTAACAAATTATGTGTTGTTTTTTCTCCTATTACCCCTTGTGGAAAAAAAAATTGGGTGCAAAACTACATATTTTTGGGAAAAAAATAATAATTTTTCATTTTCACTGCCTCATTCTAATACAATCTATGAAACACTAGTCAGATCAAAAGGCTCAGTACACCCCTAGATGATTACCCTGAAGGTTAAAGTTTACAAAATGGAGTCACTTCTCAGGGGTTTCTACTGTACGGGTACCTCAGGGGCTCTGCAAATGCGACATGGCGCCCAAAAAACAATCAACCAGAATCTACATGCCAAGTAGCACTCCTGCCATTCTGAGCCCTGCGGTGTATACAAGCAGCAGTTTATGACCACATATGGGGTATTGCCGTACTCGGGAGAAATTAGTTTACAATTGTTGGGGCGCTTTTTCTCCTTTATTCCTTGTGAAAATAAAAAAAAATCAACATTTTAGTGGAAAGAATGTAGATTTTCATTTTCACTGCATAATCCCAATAATTCAGCAAAAAAATCTGTGGTGTCAAAATGCTCACTATACCGCTAGATAAATTCCACGAGGGGTATAGTTTCCCAAATGGGGTCACTTTTGCCGGGTTTGCACTATTTTGGCCCCTCAGTGGCTTTGCAAATGTGACATGGGGCCGCAAACCATTCCAGCAAAACTTGAGCTCCAAAAGTCAATGGTGCTCCGTCCTTGCTAACTTCCGCCATGTGTCCAAACAGCAGTTTATTACCACATATGGGGTATTGCTGTGCTCAGAAGAGTTTGCTTTACAAATCTTGGGGTGTTTTTTCTCCTTTATCTATTGTAAAAATGAAAAAAATCTGAGCAAAAACGACATTTTATTAGAAAAAATTTAGATTTTCAATTTCACGGCATAATTCCCATAAATTCAGCAAAAAAAACGTGTAGGGTCAAAATGCTAACTATACCCCTAGAAAAATTCCTTGAGGGGTGTAGTTTCCAAAATGGGGTCACTTTTGGGGAGTTTCCACTGTTATGGTCCCTCCAGGGCTTTGCAAACACGACATGGCACCGAAAACCATTCCAGCAAAATCTGCACTCCAAAATCCAAATGGCCCTCGTTCTCTTCTGAGCCCTGCCGTGGGTCCAAACAGCAGTTTATTACCACATATGGGGTATTGCCGTAATTGGGAGACATTGCTTTACAAATGTTGGGGTGCTTTTTCTCCTTTATTCCTTGTAAAAACTAAAACATCGTATGTTTTTTCATAAAAAAAAGTAGATTTTCATTTTCACAGACCAGTTCCAACAAATTTAGCAAAAAACCTGTGGGCTAAAAATGCTAACTATACCTCTTGAAAAATTCCTTGAGGGGTGTAGTTTCCAAAATGGGGTCACTTTTGGGGGTTTCCACTGTTTTGCCACCACAAGACCTCTTCAAACCTGACATGGTGCCTAAAATATATTCTAGTAAAACAGAGGCCCCAAAATCCACCAGGTGCTCCGTTGCTTCTGAGGCCGGTGTTTCAGTCCATAAGCACACTAGGGCCACATGTGGGATATTTCTAAAAACTGCAGAATCTGGGCAATAAGTATTGAATTGCGTTTCTCTCGTAAAACCTTCTGTGTTACAGAAAAAAATGTATTACAAATGAATTTCATTAAAAAAAAATTGACATTTTTAAATTTCACCTCTACTTTGCTTTATTTCTTGTGAAATGCCTAAAGGGTTAAAATAATTTCTGAATGCTGTTTTGAATACTTTGAGCGGTGCAGTTTTTAAAATGGGGTGATTTATGGGGACTTTCTAATATATAGGGCCCTCAAAACCACTTCAGAACTGAACTGGTCCCTGAAAAAATAGCCTTTTGAAATTTTCTTGAAAATGCGAGAAATTGCAGCTACAGTTCTAAGTCTTGTAACGTCCTAGAAAAATAAAAGGTCGTTCAAAAAATGATGCAAATATAAAGTAGACATATGGGAAATGTTAACTAGTAAGTATTTTGTGTGGTATTACGATCTGTTTTACAAGCAGATACATTACAATTTAGAAAAATGCAGATTTTTACACATTTTCTCTAAATTTTGGTGTTTTTTACAAATAAATATTGAATTTAGCGACCAAATTTTTTCAGTATCATAAAGTGCAACATATCACGAGAAAACAATCTCAGAATCGCTTGGATAGGTAAAAGTATTCTGGAGTTATTACCAGATAAATAACACATGTCAGATTTGCAAAAATCGTCTGTGTCCGCAAGGCCAAAACAGGCTTAGACACTAAGGGGTTAATGAGTGCCAGTCAAACCTCCAGAACCAATGATGAAAATGCGACCACATTTTAGTGTCCTTATACCAAGACCAGGGCTCCCTGTGGTTCAAGTGAACCAAACTTTATTCACCATATAAACCTATGGTGATCTGGTTTGATTCACGTACACAAATACTACTATTATATTAATGTACTCTACAATAAAAATCCAATATTTCAGCACCTGTTGGACCAGGCTGATTTTAAGCACATACTGCAGTTATATTGTGCAAATGTTATTTTTTTTTAAGTTGTAATGCTTGTCTCTGCCCCTAAGCTGATTGGACTTTGGGATATCGGATCATTAATTTTATGCCTGGTCCCAGGTTAAAAAACATAAAAAAACAAACAAATACCAAATGTATCCTTAAAAAATAATATACAGAATTGTTATTCTGTATTTTTATACTGTATTGGTTTTAAATTAAAAAAAAAAATTATTATTCTGTGTATGCACTGCCTAGAAGTGGTATGTTACCAAACTCAACCAGTGTGGTTAGCTGTAGTGAAATAATGGTGCTCGGTAGCGTAAAGGAAGATGAGAGTGAACACTATGGCACTGAATTTATAAAATTCAAATCTGTAGTTAAATTTAAAGTTGCAAATGACGATAGATCCAACCCATTCTACAATCCTATAGCTTCACTTGACTCTAGCTTGGGGCTTTACACAGGACGATTATCGGGCATACGAGTGTTAATAGAACGCTCGTTGCTGATAATTACCCTGTGAAAATAGTCGAACGATCAGCAGATGACCAAGCAAACGCTCAATCATCTGCTGGTCGTATAGTTTTAAAAAAGTAAAAGATTATCGTTGTCGGCAGCACATCTCCCTGTGTAAGCAGGGAAAAGCGCTGCCGACATGATAATAATGGATGGGGACGAGCAATCGGAGTAACGACCGCTCGTCCCCATCCATAGCTCCGTGTGACAGGAGCAAACGAGCACTGCTTATCGGCCGGTGTAAAAGGGCCTTAGACCTCATAGTCTGGGTAGAACCTATCCTTTCATTCTCTTAATAACAGGGATGTCTATTAATTTAAGTTAACTACCTGTACTCTAGACTCTATACCTCCCTGAAGTTTGAAACAGGATCTTGTAGCTACTTCTCTCATAAAATAATGGAGGGTAGGAAAAAAAAAAGTCAAACACTTGTGTGAAAAGACTTTGAGTAGCATTTTGATTGACAGGAGTAGCTTACGTGAAAAAATCCCCTGTCCATCATCCTGGGCCTGTCACACTAGGGAGCTGGAGTGAATACAGAGACCATCAGCAAACAGCCCATCTCAGGGAAGGAATGTTTAAGAGGGGAAAAAAAAGCCTATTAGGATTCTCCTGACAGCCACACACATTGGATACAATGTTACTCTCCTTTAACTAAACTACTTAAGATACCACTATAAGGCCCTTTTGTTGTCTCTAAAATGTAAAATGTGTTTAATCCTTTAAACCTACACATTCTCTGTGACCTGCGGGCCCAGTTGGCTCCCTCCTGACAACTAAAACAATGACGTTTAGAGACAGGCAATAAATCCACAGATTAACAGTTTCTAATCTGGGCCAGAGAGCATCTTCTTCTATACTCATTTTAAGGTCTTTGATCTAGTCTTTAAGATCTACTCTTTAAGCAGCGTCACTGGTTAAGAGAGGAAGAACTGATTTAGTATAAGAGGCCATGATACTCATAAGGATAGATGAATTGTGAATATACATATCCAATCACATGTAGCCTCAGGTGTCTTCTCCTTGGCAAATGAATGTTCAAGAAGTGAGAAGTCTTCATGGCATCAGTTCATCTTTCAAGCTAACAGGTGGATTCACAGCTTTGTGTCTGAAGAAGTCATAAATCATCTTAGAGGATGTCCACTTTAAGGAAAATCACTTATGGGTCCAGGTCTTGTGTAACTTGATAGAGTTAGGACTCACCCACATATAAGTTCAACAGAGTCGTAATACGGCACCCATAGACTTTTATAAGGCCGTACAATTCCTTCTTATGCCTCCGATTTCTTGCAGAGTTTTATTTGGGTTGAAAACTGTATGAATCTCACAGAACAAAATGTTGGTGTACTCCATCAGATGCTGTAATACAGAGCTATTCTTACCCATTACTTTTAGGGGAGAATAAACTTGCAATATGTATGGATCACAATAGGGCGACACACAAAGTACATATGGCTCTAAAGTACAGAACCACAGGGTCTCTGTGTGCCTTCGTACAGCCTCCTGCACATGACTCTGTTGTGTATATGTGGTTTAGATGGCTGTCTGCCTGTAGGACACTGATTTTGCTTCCTGGATTTCTAAATGAATAATCTCTTAATGTGTATTTAAAACATGAAATCTTTGACTTTATTAGATGTAATAAGTCCATTAAATAGATTTTATATGTATAGACCCATATAGGCTTGTAGAGCAATGATGAGAGATAACTATTGACAAATGTTGTACTGATTAGCTACATGGAAGGCAAACGGAAGCCACCTAGTGGGTGACAAGTGATAGGTGTTTAGGATTCTAAACAACCTATTTGGGACTATACTACTAAAATAACCACCCAAAATATACAGAACATTCCATAAACTAGGTGATAAATTTTACATATATATATATATATATATATATATATAATTTTATTTTTTTAACCATGAATATTTTTTTTTATATAAAAATAATTGAAAATATATCCTACATGATGGTGATGGGTGGTATAAAGCAGACAAGTGAATAGGCATTCAGCACAATGGATAATAATTGCACATAACAGATCATATATTGTATATTTAAGTGATAAAGTTGTATTTGTCAAGTAGCAGAACATCGGTCAAGTAGCAGAACATTACGTCTGTGAGAGGCAAATTGGGTAGATGATGTATTTATTTTTCAGAATCTAGGACAGATAAAGTTTTAGAAGGCAGTTGGGACAGTAGATGTAATTTCTGTTATCATCTAGAAGAGTCTGAGCTTGGGGTTGGATTTCATACTAGTGACAGTGCAATGATATGTTTATACATCCTATAGTTATGGATGTTCCCTGTAATTTTATTACAAAAATAAAACAATATTCTATTCAAATTGAAATTTAGTTACTACCAACAATGAGGATGTATAAACATCATCAGATACAAATAAAATGTTCTGTTTCTTCAACAAATCAAGGACTCTTTCTAAATTGGTCAAAACAATAGTAAAAGCAACATCAACTAATTCGGTATTCAAAAATGTATTGTCACCAAGCAGTCTTACAGAATAAAAAACAGCAATATTTCGACACGTAGTAGTGATTGGGTCTTTCTCAAGACCCAATCACTACTACGTGGCAAAACATTGCTGTTTTTTCTTCTGTTGGACTACGTGGGCAGAATACATTTTTGAATACCAAATTGGATGCTGTTGCTTCTACTTATTGTTTGGGATATCGTATTGGGAGTGAAGGCCTTCTTATTTTTTGCATACTTGCATCCTTCCATTGTTGGGTCTGTTGCATTATAGCCATATGCTTTGGTGGGTGCTCTTTCTAAATTGGCATCTTTACTTATTCAAGTTTATTTAAGAGACGGCACCGTTGGAACTCATTCATAACTAGATAATCACAGTTTAACGGTACCCAACAAAATATCCATCATTAACCAACCAACTCTTCCCATAATATGACGGGAAACCTCACATAAGATTAATTACAATTTTATGACATATTACGACTTGTCAGGCCAAATGTACACTTTTTTATTGTATGTGGCTACAATGTTGTGCAGATGAAGGATAATAGTAACCAACCCAAAGTAAAAGTGACACAAATGCAATTGGGGCCAGTATGCTGCACTCCTCATGACCTACTAAGCCCTTCACACATCAGTAGGAATAGGAGTTATTGCCTCTCTGCAATGTATGCATTAGGATTTTGGGTCTTGTGCCTTTGAGCAAGTATTAGTGAGTTCCAATGACCCAGGGACAGACATCCTGATCACACTTCTGAGATCACTTTGGGTTGGCTGATACCTATAATCCATACTTGTCTGTTTGCCACTGGTATTTAAAATAAAAAGGATTCTGTTTTAAACTCTCCCACTCCACCCCATTTCCAAACAAGGTGACATTGCAAACCGAATGTGACCCTGCTAATCCTCAACTCCCCATTATTGTGTGTATGTGTCCCTCTCTCTCACACACACACAGTTCTCTGATTGTAATCTGTGCATTTAGCCTCTAATCCATGTGTTTTTGAGATTAGTGGTCAGAAATAGGGTAAACACCAAAACGGCTACGGGTGATTAAATAACTTTTGAATATTTCTCTATAAAATGCAAACTGGAAGAACAAAAGGAAAAAGGGAGAAACACTAAAATGTTATGTCTATAAGTGGGTTCTATGGTTTAACAGGTAGTTTTCAGGTAAAAAAAAAAGCTTACTAAAGATTGACCCTCAGTGTAAAACTTGGTAACAGAGCAGTTATCCTGGGGATCTGCACTATATGGGTATTTTTAAGTATCTTGTATTATGTTTAGATATTTTTTAGATTACTCTACGGGTGAGCCTTGTATATTGATTCCTATGTACCTTGCTTGTGTACAGCTTGTCTATGTAAAAAGCTACCTACATAGAGATCTAAAGCTTGTCTATATAGCTTTATGCCATGGGGACCTATTTTTTAAATATTGTGGTTGGCAAATTAAAGTAAAGTTTACTGTATAGAAAAATGAGCAGTAATTGAGCACCAAAACTAAAATGGGAAAAAAGTGTCAACCCATAGAAACCAATTGGATCATTTTCTAATCTGCATTAAAAATATATAAAGTGAAATATAATGTTTTATCACAAAAATAATTAATGGGCACTAGTATTTTTTTTTTTTCAAATTGCTTCCTGGTGGAACAGAAGACTCAACCTCTTGCATATCTATAATGCATTATCATTTTTCAATCCGCCAATACTCTGCAACTCACACGGTCAAATGTGGAGGTTACATAGTTACATAGTTACATAGTTTGTACGGTTGAAAAAAGACACATGTCCATCAAGTTCAACCAAGGGGTGGGAAAAGGGAAGTAAAAAATTTCTACACATAGGAGCTAATATTTTTTTGTTCTAGGAAATTATCTAAGCGTTTTTTAAAGCCATCTACTGTCCCTGCTGTGACGGCTCCTGCGGTATTCTATTCCATAAATTCACCGTTCTCACAGTATAGTAGGCTTGTCGCCTCTGCAGGTTGAACCTTTTTTTCTCCAGACGGAAGGAGTGCCCCATTGTTTTTTGAGGGGGTTTTAAATGGAACAGGACTTAACCATATTTTTTGTATGTGCCATTCATATATTTATATAAATTAATCATGTCCCCCCTTAGTCGTCTTTTTTCAAGGCTAAATTCTTTTAATCTTTCCTCATAACTTAGATTCTCCATGCCCCTTATTAGCTTCGTTGCTCTTCTTTGTATTTTTTCCAACTCCAGGGCATCCTTTCTATGAACTGGAGCCCAGACTGCATATTCTAGATGAGGCCTCACTAATGCTTTGTAAATTGGTAATATTAGTAAGGTTAGTGTACTAGAGCTTCAGGTCAGAGGCAGAAGACTTACAGCCTTCTTCAAATGTGCTAGACATGTGCTAGACACATTTTCCTTTATTTTTAATGTTGGTAAAAGAAAGTCACAATAATTTGTAACCCCAGTAGAAATAATACCATTCTCAAGTCAGCTGAATTATTGGATTTTTTATGATATTTTTGCTTTTGAACATGTACTTTATAAACAAACAACTGCTTTAGTTTTTGTGGGTTACAAAACTACTGAAAACATACTTAGTGGGGCTAAGCAGGGGCGGAGCTTTAGGAGCTGCAGCGGTAGCTGTCACACACGGGTCCTGGTACATGAGAGGGCCATAATGACTGTCTACAACATAAGAAGTCACCGGTATTATAAATGGCAAATGATAAGTAGGGACCCTGTTACAGATTTTGCGATAGGGCCCAGAAGCTTTAACTGTAACTTCTGGGGCTGAGAAAGGCTACTTATAATGCATAGCAACTTTTTTAATATTTACATTTTCTTAGTATGGTGCATTAGATTCCTTAATATTTTACAATATATTAACCACCCAAGAGACCACAATTGAAACGGCAAATTGAGCACTTGTCCCCCATGGTCGCCTTTCTTCTGAGCTGTACATTTTAGCTGACCAAAATTGATGTTTAACCTAAATTAAGCAAGTGATGCCAAATTCTCATGGTTGTGAACAGGACATACAGAATGTGCAAAAATTCAATGACTTCTCCATCAAATGAGCTGAAAAATGCAGATAATAATAAACATTCCCAAGGAATAAGGTGTGACGTCGTCAATGTAATGTATATCTTAGATGGGATCCATGTAATCAATATCTTTATTTTAACTAGGATTTTCTGGTGTTTATAGAATGAGTGTGTTTCATAAAGGAAGAAAGATAGAAGATAGAGGGGGATTATTAGAAATATTGATTCTGACCTCATCCATCAAGTTATGTATTTTCCAAGTGTTTTGGCAGATTTCAAATTCGTACCCTTTTCGGCTGTTAAGACATGAAAGCAATTGTTTTAAAAGGCAGCTGAAATATTATATGGAAATAATCACCAGCTGTAAAGGTTTCTATGGTACAAGTCAGGATATTACACACATTCTGGGGCGTGTCTATAATGATATAAACTGGCACAGCTGTCTCATCACAGCCAAATGTACAAGTTATATAACAAGTTGGATATGGTAGTTCTCCGGTTTCATAGTGAGGTGTGTGTCTATCACAAATCAGTCTACATCAGTGTGTCTAAAGTCTTTGACATTGATGCTGTATGACTACGAGGAGTTTGCCAATTCCAGGCTCCAGACAATACTTTGCAGGCAAGACTTGATGTGGGTGATATGACTTGCATGATTTAAGGAGGACCTGTTACCTCTCCTGACATGTCCGTTTTAGTAAATAATTGTATTACATATTAAATAACAAGCATCATTTCTTAGAACTCTACTTTTCATTCTTCTGTAATTCCTCCTAGAAATGTATGAATAAATTAACAACTGGGTGTTACCACTTGGGACGTGTCTTTGCACAGACTGACACTGTCCAATCAGTGCTGACAGAGTGACACTGTGTAGAGACACACGCCATTAACAAAAGAAACGGAAAGACACAATTTTCTAGGAGGAATAACAGAGGAATGGCACAACACAAAGTTCTATGAAAATATGTTCCAAAATTATTAGAAATGGGGAATACAAGTATTTACTAAAAATAGATATGCCAGGAGCAGGACAGGTCCTCTTTAAGCGGTGCAACTTTTTCTTCCAAATTCCAATAGGATTAAAACTAAATGTTGTTTAACCATTTAATTACTTTCTTTATTTGCATTGCTTTCTATTGGAATCTGAATGTTTCAGTAATTTACAACCCTTGGCAGACAATGTTTTACAGATTCATTGGTTTGACCCAATACATTATGGGGTGCAACTCTATTCAACTTTGGCTTCCAATGAATGTCAAAAGTTTTGGTATTTTGCAAAGCAACATAGACTATGAAATGATGAAATGAAATGCAGTTAGTCCGGAACTATTGTCTATACTGCATACACTGCACCTTCCTATTTGTGATCTTATCTCATTCAGAGTGAACTTGCTGCCTCCAAGGCAGATTGAGCAAATTGACTTAGAAATTAATCTACATTCTTGTGTCGTTTTATATCTCCAAATCAAAGTGACAGTTGAAGTTAGCAGTGCAGGCATTTCAGGAATATGGGTAGCGGTGTATCAACTTTCATGTTGTTAAAATTGGCACTTTTTTTGTTTTTAACCTTAAATCATTCAAGTTCTTTTCCCTTGAATAAAATAAGCCATACATGCATTATAAGCAAAAGATCAACAAGCTAAACATCTGCAGATGTTTTTTTTTATATTTAATGTTCTCCCTGTCCTTGTATATGTTTCCTCTGGATACACAAGTTCCCTCCCAAACTTAAAAAATAAAAAATAACTTGTTATCCTGAGAACTTTTGAAATGGGAAATGTTCACATTTACATCTTTGAGACATGTGAGAAGATAAGACTATGGGTGAGTTCACGCAAAGTGTAAATACTGCGGATTTTAAGGAAATCTCATCCACGCGCTGTGTAAATGCTGAGCGAAAAAAAAAAAAAATATCAGAAATTGAGCTGCAGTGCAGTTTTTTAATCCGCAGCTTACCAATTGTATTTGCGTAATTGTTGCTTATTTGTCGCAGGTTTTCCCCATTGAATTCAATGGGGAGGTAAAACCTGCAACAAATAGCAGATGTTGTGTTTTTTTTCCACTGCAAAAAGCGCAAATCAGATAAAAATATAATCTTATACTTTACGAGAATTTTGTGTTTCTTCAACCAGGCCGACCTCTTGGGATGACGTTTCATCCCATGTGATCGCTGCAGCCAATCACAGGCTGCAGCAGTCACATGGGATGAAACGTCATCCCAGGAAGCTGGGCTGCAAGATGGCGGTGGGACGTGTTACCATGGCTACATAAGTATGAAACTTTTTTTTATGTTCAGTTTTCCGTAGTGGACATTCCACCCGAAAAACAGTACCACAATTTGGTGCGGTTTTTCGGCCGGATTTCCCATCGGTGCACAGGACGGATACGCTCTGTACTTTTACGCAGTGTATCCGCCCTGTGTGGACATAGCCTAAAGGTGGTTTTACATGCGCAGATATCACCCGTATTTACCACTTTTAAAATGAGTGCCAATCAACAATACATCTTGCCGATAGACGCTCGTAGCACTCTTTAAACGGAGCAATGATCGTTTAGTATGGGGATGAACGATCTTTATTACGTTCACTCGATCCCATTTGCATCATGTCGGCAGGACAGAGAGATGTTCTGCTGACTAGCAACCATTTATTTGACTGCATAAAAGATGTGATCAGCCGATGAATGAGCGTTTGCTGATTTTCATCGGCTGATCGTTGCCCTGTTTACACAGGTCAATAATCGGGAACGAGCGTTCGTATGAACGCTAATTCACCCAATCATTGGTCTGTGTAAAAGGGCCTCAAGAGTGCAGTCACACATGGCGTAATATTAGCGGAAATATAATCTGTGGAAATTTACACCATGCATTCCTATTGGTGGAAACAAAATCAGAAAACATGGTTTACATTTCTGTGCAGATTTTTTTTCCGCTGCGGAAATACTTTCTGCAGCATTTTCTGCATGTGCTGCAGATTTTGGATGCAGAATTTCCTCATAGACTTTTATGCACTTAAATATGCAACACAAATACACAGCAAATTCGCCACAAAACCTGCAAAGGGAATTATGCTGCAAAATTTGCTGCAGAGTTACTGTTGCGTGTTTTGTGGCATCATTTTACATTTCACTGCACCCTCATAGGTAACATTGAGCTAGGACCCCACCAATTTGGAATAAAGGGACCGGTAGTGCTTTTTTGAGAGCTGTCCCCCTTTAGTGTCACACTTGAATCTCCAACCTGTGTTGACCTCTATTGAAATCAATTATTGGAACTTTAAAGCTCAGGTTTATTGTATATACATTGACTAATGGTGTCATTAGTATTATTCATTTGGGACAAATAGGGCTGAGTTTACAAAATGTCACTAACATCCCACCAAAAAAATGGCATATATATATATAGTAGCAACAACTGCTTTGTGTACATGGACATAATGATTGGATCTGAGTACCTAAGTATAATAATTGAATCTAATTAGCATATTTTCTAATCTGATAATTTATCACTATGAGTGTAGTGTGTAAATGGAAATTAGAAGGAAAATTGGGGAAATTGCAGTGCCTAAGGGTCCTTTTAAACTGGCAAATATTCTTTCATGAATGAACGACAAGTGATGAGTGAGTGGTTTGGGTTCAAAAGACTGTCTATTACATGTAACAAAAATTGCTGAAGATTTTCACTGTTCAGTCGTTACTGCTGTCCTTGCTCAAAACAAATCCAGACTCCAACAAAAACCACACCTCATATCTGATCTCCTTACGACTGGAAGATTTCTGATTAGACGAGGGGATGTGGTGGCGACGAACGATTATCTTTCACTTAGGTTTATGTGGCTGATCCATCGAAACCCAACCATATATCGTTCGATCGTTGCATGCTTTTACACGTGCCAATTATCTCTTGTATTCGAACGATTATATGAAAATTAGTAGAATAATCGCTCCGTCTAATAGGGCCTTTAGTATAATATAATATGTATAATATCCTTTGTTACCTTATAATGTTTTTACTTCTGATGCAAATACTTGCCTGTGACTTATCAGATATATTAAAAAGATTCAAACACCTTGTCATTGTATGGAACCATGTATACAACACTTCACTTATCATAGTACTATACTATCAGTACCATTCAGTCAGTGCTCAATCACCTTTCTATCAACAGCAAGGCACTACCAAACAGGTATCTTGTCTGGGTCGTAAAAAAAAATAAATCACTTTTCCTGCAATTATATCTAGTAAAACTGGTAAAAAAACACCAAAATAGATAAGATGTCATCTTCTCCCTCCTGTGAAAATCGACTATATTTTGTAAGGACGACAAACATGAACAAAATGGTTGGATCTCTTATCTTCAGCAACACAATGAGCCATTTTATTAGACCTTACGCTTGTAATTAACTCTTCATTTCTTATAATGTTGATAAAAAAACTAATGAGCTAAGATGCTATCTGATAAGATAATGTCCATCACTCTTAATAACATTCTTTCCCAGAGGCTGCATTGCACAAGGTCTCTGTATAGAGTGGTGTTGTGAGTGTTTCTTAGCCTTAAGGTATCTATAATCATTGTAGACCTCACTCGTGATGTTATCTAGTCTTGAAATAAACTAAACCAGTCCATTCCAGAATATCATCAAGCCATTACTAGGAATACCCAACTTCTAGATAGCAATATAATCTGAGAATTTATCACCAATATATTAAAGGTTATTGAGTTGACATGAAAAATGGGAAATTTTTTAAATGGCTTAATTATATGCTAATTTAATACCATTTTAAGCGGATCATCATGTCGTTTTTACGTCTCTGTTTTTCTGATACGGAGCTCCAAATCCTCTGCATAGAAAAAGTTAAATAATTAAATTGTTTGTGTTTTTTAA
Organism: Rhinoderma darwinii; assembly: GCF_050947455.1. Taxonomy (NCBI): domain Eukaryota; kingdom Metazoa; phylum Chordata; class Amphibia; order Anura; family Rhinodermatidae; genus Rhinoderma; species Rhinoderma darwinii. Next base: position 32,823,677 of record NC_134697.1, on the reverse strand, counting down.
ATGATTGGTCATTTAGCCATAGCACCAAATGACAGTGTGGTACAGACAAATAAAACAATTGTTTACATGACACATTAGGTAGGAGACCTGCCCATAGGAGCTTACAGTCTATAAGGGATAGATACAAGAGGTCAGGGAAAGGAGTGAGCAGCTCTAGACATAAAGAATGGGAAAGATCCTCCAGCTCATCTTATTGTATGTTCACATTGCCTGTAGCGCTCGGGTCCTCGTGTCGGCACACATATTTGGTAAACAGGAAAGATAAAGGATGGATCCAGCGCTGAGACTGATGTGTCTGTTAAAATCAGAAACTTTTTCCAAGTTTTATTCCAAAAGAAAAGGTGATTTAAAATAGACAATGCGTGTTTTTCAAAGTATGATGGCTAATTGAAGAATATAGGCAGGTGCCTACGCGTTTCAGACGCGATCTGCGTCCTTAGTCTTGGCTTTTTGTCATGTTCTAGACATGTCAGGTGGAGGCGGTGTTGGAATACCAGTTGAGGGGCTATGTTACCTTAAAATTGTGCCATGTAAAAGAACACTGTTCCTTTCATATGGCAGCTATGGTTCTGCCATATTAAAAATGTGCCATGCTCCATCTGATGCTGCATGCTGATTTTCAAATGGAGACTGAAAAATTGCATCTGGGTATACAGATTGGTTTAAAACCTCTAAATGGGTAAGGGTCGAGTACCATTTTTCTCCCTTAATCGACTTGACTACTGTAACTCATTACTAATCAGTCTTCCACTCACTAAACTCTACTCTCTCCAATCTATCCTTAATGCAGCAGCAAGGCTCATCTTTCTGACCGCCTGTTACTACCCTGTGACAGTCACTGCGCTGGTTGCCCATTTCCTTCAGAATTAAATTCAAACTTATTCCTCTCACCCACAAAGCTCTCCACAGTGCTGCACCTCCTTACATCTCCTCCCTCATCTCTGTCTACCACCCTATCCACACTCTACGTTCTGTCAAAGACCTTAGATTAAAAACCTCCATAATTCTAACCTCCCACTCCCGTCTCCAAGATTTTTCTCGTGCTGCACCCGTCCCCTGGAATGCGCTACCCCAAGACAATCAGATTAATTCCCAACATTCACAGATTTAAGCGTGCCCTGAAAACACATCTTTTTTTAGACAGGCCTGTAACATTCCCTAATTTTACTATTTTCCCTGGCCCCCCTTTACATTAGTAATGAGGCCCCCTCATTCAGCAGGATTCCCCACAAACCTTGCACCCTAATGCACTTCATGTCCGTCATACACTGACACTGGCTGGTGACCGGTTCATGCAGCTTTATATGTACCACCCCCTGTGTATAAAAATGGCTGGACCATTGTACTGAACAAGCACTTTTTAAATTTTGTGTCTCCCTTATCTCCTCATAGATTGTACGCTCTTGCGAGCAGGGTCCTCACTCCTCCTGTTTGAATTGTATATTAGTTTTGTCACTATGTAATGTCTGATATTGTCTGTACATGAACCTTCTAAATTGTAAAGTGCTGCAGAATATGTTGCTGCTATATAAATAAAGATTATTATTATTATTATATATTATTACTGGCAAGGACAACTGGTTTTAATGCAGAAAATGTTTTGGAACTCATTTAATGCCCATACAGAACACTACATGAAAGTGCACAGAACTCATACAGTACCTGTGTGGAACACCTTATGGAAACATACGAGTAAAAATATGGAAATTCATAAGTGCACTTACTGAGGGTGCCATAGGGCAAAAAAATCACCAGCATTATGGGGGTGCAGAATTGATATTCATTCCATATATCACATATATAGAATCTTTACCTGGACACCGATATAAAATAAAACAATACCAGTATTTAATGTTGATCTTAGAGCAATAATGAGGTGACATGGCGATCCAAGGTAAGACTCCTGTGTTCTCTTCTTTTTCAGATGGTTCTGTAACATATTTTCCAGAGGACTTGATAAAAGCTTTAGATTATTTTGGGTATGAACTATCGGCAGGTGAAGAAGACAGACACATTTGACCAGCTTACCGTTACATTTGATTTTCTTGTGTATGTGTTCTGCATAGGATACAGCTATGTCCTGACCCACTTGAATGAGGGGGAAGATACTAATCTTTTTGTCATGACGTTATATATGAGCAGTAGCATTTTGTACATGTTTTGGAGGAGAACGTCAGCTTTAAAATGTAGCTGTTATTAACAGTGGCAACTAAAATAGCTATGCATGTTTGGCCAAAGCCAAAATGAACTGATATTCACCAGACCAGTTCTATTTTAGATGTGCTGAAAATTATCTGAGAATGAACAGATCAGGGCTATTTCCAAACTCAATTGCTCAAATTGTTTGCTGATCGTGCTTCACACTGTTACATCCCCAGTTCAGGTAAAGTTTATATTTCAAATAGAAATGTATTGAATTTTTCTAGTATTAAATAACTTTGGTGCTTCCAATAAAATATTGCAGTGTTATTCCAAGTAGCAACATAATCAGTGTTTTATTTCTCGTTACTTATATAGAACCAACATATTCCGCAGTGGTGTACACAGATTGTAACCATTTATATCAGTCCTTAATAGGGCTCAAATCTAATTTCCCGATCCCAGACACACATGCTAGGGACATATACTTGTTTTTTATAGTGTGCTAATTAACTTATCAGTAAGTTTTTGGAGTGTAGGAGGAAATCAAAGTACCAGGACGAAACCCACGCTAATACAGGGAGAACATACAAACTCCATAGAGATGTTGCCTTTCGTTGGATTTGAATCTAGGATCAAATTGCCGCAAGGCAACAGTGTGAACCACTGAGCCATCATATTGCCTCAAATGTGTTAACCATAATACACCTCAATCTCCCAAAAACATACATATCATATATCAAAATGACTGAAACAAAATGGGGAGCTAATTTTATTTTATGGCTTTACTGTGAATTTCCAAAATTGAAAATTAAACATATAAAAATTAGAAAAAAATCTATTTTTCTTGTACTATTTTCTCAATTTATTCCTAATAAAATAAAAAAATAAAAACATTATTATTATTATTATTATTATTATAAAGATGGCATTAAAAATGGCCTAACAGGTCAATAAAAAATAATGCCAAAAATTTGGGTAGCTCAAAATATTTTAAAATAAGAACTTTAAACCACCAAAGTGTATCGTCACTAAGGAGCAAAATACTCTGTTTATCACGGGGTTAAGGATAAAGTTTTAGGACTTGTCATGATCAAATTAGATTTTTTTGGCACCATAAAAAAAATTGATTATTGTTACGAGCCATCACCATTGTCGGTAATCATGCAGAAAATTGTTCTCTATGGCTGCTGAAGTGGACAAAAGTTATTTTAACTTAACCAGCAACACTTCCATATCTTATTTTTGTGCAATTCAAACTATAATTGGCCAGTGTAAAGGAAGAAGAACAACGATAGATGACAAAACTATCGTGCAGCCATAAAATTATTATCACTGGTACGATTGGTAAATGATACTTGTGGCGCCATTTATACATTGGTATTGTTGTAGTAGCTAGTGGCTTTACTAGTTTTATTATCGGCACATGGACAGCAACATGAAGAATTTGGAAAATATTGGTATTGCTGCCTTGCGAGAGCCTTTGGTAGACAATAATGACGCTCCTTGCTATTTGCTCCCCACCTGCAGCATGGATAGTAATGATAGAAATGTTTATTAGATCATCACAAATTATTTCAAACCACAGATAGTTTCATAGGAAATTAATTTCTCATACACGTTTTTGCAGTGCTGCAGGAAAGTGTAATACAGAGTGCTAAAATCCATTCAGATGTTAAACCAGGGGGATTGACATAGAAAAATAGTTACAAAAATAAAAAAAAAACAAGATTAAAACAGGTTCAAACATCATCATACTGCTAAAATGCAAAGTAATTGAAGAAATGTAAAATCTAGAACTGCATTACCCTAAATTGCTATTTACCCAATTCTGTTAAAAAAGTCAACACCTTTCTGTAGTAGGCAGGTCAATGGGCATCATTACTTTGAGGTAAAACATGTATGTATCTAATAGGAACATAACCAGTGCATGGGTTTGGCAAGGTCCGAGGAACATGATTGAATGAGAGCGATCCGGGCCCCTGGGCATTAAATATAATCGGCCCCTTACCAAGGATTTTATCCATGATACACTTGATTTAAGTAAACAAATGCGTTTGAGAAAAACGTATCACTTGAATTTCTCTTTTTATAAGTTGTAATAAATGCTCTAACTGACCAAAGGACTGCGGGCTTCACCTGATCATGAGCCCTTGGGCTTTGCCCTAGTTCATAAATGCTCAGTCAAACTCTGTATTAAGTTCCGACAATCATCTAAAACTGTATTACCCTCGTTTGCTATATTTTATTTTTAACAATCCAATTCTGTTAAAATACTTTCTCTGACATCAAAAACTTTCTGTAATGGGCAGGATAATGGGCATCAGTAGTATCAGGTACAACATGCATGTATCTAATAGGGAACAAACCAGTACACGGGTTTGGCAAGGTCTGCAGAACATGACTATTGCTGCCTCTAATCACCACTTCTGGTAATTGGAAAGTTAGATAAACGAACACATAAATTACTTTCCTCCTCCCTTTTGTTTTCCATTGGAGAAGCTCATTAAAAATGATCTACAACTTGTTATCTACTTTGGGACAGACGCCTTAAGAAAAACAAAATATCTAGACCCGTATTCTTCTACTATGAACTCAGTGTTTTCCAAGTGCCTTATTGCTATTCTCACTTCAAGAAATAAACTTTCACACTAGTAAATATGTGTTTAATTTTAATATATTTCAATTAAAATATATTTTTTTTAGTAGATCTCAGAACTGGAAATATTGAGATATCGGTGTGATGTAGGTACGTAGTTGCCTTGACCTCCTCACTACTGTAGTATCCCATCTTCAGAACTATACAGTCATCCTCTTTCCAGCCTAAGATGGCTTTTGTCAGAGGACAATTGATACAATAAACTGCAGAAAGAATGATGGTTTAATGCCTGTTTTTTTCCCCAAAAACATTGCCACTCTTGCCTATTGACTGTGTCTGGTATTGCAGCTCATTTCAGTTTAGGTAAATGGGTCCGAACTGTAATACTAGACACATCCAGTGGACTAGAGTGATGCTGTTTTTAATAACAAAAGCAAACCCTAGACAACCCCTTTAAGGAAAATATTTTAACAACTATTTTACCATGCCCTATATTGTATATCTATATGTTCCTTACAAAAGGCCTATTTAGATTTTTCTCTATATTTCTTCCCCTCTCAGATGATAATATATTGTACGTGATACAGTTTACTTTTCTTTAGAAATAATACATCTGTAGGTAGTTCTTAAAGATCTTTATTACCCCTGCTTATCTCTTCATCACTATTTGCTCCACAACCTTCTAGACCTTCTTCTGCCCATGTCTTCATCAACTACTCTTCTAAATTGAGCTGCCTTGTGGAGCATGACCTGATTTGCTGGTCTCACTATGAGCAAAGTCTAGAGTACAATCTTTATTATGCCTTCTTCAAACCCATGAGCGTTCTTGCATATCACCTAAGTTCACACAAAAATGTAGATTAAATAAAGATTTGTTCCTTGTAATTCACTCATAAAAATGTAAAAAAACAACCAACAACAATAAATGGAAACGAGGGAAAATTATGGTCAGAAATAACAAGATGGCGAAGCATTGATATTCTATGTGGTCATCTGATGATCTCCTGACCTGTAACAAAGTGGTCCACCATATGCATGTTAAACTAGTTTTCTTTTTCAAAAATATTGCCATTCTTAGGCGTGCAATATAAGGTCAGTGTAAATTAACTACATAAAGCCCATGTTTCCCCAGAAAATTAAGCAATCTAGTACAGTAAACTGCTATTTATTTATCAGAAAAGACAGATGACTTAAATTCTGAACTCCATAGCAAATAATTAATGAACACATGATCACTAATAAAATTCCATTGGTCAATAAAACTTGACGTTGTCCGGTCTCAGCAAATTAATGTTATTTTTTGTAGAATTGAAAGTTATAGAATTTGCCAATAAACTTTCTGTATTAATAACTCACGGTTTTAAAGATCTCTGCTTGTTTTTATTCAGTAGGAACATTCATTGTTTACTTCCAGTGGATAAAATTCTGTCCATGGTCATGTGATGGACACACAGGTGCACATCTCGTTACAAGACACAGCTCTGATACACATACTTTAAGACTAGATTCACACGAACGTGTCCATTTTGCGCACGTAAAAAACGCAGCGTTTATCTTGCGTTGCATTTCCGTGTGGCATACGTGTACGGATGTGCGTCTGCGTTCTGTACGCGCGTATGTCATGCGTTTTTTACGTCAGCAAAAATAACTGAAGGTGGTGTTTTTTTCCTCATCATTTCTTTATCAACTGGTGCGTGAAAAAAATGGACAGCACCTACAGATGTCATCAGTGTGCTGTCCATGATTTTCACGCACCCATTGACTTCAATGGGTGTGTAATCCGCAAAAACGCACCAAAGTAGGACATGCAGTGAGTTTGACACAACAGACACATGCTGTGTGAAAAACAACGCATGTCTGAATAGCCCCATTGAATTTCATAGGTCCGTGTGGTGTCCGTGAAAAAATCGGACAGCACAAGGACATGAAATACGCTCGTCTGAATAAGGCCTAACTGTAACGATCCAGGCACCTGTGTGTCCATCACATGACCATGGACAGAATCTTATCCACTGGAATTAAACAATGAATGTCCTACTGAATATCAACAAGCAGAGATTTTGAAAACCAAGAGGAATTAATACAGAAATGATATTGGAAAATTGTATAACTTTTAATTATACCAAAAAGAACATTAATTTGCTGAAACTGGACAACCCCTTTATAGGTATAGAGATTTTATAGATAAGGAACAATATTTATTTAATTGACTTTGGAGATAACCATAACATAACTCTTACCACTCAGATTAACCTACCGTCTACCAAATCTTTCTGCCTCTCTCTTAAACTATGAATGATTAGGTTTATACACCTACTTTTCACCTTAGAACCTAGAATTGTCCAATAGTTTTCATATTTTCTGATCATTTGAGCAGCTGCTGAAGACAAAAGGCATATGTATCTAGTAAATAGTTAAAGGGGTTGTCCCAAAAAGCACATGTATCCCCTATCCACAGGACAGGGGATACATGTGTGATCACTGGGGGTCCGACCGCTGGGTCCCCCAGCCATAAGGAGAACGGCGGACCAAAAGCCCCAAAGTGCTCCTTGAGAATCATGGGACTTCCGTGTGCCGCATGCCCATAGAAATGAATGGAGCGCTGGTTGCGCTTGTGCTCATGCGTGACCGGTGCTTCATTAATTTCTATGGAGCTGCCAGACAGACAAGCCGGACACAGACCCCAGAAGTCCCAAGCTTCTCATGGAGCACTTCGGCTTCGGGGGACTTTCGGTTCCCCGTTCTCCTTATCGCTGGGGGTCCTAGGGGTCGGACCCCCAGCGATCACACATGTATCCTGTGGATAGGGGATACATGTGTTATGTGGGACAACCCCTTTAAATGAAAGTCATCTGGGCCCCTTAGCATTAAAAGTCATCCCTCATCAACCAATTTAGCCATGATACAATTGATTTAAAGGGGTGGTCTCATGAAGACAACCTATGTCCATATGCCCTATTAGGGCTTATACATCTCATAGAGGGGGTCCCCCACTTGGGACCTCCTCTATGAGACAGAACAGAAAACTGGTCTAAACGAATGGCTCCCGATCTTGTGGACTCAAGCCGTCCTTGTATTACAAGGACACACATTCATCTGAATGTCCGCCATGTAATACTACAAATGTCTGGCTGGACACGCCTTCCCCCCGGAAGCATCAGCTAGTTTTCCGTCACAATTGAGTTCAATGGTGAGGGAAACGGAAGCTGAGGTTTCCGTTTGCCTTTCCGCTGAGGGGTTAACCTGACGGAAACCTCAGACAGAACCCCTCAGCGGATAGCGACGGTGATGTGAACACAGCCTTACTTTTAGCTGCAATAAATGCTCTAACTGACCAAAGGGCTTATGGGCCCCCTCTGGTCATGAGCCCTCTGACATTGCCCTGATGCCTGAATGGTCAGTCTGCCTCTGTATCTAGTCCTGGCATGTATGTGTGGCGGTATTTAGTAATAAAATTCATGACAGTTGTTTATTTATAATTTTTTTTATTTTGGAACCTTCTAAGATTTCGTTTTTTCTATAGAATATTTTCTTTAGGAAAGAAAATAAAAATTCACAGTAATTCACACAGTTTGTAAGGCATACTGTGGATTTGACATGCATTTTTTGGAGGTACCGAGGTAGCCATCTTAATCTTGACTCTAGCGTGATATCACACAATAAAAGCCATTGAAATGTCATTGAAAAAGTCAAGATAAAGGATCTTGCCACTGTGTATTTAATGTGTTTAGAGTCAAGATAAAGATGGCTACTCTCTGTAAGCTGATATGCAGATCTTGCCATGGATTCTTTCTGGATTTGACACGTATTTGCGACAAAGACCACCACTTCTGATCTCTACCTTACTCTCCACTTTCCTGGTAACTACATAATGCAGTATCTATACTGCTCCTACTGGGATGACCATATACATGTATTCCAGACTAACTAGACGAGAAACTCTCTATATAGCAATTATATAAAAATTTGATATTATCAATACTCCTATTAAGTTGCATATCTACGCTCAACCAGATTGTGTTGCTTTTTCCCAACTCCTCTCAATCTCTTACATTTTGATAGGGAGCTTGTGAAACCTGCTTTATTCTGATTTATGTCTGGACGACTGCATACTATTCCTATCAGTGAATTCCTCGGCCAGATTCCCTGTCAGTACTATGAAGTTAAACTTAGACCTCGGAAAAGTTGTTTCCCACCCTCATATGTGCTTCACGTGCCTCAATTTTACGGTCCCACTAATATAAAGTGACTGATCTCCCAAGAAGCTATTCTTTAACATGTGGGCAATCCACGAACGGATGCATTACACAGAACACACACCATGTAAGAGGGCACAACCACATCTGTAACATCTCTTTAAGTAAGAAAACAAAATTCTTCATTGCTCCGCTGTATACCGCAAAAGCTGTAACTGTAAAACCAGGGTCATGCATAATCTGTAAAAATCTAAGAATAATATAAAACAGCTACAGTATTTCACAACAGTGGTTTCTCAACAGTGCAGCCAAAGTGAAGTAGTAAAGGTAGATATGAAGATTTCCTAGGTTGTCTTAGCAGAGTTCCGCGTTGGATAAGAGGTGCAATGAAGGCAAACCTGCACAGGCACCAGACAGCCAGAGGGTAAACAGAACGTCCAAAACAGTAAGCCAATGGATATCAGGTAAAGCAGAGGTCAAAACCAACCGGGAACAGATAATCAAAATCGGTAAACAAAGGGTTATCCAAATACACGCCGAGGTCAATTTCCAAGAAGTCCAGAAGTCAGAGGTAAAGGGTGTAGGTAAGTAGCTTGCAGACTGGAAATTCACAAACAAACAACAGGTGGAGGAAGCCAGGTATAAATACTAACCCTACACCTGATAGGCAGAAGGACAGAGAAAAGAGATAGGCTGAAGGTAAAACCAGAACCACCAAGAAGCTAGAACAGTAGTCATGGTGATCTTAAGGGAACAGGCGTTTTCCTAACACAGTCGCATAAAGCGCCTGTAACGTCCGTGGTCACTGACCACTAACTCCTTCGATCCAGTCGATGCCTTTCTCTCAAGAGAAGTCTGCACATACGACCGTCTTGCTCCACAGTGACCACCAGGGTGCGCTCACGAGCTCAGTCCAGACTTGAGAAGCCAGAGCACACGCATGTTGGTGATTTGAGCTAATTGCTTCAGAGAACTCTGGGCTATAAGTAGGTCCCAGCCCCATCCTCCCACGCCTGAACTTTGTTGTGTATTCCTAGTCTGTCTTGCATAAGGCCCCCTAGTGTTTCCTGCTCCCAGTGTTCCTGTTCCTGTATCCTATACTTGTATCCTGATCTAGTGCCGTGCTGAGCTGTAATCGTGCTGTGCTGTATACCACGCCTCTCCTGCTTCTCCACGACTGACGTCCACCTGCTGCCAAGTTCCTGCCAAGCCTGTCTTGCTACTGTCCGAGCTGCCACAGGTATCCTATACGAACTATAGACTTTGACTTGCGTCCTGTTGGCCAGCTGCCTTACCGCCAAGACGGTATGGCCCAGTGGGTCCATGAACCCAACGTGACAGCGCCATTCTCATAGACATTGACAATAGATAATGGAGTGGTGGGTGCGTGCTTGACCGTCACTCCATTCAAGCACCACTTTACTGCCCCCTGCAGTAAGAAGGAATGAAGGATCCTTGACTCCCGTTCTCACAATCAGTGGGGGTCCCAGTGGTTGGGCTCCACGCAATCAGAAAATTATCCCCTATCCTGTGTATAGCTTATAATTTTTAATGCTGGGAAAGACCCTTAAAGGACCAAAATAAATAATGGTATAGATTTATAGAACAGGTTATGGTGATACTTTATATGTGTGTGTTATTTTTTTTTAACCATTATATAACATATAGTATTAAATGTAAAAATATTGTTTTCTTCAGTTATTTGCAATTCCTTTTTGTTAACTTTTTTTACTCCGATAACGGGATTTTTAGGAATTATTTAGGAATTTACATAATATTATACTTGCATATTTACATATATGCAGGTACATTAGCCTGTGTACTAATAATTACACAGACATTTGTTAGGTTATGACATTTCAGCCAAGGTCATGCACCTGGTCGATCGGGCACAGTGGCAGTGCCCACTCGATCAGATTGATGTAAATAGGGGACGCTGCAAAACTGGAACATTGTGTTATTCCTAGTGCAGGGTCCCAGGGGGCAGGGCATGTCATAGGGATTGCTCTATGGTGATTTTTAAATACCTGTGTCATGCAACGCCCACTCAGCCCTGCACTAGACATCACTCAGAGTATCAGTTTTGTCTCGAGTGTTTCTTTATTCAAGTCCAGTGAGTTTTTGAACAAATGTAACCACAGATCTATATGATCTCTTTTACTTCTATCTAATCCCAGTTAGATATGAAACTTTTTTCCTATGGCCCCTTTATTTGTCAAACAAATGACAATTGCTCATATGACTGAATTTGAAGATTATAATGTAATCTCAATATGTACCTTTAGAAAAAAAGTAGCAAGCAATCTTGTGACCATTATAAGAAATGCATGCAGACTTAGGGTCCTACTACACAGCCCGACGAGGGCCATCTAAACAAGCTCCGATCAACGAGACAGCTCGTTGATCGACGCTCATTCGCTCATTTTACAGGAGCTATTATCAGTAATGTATGGGGACGAGCGTTCGTTACTGTGATCGCTCGTCCCCATACAAAGTGCAGGTAGTTAACTTAAATTAATGGACATCCCTGTTATTAATAGAATGAAAGCATAGCTTCTACCCAGACTATGAGGTCTAAGGCCCTTTTACACCGGCTGATAAGCGGCCGGTGCAGCGAGAGCCGATCAACAAGACATCGTTGATCGGCGCTCGTTTGCTCCTGTCACACGGAGCTATGGATGGGGACGAGCGGTCGTTACTCTGATCGCTCGTCCCCATGCATCTCCCTGTTTACACAGTGAGATATGCTGCCGACAACGAGAATATTTTGGGCTGTGTAAACTATACAATTAGCCGAAGAACGAGCGGTTGCTCGTTCATCGGCTGATTGTTGCCCTGTTTACAAAGGTCAATTATCGGGAACAGGCGTTTTGTGAACGCTCGTTGCCCAAACATTTGCCGGTGTAAAAGGGCCATTCGTTTTTCGAGGAATCCGAAAAAATAGGTGCTTTTGTAAAAAGGGGAAGAGACAGATATAACTAAGACACATCTTAGCAGAACAGAACTCAATTTCAATGTCAAATATATTTATCGGAGGTAAGTCGTAGTGTAACGGGGGGGGGGGAAGGGGCGACGACAATAACTTTGTGGCAAAATAAAATAAATAAAATCCCCAAAAAATAATATTAAGGGTTTCTTTGTAGGTTATAGGAATCTAACAAAGAGTAGGCCAGAATGGACCACTTGGGCGCTTAAAGTCAAAAGATGTAGGTCATACAAACTGTTGCAATATCATAGACATAACTAGGTATGGCTGTCAAGTCACAGATAGAATCGGCGTTAGAAGGGGCAAATTGTGTAATTACCCAGGTCTCCTATCCCCACTGCCTCAGAATGTGAGACTTCATACATTTTTCAAGGTGGTTTACTTTATCTAGTCCAGGAATATCAGTCCTTTGCGCAGATCATAACTCATTTATTCCAGATCATTTGCATTCATTTTATTTTTGGCAAGACTGCACCACAAAAAAATAGAAGTAACATATTCTATAATACAAATCATGAATTTGGTTTGTAGGGATGATGATTCTGTCCCATTTATGTCCAAAGTCCATCGGTACCTATTTGGATTATAAATAATTTTGCAAGTGAAACTTTATAAGGAATGCCTCAATAGGTTCACAAAGATACTTAGCAACAGGTGACGCCTGAAAGTGACACTAGATCTAGACAGTCCTGTGGCGATACAAAGTTGTCACTAAAAATGCGTCTGGCCGCTCATTTTTCCTGTAGCATCTGGTACGACTCTTCATTCTGGCTCTTAGAGGGGGGTCCAAAGCGGTAGGTAGAGTCCAGTAACAATATCTTTAGAAATTTGTCAAAGGTGCAGCTTCCCAGCTGGAGAGTTCTGGTAGTAATTGGTTAACCTTTCACATCTGGCACAGAAGTAGAATGAGGAGTTTTGCCACCATCACCAGGTGTGTAAATTAATTACTATTGGAAAGGGTTTGATGAACTTTGGATGTTGTACTAATTCACAGCTATAGAATAGGGAAGGTGATTAGTTTCGTTAAGGTGAGTTTAACCTTTTATCAAAATTTTTGTAAAATTGGCAGTGTCACCAACCCCTTCCATCACTTGTCAGCAAGAAGTCTAAAGTGAATTAAAAGTTCTAGAGTCCTGAACTATCTGAGGAAAAAAAAAACACATATTTACCAATGTGTTTCATGGTATATTAACTGAACTAAATATAATAATATTCCGGGCATATCTTCAACAAAACCAATTGCTTTTTATGACCCAAAATGTTAAAATTAAATGTGCCATACTGTAACCAATAGCAACTAGATTTTAAAATACTTTACTACTGAGTTGTAGGGCAAAAATTCTGTTTGTTGCCCCCTCCCCTGGCACCCAGCAAACAGGGCACTGTCCTACAAGACCCCCCTAGCTATGCCCGTTTATCATAATTCTGATGGTTGATGTGGGGTACATTTGTACATATGGCATAATGTTTAAAGGTAATCCTTGCATGTTTTATCTCAGTTGCTATGTTACAAGTTATTGGAGGAATACAAATATTTCATCTGACAACGTGTAGGAGCGATTTCAGCAGGTAGAAAGCCTAAAAAATTTGATTAGCGAACCTGTCGACTGAATCCAGCTGTACGTTAATATCGGAGCATGCCAAAGCTGTTAGCTTATCAGTGCCTGAGATAGTTCTAAGTACCTGCTAGAGGCAGAAAGCATTTGACAAGGCCAGCCAGAAACTTGAAAATAAACCCAGGATTGGAGACTATAATTTGGGGAAACACCATTGTTTAGTTATAATGCCTGAATTCTGTTTTTACAGTTTGCACCTACTGAGAAAGTGTGTTAAGTCTGACAGCAGAAACAGAAATTTATTGTTTAGAATTTATTGTTTGTCCTTAGTGACTAGGGATCGCTTGATAACTGAGAAGTTGTGCCATTGCAAGTGTACCCTCTAGTGGAGATTATCTGTATTGACATAATAAATTGGCATTGGTTCACCAGTGGTGTATTATTTATTATATGTTTAACTAATTGTAACTAAAAGTCGTGTTATGTAAATAAAGTGTAATCTCTGTATAATGAAGAGTTGTGCAACAACTATATACTTTGCGCACTAATTTCTCACCCTTTCCAAGATCTCTGTTTGCTGTTAAAGGGGTTTTCCAGCCAGTTAAAATTGATGGCCTATTCTCCGTATAGGCCATTAATAGCTGATCGGTCCAGGTCCGACTCCCGGGACCCCCGCTGATCAGCTGTTTTGAAGGGGGTGTAGTGCTTGTACGACCGATGCTTCCACTTCATTTCCACTTGCTCACTGCAAATCGTTGACACAGATGTGAGTCGAGCAAGTAGAAGTGAAGGGGAAACAGCAGTCGTACAAGCACTACACCCCCTTCAAAACAGCTGATCGGTGGAGGTCCCGGGAGTCGGACCCCGAACGTTCAGCTATTGATGGCCTATAATGAGGATAGGCTATACATTTTTACTGGCTGGAGAACCCCCTTAAAGAATAAGAACATTTTCGTTTACATCCAGCGACTGAAAAAAGGGGCATAGCTGGGATAGAGGGGGTCTAGCATTCCATGTGCGTAAAGTGCAGTTTGCCTGGGGAAGGTGCCAATGATCCAGGATATTGAGATATAGGGCTAGGAGCGTAACTATGAAAGATTGGGCCCCATAGCAAACTTTTGACTGTCCCCCCTTAACCTGGGTGCCACAGGTTGTATATAGTGCCCCCTGTAGATTGTGCCATACAGCCCAGCTGTTGATTGTGCCATACAGCCCCCCTGTAGATAGTGTCACCCCCTTGTAGATTGTACCCATCCCCCGTGTAGAGAGTACCATACAGCCCCCCCCTTGTAGGTAGTGCCCCCACCTCCCCCTTGTAGATAGTGCCATACAGCCCCCTATAGATAGTGCCCCCACCTCCCTCTTGTAGATGGTGCCATTCAGCTGCCCCTGTAGATAGTGCCATACAGCCACCCCTGTAGATAGTGCCCCCACCTCCACCTTGTAGATAGTGACATCCCGCCCCCCCTTGTAGATAGCGCCCCCCCCAAACAAATACAACTAAAAAATGATACTTAAATAGCACCCGGTCCCATGACGAACGGATCTGCTCCAAAGCATCAACGCCGGCAGGCCGTACGTGGCCTGTAGCATAGTAAATGGCAAAGCAGGGAGTTACCTCCCTACTCTGACATAGTGTTCAATAGTATCTGCATCCTAAGGATGCAGATGCTATTAAATGTGGCATCGCTACCGCTGTAGCAGCCATAGCGACTCCAAGCGACACCACGGGTGGCACAGGCCCCCTCATGCCGCGGGCCCAGTAGTAGCTGATGTGGATGCTACAGCAAAACTGAACAAGCAGCAAACTGAATCTTTACCCCAGTTGAAGAAATATCTAGCTACTCCTCTGACTGAAAACCTGTGCAGACTTAGGCTATGTTCAAAATGACAGAACCCTTGCACAACGGAGACAAAATGAAACTATTGGCACCGGATCCGTCACCATTGAAATCAATGGTGATGGAAACGGAAACCTTTGGTTTCAGTTTGTGTCAGTCAGGGATCCGTTCCGACGGTAAGCTCTGACGGAATGTTGGAACGGAGCCCTGAAGCAGATATGAACGAAGCCTTAGACCTATTCGAAGCTGAGAGTTTGCTACAATTGTATGCAGTCTGGGCAATCCTGTGTGAGCTATCTAAGCCTGGAATCCACATTTCACCTGCATTGAAATTTGTGCTGCTGATGTATTTTGCTCACAGAAGATGGGATAGACAATACAATTTTATCCAACTTTCCACTGTGAGAACTATTAACTTCCATTCACTGATAGTAAAAAGTGATCTTGAAAGGGGTGAGGAAGTGAAAAACCAAGTATATTAGAAAGTTTTAGAACTTTTCATTTTACAATGATTAAGAATTTTTTACATAACCTTCTTTAATATAAATCACTTCATAAATATTTTTTTCCCCTATTAGTATGTGTGTTTGATGTTTGATTACTAGCTCTTGATAATTTTGCTGCAAAATGGTGTTGCTAAGGTCTTGTATAAATGGCAGGTGACTACGCTGGGCTGCGAGAGGAAACACATGGGGGAACACTTACCACAAACACCTCAGAATATTTTTCACAACTGCTTCTAAGCCCCTATTTAGACGAACGTGCATCCGTGCGGAACCCGTTTTCATAAACTTGAGTTTATCGAGGGATCTGTGAAAACGGATGAAAATATGATAGGTCCTATTTTTTCATGGGCCGTTCACACGGTCCGATAAAATGACGGCCATGTTAATAGTCTCATAGAAATACATGCAGCCGTGTGACGGCTGTTAGAAAGACGGCCGTCACAAGGACGATTTTAACATTCGTCTTAATAAGGCTTTATACTCACACAAAAAAAATCTGCAACCATAGATTTCAGCATACAATATAGAAGGGTTCAGTGTGTTTGTCGGTATGTCTTTTCCATTTGGGAAATATATTTTATTATGAAGATACTTTATGACTATACTGTGGTCTGATTATATAGTTAGAAAATAAGAGTTTTTGTGTATAAAACGTTTATTTTTTTTCCACCATCAAAGAGTATAGCTATCTTCCTGCCTTATGAATAGTGGAAATCCATCATTTGTATTTGTGATCATATACACTGACCAGGGTTTACATGCCAACCTGATTCCTTAAGAGTAAGTTGATATACTGTTTCTGCTTTTTACATAAATTTTTCCATTTCAAAATTTTGGGCAATTCCTAAAGCGCTTTTGAGTTAATGACAAAATGGCTATGTTTGTTTTTTGCTGATGGTTAATGCTTACAATGAGAACCAAATTGACAAGCCAAAAGGAAGCCAAAAATATATTACGACTAGTTGCATTTTGTTGTCCAACTAGTCATAATATATTTTTGGGTTACTTTAGCTTTGGAACTACGGTTCCGTGCACATGGCTTTATTTAGAGATTGGATCAGGAAAGACTTTTCCAAAGCTTTTAGAAAGTCTCTCCTGATCCCATAGAATGGGATTAGATCTTGTTCTTGGGACTTATATATGGCTCATGCGGGAAGCCATAACATGGCCATGGGCATAATTCCTAACAAAATCATTATTTCCTACCCTGGGTTCCTTGGAACCGGTCAAGGGTCTCCCAGAAGACATCAGCAGCAAGAGCGGTCACTTGTACAGTAGAGATGACACACTGATTTCAGTCTGCCCAAAGATTCTTGGCATAGTGACTGGCAAAGCAGTCAATAAATCTTCGCCATAATGTACACTAAGCTTTTTGGAGGTAGGAATGTGAGCAGGGGTTGTTTTGGACTAGAAATTATATTCTGGTTGTCCCCAATAGTAATAAGGTTTAGAAATGACTTCTCTAGATAGTTGACTTAAGGTGACCATAGTCAAAGATAATTCTGCTGATAGTTGTTGATGCTAGCTTTTAGGGATAATGTCTATGTCACAACCCATTACACCGGCCAATGAACGCTTGTTCCCAATTATTGGCCCATGTAAACAGGGCAGCGATCAGCTGACGAACGAGCAAATGCTCGTTCATTGGCTGTTCACATCTTTTATGTAGCATGTCAAATCATTGATGTTGGCAGCACATCTTCCGTGTAAACAGTGGGTTTGCTGCCGACAATGATGCAAACTGATGGGGACCGCATGATCATATTACTAATCATTTATCCCCGTGCAACATAGCATCGGCCTGCTAACGAACGCCGTTCGACTTGTTATATATCATCGATTGGCGCTTGTTATGGACAGAAATCTGCCCGTGTAAGCCCGCCTTAATTTAGTTAACATGTCTATGCTTCCATTTCATTTGTTATTTTTGACCAATGGGAATCTAATCAATCTATCCAAGAAAAAGATAATTGAACATGGTTAATTATTTTGATTGCCCAATTCTCCAAGGGAATCTTAATTATTAAAAACAGAATAAATGTAAAAGATCTGCAGCTTTTCTATGAGCAAAGATACAGAGATTTGTTGAGACTGGAGACCCCTGATACAATGGTTAAAGCACCCAGGGGTATAATGATAGGTGGGCAGAGGTTGCTGCTCCACTTGGACCTTGGACCTTGGTTCCTAAAGGGGTCAAATTTCCCCTCTACCCCATAAGAGGACACCTAAATTATCACTAATATATCACAGTTGGGGGGGGGGGGGGGCCCATAACAAATTCTACATTGATGCCCTGAAGTTTCTTCTAGAAGCACCTGTAATCACTAGCCGCTACCACAGATAATGTAATTTATATTCTAATAACCTTCATTTATAATATTAAAATATTCTTTATCCAATTTTTTTATGATTTAGATATCATTTAGTATTATGGATGAAGGCCTTTAGGTCAAACATAAACAATAAATGACAGAGAAAGGCGACCATCTAACTAAATGACTGGTGCATAGGGGTGAATATTCTATGCAACCAGTCACTTTCAGTAAAAAAAGAAAAAGAAAAAAAAAGAACCTGTATTGACTTAAAAAAATCTACAACCACGAAGTTGTGAAAAGCGACACCTTGATTAATTTGTGCATGAAAGCCTAGTCAGAAAACAGCCCATGCTGCAAACTTCCATCTATCAATCCTTGCAGAGTGAAATGATATATTTTATCTACACCTATTGTATTGTTTGTTGTATATAGCTCCCTGAGACGCATACCTGCCAGCTCCACCGAGAAACACCAACAGGTGATTTGTATACAAAGGCACTGAGGCGTAGGCAAACAATGCAATGAATCATAAAGTGGAATCAGTGCAGATCAGTAAATTGTTAGCCACTACAAACACAGGGGATTAGGTTTCTATTGAAGACAATGTGATGACTCTACTTTTATGGGATACAAGCGAGGTATTTACCCCCTAGCAGTCTTAAGGGAGAGAGGGGGGTTATTAATTTCCATTTCATCTCATCAGTGGAGCATCTACACTTTTCTATACTATGATGTATGTAAGTCACTGGGACTTGTATTTGTCTACCATTCTTCCCAAAGTTGTACATATATGCAGCAGCAAAGGATGTGTATTAGCTGGAGGCACTGTCTGACAAGTGTATTTTAAATAGGCATAGGTGCTATTCTTTTTATAGCTTCATTTTCTGGATTTCATTGCCCAGTTTGTGCTCGGCCATAAGCAGTGGAGTAAAGGGGGTTTTACGCAAGCAGATTTTTGCCCGGTAACAAGCTCCAATCGTCAATAAAACATGTCGATCGGCGCTCGTTACTGCTCCATTTAAATGGAGCAATCATCGGAATGTATGGGGACGAACGATCGTTAATACAGCAGATAGGCGACCATTTTTAAGATCCGAACTGCTGACAATAAGCTTTTGCTCGTTTATCGGTTGATCGCTGCCCTGTTTACTCAGGCCAATGATTGAGAATGAGCGTTTGTATGAGTGCTCAGTCACCAGATCATTGGCCCATGTAAAAGAGCCTTTACTTGAAACTCCTTAGGCCCCCTGCACATGACCGTGCCTGTAACCACTGTCAGTGATTACGGGCACAGCGGGACGTGGACAGCCACCCACATTTGCAGGCCGTCCTCCCATATAAAGTATGAGAGCATGGTCCGTAAAAAGCAAAAAATAGGACATGTCCTATCTTTTGCGGAGCCTACATCACGGACACCTTCCCGTAAATATACGGGAAGGTGTCCGTGGAAGTGATGGGTCCGTAATTATGGTCACTGTAACATGACCTCCTAATTATAATATTTTATTTCTAGGACTGGTGGCTTCCTATATAGTTAAAGGGCTATTGAGTTCCTTCAGGCAACAGTACCCAGGTGTGACTGCTAACTCTGTACGCCTCTGGCCCAAAGTATGTAGACACATAAACATCCTTATGTGTTTATTGAACATCTTATTTCAAAACCATCAGCAAAACTTTTCATGGACCTCAAACCTTGCACATGTTAAAACAAGGGTCAAGGGCCTTTCCCGAAAAGTTGCCACAAAGTTGGAAGCACACAATCCTCTGCAAGGACATTGTATGATGTAAGGCCCCAAACCTTAAAAAAGCATATCCAGGTCACCATTTTTCCCCACCTAACTTTAAAAGCTGGCATCTCTCTTTCTATCAGACACTCTATTAGATGGTGAAACGTGATTCATCACTTCATAAAACAGATTTTGACTAATCCAGATTTCAACAACTGTGTGAATAAAACCACTGCAGCCAACCTTAGCATTACTTATAGAGATCTCAGACTTGTATGTGTTTGCTAGGTCTTGGAAAGAACAGTCCTGGTGCCAAAGTTGCTTCTATAGGTAGTTCAGGATTTGGAAGTGAGCGTTGCAATGAAGGACAGAAATATAAAGTTTAGGGCTGTCGTTTCCACCCTAGAACAGCAGTCATAGTTGATAGGGTCCACTGGAGTAGGGCACAAAAAGGACAACCGATTTGTTGGAAAGTGAGCATCTTTTAACAAAGCCATCACCGAGGTCTTTAGTATAGCCCATTTTAGAAGCTAATATTTGCAACATCTGCAACCACTAACTAGCAGAGATGCCTACATTGTTTTGGATGTCACACTCCGTATTTGTCACGAGCAGTGTATTGGATTTCAAGCATGGTGTCTACAAAGTACCTGGTGCATGGTGACCAATATATGTATGCTTTTGCTTAACAGAACAAGGTGCCCTGCTAGCAGATATTTACAGGTTGTCTCACTGCAATTAACTTATATTTTCTTGTATACCACAATGTAAATGCTGTAAAATGCAACATTACAGGGCACTCATTAAAATCTGTGGATTTCCACTATCTATCCCTGTCTACCAGAGCTTAGGGCAATACTGGTGATGGCTCTCGGCTTTGGCTAATAGATGTGTATTGCGATCAGGGGACTTCTCTTTATTAGCTCGGCATGGACTAACTGCAAATAGTGGACAAGTTAATCCCCCATAGCACGATGTTAACATGATATAAATATACTTTCTGTAATGACATTACTCTTTCTATGCACTTCATTCATTTCAACACCTTTTAACAGTAAAATATTCTATACGGATCCCACATCTTGATAAATGATAGTAATGAGTCCAACAAGAGAATAATTGTTTGGTCCATTGGACAGATTTTCTATTTCTTCTGCATCTTGCAATTGTGGTTGAAAAATAAATCTAGGTAAATAGGGAATCATGTTCCAAGTTATTGCATACCCAATTGTTATCTTTGACAGGATGATTATTAATGATGTGGTATGAGGTTACGCAAATAACATCTGATCCAACATTTTATTTCATGATAATTGCAGTAAATTTGCTCATACTTCATCTATGGCTATTGGTATAGTGTAGCTTATTAGGTATTGTCATAGAGAACCACTTAACTTTATATTTTCCACCATGAAATGGATACACTATCTCATTATGAAGTACAGCATTGCTTTCTTAGAACGGTAGGTCATGATTTCCACCAGGAAGGGACTTTTTCGTTCTTTTAAGCCAAACCTTACCCTAAGTGTCATGTACTCATCTTGTCCTTCTCCAGCTCCATCTCTCCCTGGCAGTCGCAGCTGCAATGAGTCTCACGGCCCAACTGGCAGTGATGCCAGGTACATGCGCAGGGGGCATGGCCAGCTTGCCCATCAGAGGGTACAGTGTCATATCTAAAATGGCAATGCACTAGCCTCAGTGCCAATTATTAGGTGTAGATCCCCAGCTAGGCTTGTGTATTGCTATTTGTAATTGACTCCCTATTTACCTGGCTTGTTTGACTCCTTTCCTGCTTCATCACCTTTTACAGCATACTCGGCTCTCCTACATGTCTTTTACTCAACATCAGCTTATCTGACTACCCTTCTGAACTACCTGCTACTGTACTGCCTATTCTGCTACATTTCCGCTACTGAACCTCAGTTTTTCTGACTATTCTGTATGACACCAGACCATTTAGGGAAGGGGTCACTGACATAATGAATCAGTTCCACCCCCTAATAGAGGCGATACCTTCCTCCAACGCCTTTTGTTGGATTTTGGTACTGACCAAGTTAGGTCATAAAACACCCCCCCCTTTCCTCCCCTTTCAGGGGATGGTACCCTTCATTTACATAAATTCAGGTGGAACTGGTACTCAGCCTCTTTCGGCTGCCTCATCAGAGCTGCCTGCCCCCCTTCCTACTACTTTGGATGGTCATTGCAATTTTGTTTATTGTGTTTTTATTTGTAGGGTGAGTTCTTCTTTTACAAGTCACAGCTTGGCGGTCAGTTATTGAGAAGATTACGGGGATTTGAAGGCGGACTTGACTGCTAGGAGGCTGGTGGCTGACATACCGCTTCAGATCATGTGCTTTGTTGAGGAAATAATAATAATTTTCTAATATTATTATAAACAAATTATAACAAAGCAGTGACTGACCCCAGTCCAACAAAAAAGCTATAAGTGTGTGTTCATGGAGGGTGAGCGGGGAGGGCAATATTACCAAGTGGTTATTATGATCTCTGCAGTCTTCTGAATTACTCACTTCTGTAGCGCATCTTCAACTGCTATAATAATGTTGCGGACCCTGGCGTATCCAACTATGAATTACGATTCACTCTTGGTACCGCATCTGTCTCTGTCTGATTTCCATGGACTACTTCTGGAATGCCTGACCACGCTTTGGTTTTCATCTTCTGTACACCCTTCCTGGTATGTTTAAATAGACTTTTCATTTGTCATTGCAGCTACATCCTGGGGCCATCAATCTATAACCTGACTCCCTATGACAGTGGTTGCAGGATTTATTGCACCAGATGACTCGGTGCACAACCCATGGGTACCACTGTCAAATAAAGCTCTGTCTTTGTAATGTCTGTCTTTCATGGCTCAGTACAACTTCTGAATTGTATGGAGCAGTAATAGGGCATCCATAGACTTCTATGCATCCTACTGTGCCTCTATAGGCCTTAGAATTTATACGAAGAAGTTTTTTTTCTGTCAGACTCCATACGAATCATAGCGTTTTCAACCAGATGCCATATCGCGGGGAGCATTCTTCCAAGTAAACATTGCTTCTAGAAGAGAATATCTCCAACATACGGCTCTGTGTGGCTCTACAGCCTCATACACACGGTTCTGCCATCTGCATTAGGCCTTCATCTAATCTTTAAAGCCATAGCATCATCTTAACAATTCTAAAAATCTAACTTTAGTGTAAAAATAGATATTTCAATCTAAAAACTTGATTTGCTTTGGCTACATTTCATCTTGATATCTAAAAATTCCTTAGAAAACGCCACAAATCACATTTTTAAATTAATATCCGGCTTGAGCTTCAAACAATGAAGGCGGCTGACTTTAATTTGCACACCAAGTAGTAATCTAATGAACAACCAAAGCAATAACTGTCTAGAAAGATCTCATAAAGATAAGATAACAAATGACAGATATATAAATGACATAAATTTAACCCTCTACACATAACACACACATAAACCTGAACATTTGCAAGTACGAAAAAACATAAAACACAACTAAACTTGAAAATACAGATATACAAACCTACAGACATACCGTTGTATATATATATATATATATATATATATATATATATATATATATATATATACATTGGCCCACCAGAGTACCCAAGTTTCCCCTGATGGGTCCAGGTTGTGACACAATAAGGGGTTCTAAAAGTCCACCAGCAGTAGATTACCCCATTTGGAGCTGATTTAGGAGACAATCATCTGCCACTAGGTTCTATTTCTTATAGGATGATTCACAAATAACCTATTAGATCTAATTGATGATCTGTCCTATGTGTGCAATGAAAATGAGAAAGTTTACAAGGCAATTAAAAGTAAACTTAAAAGTGTACATGTTCAGTATAGATGGAGGGTGGACCCTCATTCCTCTAGCTGGTCCAAGGAACCAAGGTCTTAGACCATCGTACCTATTTCTCTTGTGCACTACACCTTGCTCAGATAGTTTACTTTTCATGTGCTAGAACACCCCTGGCATCATGGGAATCAAACAGTTGGTCTATGCCCAGCAAGGGGCACACGCTAAAAAAAACTGACGTACTTTGGCTAACTAATATATTTTGAATGTGCATGTCCTCTCTCTTGCCCTACTTTCTATGGTAGACATAGTTGTTTCTATAGGGCAAAGACTGTGCACTCCTTACATAGTCAGTGTGCCTGCCCATTCTTCTTTTTTTATTGGATACAATTAGACATGCAATTTATAAAGCACAACGTGAAGACGTCCAGATTATTATCTATCAATCTCTGATGGTATATAATGTATAATCTACCATTCATGTAACATATTTTATTACAAAAAGCCTTTAAAATAGGCAAAAAATATGTAGAAAGCTGATTCACTGAGCAGTCAGCCCTTTCAATGCCAGTGCAATATCGACTTCAAAGTTTGTCCTTTTGTGTCAGAGAATTCTACACACAGTTTATTTTAATACCTTTAATGTCATTAGGTACAAGTTTCTCACCGCAATAATTAGGGAAAAAGTAGCAAGATTTATAAAGATCAATGGTCTTCGAATTGCAAGGCATAACCCCTGAGTGACCTGGAACTGAGTCTTTTGTAGTCTGGTACTGATGCATACAAGACCAGTTGGAAAATGCAAACTCATTTAGAAAATGTAGTATCCTGGTCGTATCTAGCTGCCAACAAGATGCTAGGGAGCACGCACGGGTGAGATCAGAATAAACTGATGGGATATCTGACATTACATTTTTTATTTTCAGTGATAGATGAAAGATGAAGGTGGTAAAAACTACATAAGGAAGATACCCTCTCTAAATGATCAATGACAGACTGTATCTGTGGGGGAAGAGCATAGAGAAGAATGGCAAAAATAATGAAACCTGTGCCACCGCCATAGGAAGCTGTAGAGGTTGCAGGTGCGCCTGGGCGCTGGTGCCATTAGAGGGACCAAGATTACTATGCCATTTAAGAAAACAACAGTAGTATTATAAAGTGTGTATTATTTAAAGTAAGAATCAATTTTGATAGGTTTGACATGATTATTTTCTTTAGGACAATCAATAGATATATATTTTTCAGTCAACATGGTTAAATTAACAAAAAAATTAATTCCTAGATTCAAGTTCTTTAAAATTAACTAGCTTACATACCAACTGCAAATGGTATGTGGAACGGCCGCTGCTCCCTGCCGTGTACTTACCTCCACATGGCGTTTCTACTTACGGCCTTCTTCACTGCCACTCCCCTTCAGCACTTCTTAGTGCGTGTACGCTGACCCTTGCAGTCTTACAGGACCAGCGAGCGCCAAATCTGCTACCCAGCTTTTCCCGAGTATAAAAGGATCTCCCTTTTTTTAAAAGGATTTTCCTGCCACTGATATAACAGACACACTGGGAAGTGTGTCTGTTATATCAGTGGCAGGAAAATCCTTTTAAATATTTGTCAGCACACGGGGCAGGATTAAATGTGCGGGGTGCTTGCTACATGTCGGGCACTTGTATTTAGGTGCTTTTTGCATGTGTAGACTCCGCATGCCATCGTGTGCTATTCGGATTCGCCTGTCAACGCCTGTATCTGAGTTATTTGGCAATTTATTGCCCTACATAATTTTTTAATGATAAATTTTGCTAAATAAAATTTGTTTTAAACGTTTACACAGGCAGATTTATTATAATTGAATTAAAGCAAACGTATACCTACTACACCTATTTTTTTTATTTAAACTGTTATTATTAGGTTCAATGTCAAGAGCAACCGCAGGATCTAAGAAGTTTGATACAGGAAGTGTGCTTCCTATGTATGCCCATCGGCGCGCCTGCAACACGATCCTGCTGTGCCTATGAGTTGCTACGGCAAACGTGGGCCAAAAAATAGTCCAGAGGTCTGCCATCTTGGTTCACTCCAGCCAAAGGCAGAGCCTAATAGGATGCTGTTCAGTGTTATGTTAGATATACACTACCGTTCAAAAGTTTGGGGTCACCCAGACAATTTTGTGTTTTCCATGAAAACTCACACTTATATTTATCAAATGAGTTGCAAAATGACTAGAAAATATAGTCAAGACATTGACAAGGTTAGAAATAATGATTCTGCGTCTCACAAATGTTCTTCTGTGTGATCCAAACACCTCAAACTTTGATTCGTCTGTCCATAACACTTTTTTCCAATCTTCCTCTGTCCAATGTCTGTGTGCTTTTGCCCATATTAATCTTTTCCTTTTATTAGCCAGTCTCAGATATGGCTTTTTCTTTGCCACTCTGCCCTGAAGGCCAGCATCCCGGAGTCGCCTCTTCACTGTAGACGTTGACACTGGTGTTTTGCGGGTACTATTTAATGAAGCTGCCAGTTGAGGACCTGTGAGGCGTCTATTTCTCAAACTAGAGACTCTAATGTACTTGTCTTGTTGCTCAGTTGTGCAGCGGGGCCTCCCACTTCTCTTTCTACTCTGGTTAGAGCCTGTGTGTGCTGTCCTCTGAAGGGAGTAGTACACACTGTTGTAGGAAATCTTCAGTTTCTTGGCAATTTCTCGCATGGAATAGCTTTCATTTCTAAGAACAAGAATAGACTGTCGAGTTTCACATGAAAGCTCTCTTTTTCTAGCCATTTTGAGAGTTTAATCGAACCCACAAATGTAATGCTCCAGATTCTCAACTAGCTCAAAGGAAAGTCAGTTTTATAGCTCCTCTAAACAGCAAAACTGTTTACAGCGGTGCTAACATAATTACACAAGGGTTTTCAAGTGTTTTCTAATCATCCATTAGCCTTCTAACACAGTTAGCAAACACAATGTACCATTAGAACACGGGAGTGATGGTTGCTGGAAATGGGCCTCTATACACCTATGTAGATATTGCATTAAAAACCAGACGTTTGCAGCTAGAATAGTCATTTAGCACATTAACAATGTATAGAGTGTATTTCTGATTAATTTAATGTTATCTTCATTGAAAAAAACGGTGCTTTTCTTTCAAAAATAAGGAAATTTCTAAGTGACCCTAAACTTTTGAACGGTAGTGTAATACACATAAGAATTGCACTGTATTATATGAGTGATTTAACGATTGCATAGTCTAGTCCCCTAGGGAGACTAAAAAAAAAAAGGATAAGGTTGCCGTGACAGCAGGGGGCCTATTAAAGGCCCCCATGTCTGTCGTAGATGGGAGCCTACAATAAAATACACCCGATATATACCTCTGTCGTATAGCCCCAGCGTGATGTGAACAGTGCCTAAGCCATACATTGAAATAAATTGCAAGACTACACACCGATGCCAGTACACAAGAAACATGTAGAGTTTGCCCTCCAAAATGATGTTCTATATTGCAGTCATGTTGAGTAGACAGGCCACCCACCTAGAGTCTGAGCAAAAGCCAACACCTTGAAATGAAGAATACCTTGTAATGAAAAAGTAGGTGCTGGAATGACAAGAAACTCATCCTAATTGATGATTCTAACTCTGCTGGTTTCTTGACTTAATAAGATGAATAGCACTTGAGACTTGGGGACTGCATATAGGAGAGGAGCACTGCCAAGGAAAATGGTAATAGATACCTCAGTATCACAAACATCTGGCTCGCATCAATTCTTTGTAACCTCGTGCGTTGCACGCTGCACTTTGAAGTAGCCCTGTCTAGTTATGTAATTTAGTGTAAATTAATTTTAACCTGTTGGTTGAAGTGTATTTTCTAGCGAATGTTTGCAGGTCATCATTGCCACTAGAGGTTTACTTTGGATGTGAATGTCTGAGGTTGGCTAAGTGCAATTTACTGTGTATTTAATAATGTGGTTAGATCAATGGTTTGTCAAAATATCACGATCAGCATGAAGTATTGCGAAAGAAATCTAATGTCTAAGCTCTTCAGTTAAGTATGTTTTTCAATATGTGTCACCAGCTCTTCTGCGTGTAGAAAGCAATACCATTGGTCTCCATAGGGACATGGAAATCTGATGGTAGCACCTGCATACTACCATTCCAGTTGTAACAGTGTGAAATAGCCTGAAAGAATCTGATGAATAATGGCAAAACTTTTTACAAAGTAGTACCGAAGCTCCTGGGCCTCAATACAAAATCTATAACAGGGGTCCACACCAACCACGTGTCCATATGAACGCTCGCTCCCGATCATTGCCCTGTGTAAACAGGGCAGCGATTAGCCGATAAACGAGCAAACGCTTGTTCATCGGCTGATCGTATCGTTAATGCAGCACAAAATATTATCGTTGTCGGCAGCACATCTCCCTGTTAAAACAGGGAGATGTGCTGCCGACATGATAGAAATGCATGGGGACGAGCGATCATAGTAACGGTCGCTCGTCCCCGTACATTACTGATCATAGCTCCTTGTAAAAGTAGGAAACGAGCGCCGATCAGCAAGTTGGCTCGTTAATCAAAGCTCATTTTTACGGCCTAAATGGCCCAATCTGAAAGGACCCTTTAGTTTACTCCTATAGATCTAGAAGAAGGCATCCCCCACAAAAGAAAAAAACCTCGATAGTTATAAGCCAGTCTTCCCCGAAATGAAAAAGAAAAAACTCTTCCTCTCCCTCATGGCGATCAGACTGGATAAACATTCAAACAAGAATTTAATACATTAACATAAGTATTTTTATTGTTTTGTATCTAGAGCCTGGCTTGACGCGATCTACTGTTTCTGTTGAAATCAGTTCCTCGCTCTTACATTAAAGAAGCCTTCTCACTGTTGGAGATTAAAACTTTTCTTCTCCAGCCAAAGTGATCCCCAGTTTAAGAGGTGACCTTACAGAAAGCATCTTTTTACCATATGTTTTGTATGTGTCAGCTCTATATTTGCACAAGTTTAGTTGTTTTTTCTGAAAACTACATAATTGTAATTTTTTTTATCTAGCTGAGGTTCTTCATGTCCTTTACCAGTTTTATTGATATTCCTTGTTAACTTTTCCAATGCCAGGGCATCCTTTGTTATTTATATATAATAATTATGTGGCAGATTCACTTGGACCTGTCCTATTCCAGATATCCTTTTATCAGCAGTTAAGCATCATGACCTGCCTAAGTAGAGTCGTGTGTTAGTGAACCTTCACTTATCCCTTCCTATCCCTCCACCCCCACCTTTAGAAAAGACACGTGACACCGAGGTTGGATGTGAAATGGCCACAGCAGCCGTTTATTAACTTCACAGTTTTATAAAATACCATTTAAATCCGAAACATTCGGATAACTAATTAGGAATCCAACCAGAGAATTCCTCCTAATAATTCACATGACCCAACATGGGTCAGAATCACAAATAACAATTTAACGTTAACATTAATCCGAGCAGGGGAAGTCCTTGAAGCCATTTTAGATATTCCTTTTTAAACACCCCGAGTTAGCCATCTGCAACCACCACCAACCAATTACCTCCAGCCGTAAACCAGCTCGGAGGCACCGCTCACCTCTGCAGATGGCTCCAACCACCAGAAGATCACTTCAAAGGGATAACACCCGATGAAGTCTTCAACCATGTACCTTTTTTGGGGGACGCATACCCCTGATGCGACCCCCCCACCATTTTGTACTGACTGACCTCAAGGACTCCCCCCGCCAGCTGCTATGACACCTGGACCTACTCCGAATGAAAATAAAAACAACATGTTAGATAAGCACACAGTAAAAGCAAAACACTCATAGACGGACTTACATAAAGACCACAAGGGATCAACAAACAAAGGGCGGTAGGGTGGGAGCTTATACAGGTATGTGTTACTCCTCCCACTGCTTCTGGCTCAATGCCGAAAACAGCGGGAAGCTTGGTAACGGCCCCTAACTCCACCCTGCCTCTAATCCACCTCCCCCTACCTCTCCCTCATAGTTAACCCTTTCCCTACTAGGTCCGTCATGGAGGCTTCCCTCCTAAGCCTTGCAGGCTGCATCCAGCCTCTTCTTGACCTGCCTAAGTAGAGTCGTGTGTTAGTGAACCTTCACTTATCCCTTCCTATCCCTCCACCCCCACCTTTAGAAAAGACACGTGACACCGAGGTTGGATGTGAAATGGCCACAGCAGCCGTTTATTAATTTCACAGTTTTATAAAATACCATTTAAATCCGAAACATTCGGATAACTAATTAGGAATCCAACCAGAGAATTCCTTCTAATAATTCACATGACCCAACATGGGTCAGAATCATAAATAACAATTTAACGTTAACATTAATCCGAGCAGGGGAAGTCCTTGAAGCCATTTTAGATATTCCTTTTTAAACACCCCGAGTTAGCCATCTGCAACCACCACCAACCAATTACCTCCAGCCATAAACCAGCTCGGAGGCACCGCTCACCTCTGCAGATGGCTCCAACCACCAGAAGACCACTTCAAAGGGATAACACCCGATGAAGTCTTCCACCATGTACCTTTTTTGGGGGACGCATACCCCCGATGCGATCCCCCCACCATTTTGTACTGACTGACCTCAAGGACTCCCCCGCCACAGCGAAACAGGCCTTGACCACCTTAAGCCTGTGAGTTCCGCCACACCACCACCACCCTTTCAATTCCCTCTGCTATTGCCAGGCTCCACAGATCGATCCCAACCTCGGTCAAATGAAACCCATCACTCCTCCAGTAGTTCCCCACTCCTGACTCCAAATCCCTGTGCCGCACGCAAATGCCCCCATTTTTGGCTACAAAACGGGACACCGCCCGATTAACTTTAATGCGAGCCTTATTGACTCTTTCCACTGACCTAGCCAGTCGCCAATGTTTCCTTGGGACAATGTCCGACCACACTATCACCAACCTGGGATAAGAAACCCACAAACACAACATATCGTGTTTAATATCCCGCACCAACTCACGAAAGGGGTGGACCCCCAAGTCATTCCCACCCACGTGCAATACCAAGACCTCTGGAACCCTATCCAGCCGGGAATATGTCTGGAATTCTGCTAACACCCTGCTCCATGACATACCTCTAAATCCCAGCCAATGCAAAACCGCATCCTGCCGCGGAATGCGCAACTGGCGACCGTCTGGGCGGACGTCCGCCCTAAAAGCCCCCCAATGCACGTAAGAGTGGTCCAACAACCACACCAGACACGGAGGCGGATCTGAAATGGAAAAGAAAG
Organism: Rhinoderma darwinii; assembly: GCF_050947455.1. Lineage (NCBI taxonomy): Eukaryota > Metazoa > Chordata > Amphibia > Anura > Rhinodermatidae > Rhinoderma > Rhinoderma darwinii. The sequence continues at coordinate 32,792,733 of NC_134697.1, read as the reverse complement.
TTAGATACCAACACACAAACATGTTTTAACCGCTAACAACATGACTCATAACAGATGGGGGCGGACATAAGACCTAAATCTGTTGGACTCCCAACGACCGATGCGCCGCACCCCTTCATCATCCAACCCCCAGCGCCCTGCTTCTGTTGCCGCGCCAATCCTGAAGGAATGAGATGAATACGGGCCCGCCGCGACACCGACCGCCGCCAAACATTTTTTAAATACAGCTCCAAATTGAAATCTGGACAAAAATGACCCATCCTCGTGACATAGCAATGTCAACTCTGGAGACCCCCCTCGTGGCTCAAAACCCCGCATGCAAGCGACCGGGCACATAGCCGAACCCGGGAGGGCGAACAAAACTATCAGCTTTCCCTTTCCCAATTGGTCAGATTTTGACCGGCGCAACCATACCTCGAGCCGATCCGCATATAGGCTCACCTCCCCCAGTCTCAACCCCCCTGCCCGCTTGGTACTAGGCGACACCAGCTCGCCAATTCTAAATGCCCCAAAGAACGCCAAAGAAAATGCGAACCGAAACAACTCCATCTCGGCCGTAGAACGACAGACCGATGCTAACGATCCGCCCAAAGAGCTAAGCAGAGAAAACGACACAGGCCTTCTACAATCCGCCTCGACCCTACCTCGGCGCAGACCCTTCAAAGCCTGTCCCACTAAAAATTCCTTAGATATATCCCGAAAGCCCCGCAACTTAAAACCAAACGCTACCGCAGACATGAAACGATTAACCTTTGCCAATGAAAACCCCGCCTCCCAGGCGTCCGCTAACCAGTACAAAAGTGCTACCAACCTGTCTCTATCCGTGTTGACGTCACCCAACTCTCTTACCCACTCCTCCCACTGCCTCCAACAAGCAGAATAAGCACTCCACGTTGTCCGCGCCAAAGACCTTTCCACCAATCGTTCTACGGGACCGAGACCAGATCCCAGAGATGTTCCGGACAAGCCAAACCGAGACAGTCCGCTTCCGGTGCCAATTGCCGAAACTGGTCCCACTGCGAGCGAGAAAGAGCATCAGCGATACAATTCCGTACCCCCGGCACATGAACCGCCACCACCGACGCGTTCAATGACAAGCACACCAACACTAAATGTCGCAACAACTGAACTACCGGCGGAGATGATGCCGTGATGTTATTAATGGCCAGCACCACCCCCATGTTGTCGCAGTAGAAACAAACCTTCTTATCCCTGAGCCTGTCCCCCCAAATGGTCGCCGCAACCACGATGGGGAACAGCTCGAGCAGGGCCAGATTCCGCGTGAGTCCACTGGACACCCAGCTAGCCGGCCATTGACCTGCGCACCACGGACCTCCCCCGTACGCTCCAAAACCGCCCGCCCCAGCCGCATCCATAAAATATTTAAATCACTCGTATCCTGTGCCGGAGCCATCCATAGCGAGCGACCGTTATACTGGCCCAAGAAGTCATCCCATACCTGCAGATCAGCTCGATGCTCCTCCTTGAGCCGCACAAAATGATGTGGCGCACGCACCCCCGCCGTTGCCGCCGCCAAACGTCTACCAAATACCCTCCCCATTGGCATAATCCGGCAAGCGAAATTCAACTTCCCCAGCAACAACTGAAGCTCACTCAGCGTAATTTTCTTTAACCTACAAGCCCGGCGTACCTCCTGAATCAAAGCCCCCAACTTATCCGCAGGAAGACGACACTCCATTGCCACCGAGTCAATTTCAATACCCAAAAAGCAAATAGTCGATACCGGGCCCTCAGTCTTTTCTGGCGCCAAAGGGATCCCAAAATCCCCCGCCACCTTCTGCAGTGCATGAAGCAAATTACCGCAAACCGGCGAACCCCCCGGGCCGACGCACAAGAAATCGTCCAAGTAATGTATCAAAGAGTCGACCCCAGCTACTCCCTTCGTCACCCACTCAACGAAGCTACTAAACGCCTCGAAGTATGCGCAAGAAAGGGAACATCCCATCGGAAGGCACCTATCCACGTAAAAAGCCCCATTCCAAAAACAACCCAACAGCCGTTGGCTCTTTGGATGAACTGGCAACAACCTGAAAGCCGCCTCGATGTCGATTTTTGCTAACAGCGTGCCGGGACCCGCAGCCCGAACTAACCCCACCGCCTTATCGAATGAGGTATACACTACAGAGCACAACTCGTGATCAATCCCGTCATTCACCGACGAACCCCTGGGAAACGATAAATGCTGAATCAAACAAAATTTCCGAGGCTCGCACTTTGGAACAATACCCAACGGGGACACCACTAAATCTTTTGTTGGCGGATCAACAAAAGGCCCCGCCATGCGACCCAACGAAACCTCTTTAAACAATTTGTCCGACACGACCTGAGCATGCAAATAGGCCGACTTAAGGTTCCTCCGCGTAATCGGGACCTCATAAGGAGGCGGAGGAATAATAAAACCAACACAAAACCCTTCGTAAAGTAACTTGGCCGCCGCCCTATCCGGATACTCATTTAGATAAGGGACCATCCTTTCCACCCTCACCGGTGACAACCCCTTGACTAACCGAGGAGGACTGGTTCCCTGACCTCTTCTTTCGCATACATCTTGCAGCCCCGTGGGATGCCCCATTACACTCTGAACATACGTGCTTGAACTTGCACGTGGCCCCGAACTTACACTGGCCATCGTTGAATTGCCAGCAGAATCCCAGCTTTGCCCCGATGCCTTGCCCGACCTGACTGGACTGGCCTCCCTGGCCGACGCTCCCGGGAAAGGACTGCCTAACCGGAGCCGTAACCCTTAACCAGAGAGCAATATCCTTCTGGTCCCACCGAATCGCCGGCCGCAACGCTTTCCGCTGACGGAATTGCTCGTCATATCTTAGCCACGCCTGCCCCCCGTACGCCCTATGAGCCTCCCCAATGGCATCAAAATAGCAAAACAACGCCGAACAATTTTCCGGCGCCTTTTCCCCTATTACACTGGCCAATATGGCGAACGCCTGCGACCAATTGACAAACGTCTGCGGGATAAGCCTATACCGCCGACGTTCCTCCTCATCCTTCTTACTCTCGTCCCGCTTGCTCTTATCCAAATTGAATTTAGCAAGCGGCAGGAGAGAAAAAATCTCGACATATTCGTCCTTCCATATCCGCTCACGCACCTCCTGCTTTAAATGCGGCCCCAACGCACCTTCGAAGCAAACATACACCTCCCCACGAGCACGATCATCAATACGCACCCTATCGCCTTCCTTTTGGGCCTCGGTCTGTACTGACACCGCGACCGCCTCTTTCGCCGCCATCCCGGGCCGTGCCTGTAACGATCCCACTTCTCGGGGCCCTTCCCAGACTACCGCCGGGGACACCTCCGTAACTACTGGAGCCGCCGCCTTATCTAAACGCCCGACCAGCTCCCGCAAGCAACCCACTAAGTCCGCTAGACCCACGCCATCGCGCCCGACCACGCCGCTACCGGCCGCCGACGCTATGCTAGCAGCCCCCCCGCCGACACCCGACATAAAAATCGCAGGATATGGCAAAGACGGAGTTATGCACTCACCGGGCTGCACAGGCGCTGTGTTCCCGTCAGCCGGACCATCCTGACCTCGCAGATAAACGTCCAGTTCACCTTCCTCCAGCTCCTCTCTCGCAGACGACTGGCCATCCCACCGACATCTCCTACACGGGGACGATGACGCACTGACAGATGGGCCGGCAACCTGCCGCCCGACTGCTGGGACCCAGACTTCCGACCGGACCTGTTGCCTCGTCGTCGCTGCAGCTCTAGGCGTCCGTCTAGACGATCCCGATGAAGCCTGCCCCCTGGCCGGAGCATCACCAGGCGGGGCGGCCGTAGTTTGTCCTCCAATCTTGCATCCGATGGGGGAGGGGTGACAGGGAGCCCGGCCTGCGACTCCCTGATTACCGCCGGACCCCGTCGCGGCTGGGGATTCCTGCCAGGATGCAGGGCCTGGGAAGAGGCGGCCCCCCCAGCTGCCTGGCCTGCAGCGTCCTTTGTAGGGCTCCCTCTGCGACGCCGTGTCCGCGGGACCACCTCAGGGCTGAGGCGTTCTGGAGGGCGGGACCGCCGGGAGCGACGGGTAGACCCGGCCTGAGTCACCGTCTCCCCTGGCGACGCTCTCTGCCTCCTCTGAGCAGGAGCGGGTGTTGCCGACTCCCCCCCGCCGCCATATTACTGCTAGGAAGGGGGCCGGGGGAGGGGAGCCTGTCCCCTTCAGCAACAGACCTCGGGTGCCGTGCCTGACGTGGCGACGATTCGGCGTCCGGGATCGCGGTGAGTGCCGCCACGGTCTCCTCCAACCATCCGGGACCGTGGTGAACAGCTGCGGCACGCAGCCGCGCAAGTATGTCGGCCTCCGACATAGTACAGAGCGGGACAATGGAGGAGCTTATACAGGTATGTGTTACTCCTCCTGCTGCTTCCGGCTCAATGCTGAAAACAGCGGGAAGCTTGGTAACGGCCCCTAACTCCACCCTGCCTCTAATCCACCTCCCCCTACCTCTCCCTCATAGTTAACCCTTTCCCTACTAGGTCCGTCATGGAGGCTTCCCTCCTAAGCCTTGCGTCCAGCCTCTTCTTTATATATAGTTATTTTATACGTTGAAACGATCTAGTGTCTTGCAACTGACTGCGGCTTACCATGATGAGCATACCAGCATCTGAGTTGAAAAACGAATAATGAGGTCCAGTTGAATCCCTGATAAGTCCATGTTGCACTGAATAGCAACCCTGGATTAAAAAAAGTAAAGAAAAATACATGATTGTCAAGTGTAATGCAGAAAGAAACACAAAGAAAATGTATCACATATCCACATAATAGGTGATAAATGTTAGATTATTGGGAGCCCCACTGTTGGTATAAGGATCCTGACTCCCACGTTCATCCTGATTCCTCTATATCACATCTGTGGTAAGGAGGAATTTGTATGGAGCACATGCTTGACTACCGCTCCATTATTATAATTTCTGTTGCTTTTATAGCGCCAACATGTTCCGCACCGCTGTAAAGAAGTTGTCATCGTTAACTGTCCACAGTGGGGCGCACAATATAAATTTCCTCTCTGTATGTTTTGGGAATGTAAGAGGAAGGAAACTGGTGTACCCCAGGGAAACCCACACAAACCATGGGAGAACATACAAACTTTACGCAGATGTTGCCCTTGGTCGGATTCAAACCCAGGACCTAAGCAACAGTGCTAAACACTAAGCCTCTGTGCTGCCCATACAAACTCCTCCTCACTGCAGTCGTATTGGTGAGAAGGAACGGAAGACTTAAGAACCCCCCCTAATAGTGAACAATGGGGTTCCAGAAGTGGTCTCAACGATCTAGAATTTAACACCTACCCTGTGCTAGGTGATACATTTTCTTCGTGGGAAAACCCCTATGTAACCTGCCTCTCTTGGTACATGACATCCTCCACGTATGTATGGAGTGATGTCATGATTTGCCCATATATATATATATATATATATATATATATATATACATATATATATACATACATATATGTATATATCTATCTATGTATATCTATCTATCTATCTCTCTCTCTCTCTCTCAATTCAATTCAATTCAAATTCAAAGAAGCTTTATTGGCAGGACCAAATACATATTAGCATTGCCAAAGCAAGTAAGAAGTAAGGGAATGAGGGATAGGGACTGAGGGCTTGGGGATAGGGACACATCTAGGGTCGGGGTTATACAAGTCCATGGCATATCATGTCTCTCTCAGTCCATGGCATGCAGTGACATATTGTGCCGCTGTGCCCACTGTGGTTTCCTCTTCACCCAGCAGGATGTAGAGTTTCTCTTCCTCTTCCATGGAGCTGAAGTCCGGTAAGAGATCAGAGAGTCTCCTGAAGTGAGTGTCCCTTACTGCTGAGTATTTGGAGCAGTGTAGCAGGAAGTGGGCCTCATCCTCCACGGCCTCCTTGTCGCACTGTTGGCACAGTCGGCTCTCCCTGGGCTTGTAGGTCTGTCTGTGGCGCCCGGATTCGATGAGCAGGTTGTGGGCGCTCAGTCTGTAGCGGCTCAGGATCTGTCTGTCTCTGTGGTTTGGCAGTTTCTCCAGATATGGCGCCAGTTTATATTCCCGCTGTAGACTCCGGTATATTGTCAGTTTCTGGGATGTCTTTATGTCGTTCCTCCAGTCACTGATATATTCCTCTTGGCCTTTGTTTATTGTCTTCTTGATTTCGGCTTTTGTCTCTCTATCTCTATCTATCTATCTATCTATCTATCTATCTATCTATCTATCTATCTATCTATCTATCTATCTATCTATCTATCTATCTATCTATCTATCTATCTATCTATCTATCTATCTATCTATCTATCATCTATCTATCTAAAGAAAGCACCCTATGCTGGACATGATATGTAGCAGGGTAAGTAATACAGGTGACTGTGCAGATCATGACACGCAAGTTCATGTTCCAGAAGGAAGCATACCAAGAGAAGCCTGCGATCGCTACATTGGTAGACGTCAGGTAAGATTTTGTGGAGTGAATGAGCGGACATAGGGAGAATGCAGACATGAAACCTAGATTGTTTATATATATATATATATATATATATATATATATATAGAGAGAGAGAGAGAGAGAGAGAGAGAGAGAGAGAGAGATGTATTTATGTCATTATTTTGTCTATATATTGTTTTGACAATAATGGAGATAAAGAACACTGAACGCACAGAGCTTAGGGGTGACTGCAGTAGCCAAGTTTGATTTGATGGAAGCCCATGGTGTTCTGTAAACATGTTTTTATAGTAACTATCAGTCAGCTCATTATTGTGGTTTGTTGGTATGAGACCATTAGAAGTAAGAAGCCGTCTTATCACACGTAACGCCAGGTGTTTGACGGTACTGAAGTTAATTAAGTAAAAGCACCAGCTCTTCTTATTGTGGCATTTACTGTCCTGGCATTTTGCCTGTTTTATAAGCTACGAAATAAGAAAGAATAAGACTGGAATTTTAAAGTCCTTACAAGTTTTAGATAAGTTTGTACCAGTTTTGAGGCATTTTCTTTTCTGGATATAAAAGATAGGATTTTTTTAAGCAGTCTGAAATACTTTTAACACCTGGGATAGTTGGCATCAGATCTGGTCAGATGTTACATAAATAAAATTGAGTTTGAGGACTCGAGGACATTAGAGAAAATGAGAAGGAGAATAGTATATCCACCTCTGAAAACATTTCCACTCCACTTCTTTCAACACCCTCTGTTTGATCTTAACCTCAAAACATGTTATTAAAAATGGTGAACTTTTTTCCAGGGTTGATTTTCGGGAATGCATTAAGCTTCAAAAAATAAACTTAGCGTCTATATCTGACCTAACATTGCCTGATTTGGTTCATAAACATATTGCTTTTTGATCATTTAGAATATGAAATGAATGGTGCATTATTACCATTCTGGAGTACAGCTAGATTTTGCAACTATTCAGCATATATACATATATCTTTACATTGATCGACAGTAATGTGTTTCCTAACCGGTTTTGTTGAACCACACAGATTGTTTATGATCATGCCGAGATAAGTACAATGTACATTGTGATAAGTTTTGCCCGACGTTATGTTATAGAGTACTGGGAACCTGTATAGGAAATAACTCTCATTCAGCAGGTGCATTGAAGGAGACGAAATTTGAAGACTCCCATAAATCTCTGGTTGCAACTAAGTAAGTATAACTTTAAGGGTGAGGTTGGGCATCTTCCCTTTGGAAAAATGCAGCAATTCCAACTTTTTCCTGAAGGATTACTTTAAAAAAGAACACATTTTTACATGAAAAAATTGCAACATTGTGAACCCAGTATTTAGAATAGGTCAGTTGAGTTGAGATGGCAACTCATAATTTCAGCTCACAAGGTTAATAAGAATTGATAGGGTTTCTTGCCTTAACCTAAAGATTGCCTGTCACCACTTTTTCCTCATGAATTAAAGAAAGTGGAGTGTATAAGTTCTAAGGAATAACATGAATTATCCAATTATGCTTGCAAAAGTCACGAGAAGAGGAGTTTTTAATCATATGACATTTAACTAACCAACTCATAATATTATTGGCGATAGAAAGCAAACATGACCATTGTGGACCAAAAAATATACAGTTCAGGGAATCTGCAAATGAGTTCAAAGTACAAAATGAGTCCCAGAAATCTTGTACCATAAAACTGACCTGACAAGAGGTTGTATTGCGTGCAATTTGAGCTGGAATATCACCATAAACACTTGGTGTATAGGTGTGAATTAAAGGGGAAGAACTTTCATGATTTTCTTTTTGTCTGAGGTAGGAGGTCACAAGGTTACAGGAAGGTCTGTGCAAATTAACAAGCCACAATAATATACTTGTCAACAAATAAAAAATAAATAAAATAAAAAATAAATGGGTGCAATACTGTGTTGGAGAACTAGTCACTGCTACAGATCCCATCATAAAGTGCTCAGTAAAGTATACGAACATTAAGGCTCAACTAACCGGAATTTCCAGAATTACTTATACAATAGTTCCCTAATGTACTTCTATTTTCCGATTGGCTTACTATAAGAGGAGGAATAATCCAATGAGGGAGAGACATTCCTGCAACTCCTTCAGCAGAATTCTTCATACATGTATTGAGGAGCCTGTCTCTACCAATCACTGACAAGGAAGCTGTGGGGAATTTAATAGGAATATATTAGAGGATTACTTTCAGTTCTTTTATATTTAAGTATAGATTAATCTGTAATGAAAATGTTGGATTATCAAAATATTTAATATCTCAAATAGTTGTACTTTTTCTAGCAATTTACAATGATCAAACTGCAGTTACATTTTAATTATACTTAAAGATACAGATACAACATCAAAAACAAACACAAAAACAAACCAAACAAACCTGAAAGATACAGATATTTTACATGTAAAGGACTGTATGGTTATTTAACATACAAACAAGGAGAAAAAAAGACCTTTGGTGAAAGGTTGATGGGGGCAATTAGTAAGAGCCTGAAACAATCTCAGCAGAACCACAGAGCATTGTTGTGGAGGCTGCAAGAAAGTGTGAGGTTAAAAGGGGGGAAAGTGAGGCCTATTCATATTCAAAGCCCTTATTTGGCTTTATGACTGCCTGGGGCAAATTTTCAGCTCTTTGCTATGTTACAAGTAATTGTGAATTAGCCCTCTTTGTTCTGAATTTCACAGGACCCTTATTTGAGGAATTTTTTGTCTCCCCTCAATTCTCTTTTCTCAAAACCATCTTCGCACTGCTCTGCTTGATGTACACCTGCTGGGAGAGGCTTAATAGTGAGATGCCGTAAGATTTACTCCTTGTATTCCGAGTTTCAGAGCCTGTTCTTTCTAAGAAAAAAAAAACATTCTTGGGGCTGTGAAGTGAGATGAATTTATCTAAATACACAACAATGAGAATAAATTCTTGTTCACGTGGAACAATATACGTCTGTCAGCTGTCTGACTCAAGAGAATATACAGTTAGATACTGTCTATTCGAAATGCTAAATGGTAGTTCTCGTAAGCCTGGAATTTTAGAGTGGTCAGGTAGGGTGGGCTATGTTAAATCATCCACATAAAAAATGGTGGCCACTTAAAAGTACTGTATTAAGGGTATGTTCACATCTGCATTATAGGTTTTCCGTTTTTCTGCTCCGTCAGAGGAGCAGAACAAGGGAAAACCAGAAGCGACGGTTTCTTGGCACCACGGATACCATTGGTGGCCGACAGAACCCATTGACTTTAATGTTTTCTGTCTGCATTCGGTCGGGGTGTCCGGGATTTTACCAGAAACAATAGCACAGCATTCTGCGCTATTGTTTCCAGTAATCTCTGCCAGCTCTGCGATGGAAGCCCCTAACAGAGCCTCCAACGCAGATGTGAATAGCCCCTAAGACGTGAGGTGGTTTATTTTGGGTACAGTTTCTCCTTGATATACTGTAATACTACACATACTTGTAAACATATTACAGATTTGGTGCAACTTTTTGAAGACCATTGGGCAAGGTGTGCATGAACATTTTTGTAATACTGCATTGCTTTCTTTTATTGTTTTTTCCTTTACAGACCTGTGCTTAGTCGGAAATATTTTATAAGATTAAAATGGTCACGACAGCAAACAGAATCTTTGTCTTAGGTGAAGGAAAGCCTAACCCCGCCTCTTACAGGTCTTATTAATTCACTATGCTCATTTTATAAATGGTCTTCAATACCAGCTAATCCATGGTCTTAAAAAGGAAAATATCTAGTCTGAAGACCTTTATATAGGGCATTGCTACAGAATAGCTCATTAGTAAAAAATGGCAATGATAGAAGTTTGATAAAGGTGGCAGGGGACAATTGTCTTCTAGCATTTTGCTAATTTTACAGATAAGTGGCAGCTCAAGAAATTGTTCTTAAAGAAGACCTGTCACTAGCTCCTACAAAGTGAGCAACTCTCGTATTTGTCCCTGTGTCTGTGAGTCCAGTGGTGTTTGTTCCTTACTTCTGCGTCCCCCCATTCCTGAGATATAGCCCCCAGTGGCGTAACTACCGCGGTAGCAGCCGTAGCGGCTGCTACGGGGCCCGGGGCTTCAGGGGGCCCGTGCCGCCAGCCGACACGCCCCCCCATATGCCCGGTGGTGCCGCTAGCAGCCGTTATGGCTGCTACAGCAGTAGCGCTGCTACTATGGGGCCCGCGCCGCCGAGCCTCCAACAAGTATGGGCCGGGCGACACAGGCCCTCTCATGCCTGTAGGCGTCGCTAGCACCGGAGGGTGCCCCGGTGCTAGCGACAGCCAAATAAATACATGCACTAGCACTGAATGGCCGGGCATGTTCCCATCTGGCAGTCTACTAGACGAATTTGGGTTTGACGAAAGCCACGAAAACGTTACATGCCTGACTGCATTGTGCCAACTGTACAATTTGTTGGAGGAGGGATAATGTTATGGGGTTGTTTTCCAGGGGTTGGCCCAGGCTCTTTAGTTCCAGAGAAGAGAAATCTTAATGCTTCAGCATACCAAGACATTTTGGGCAATTGTATACTTCCAACCTTGTGGGAACAGTTTAGGATTTGGCCTTTTTCCTTTCCAGCATGTCTGCGCCCCAGTGCACCAAGCAAGGTCCATACAGTCATGGTTGGGTGAGTTTGGTGTAGAAGAACTTGACGGGCCTGCACAGTCCTGACCTCAATCCCATTTGGGATAAACTAGAACAGAGATTGCGAGCCAGGCCGTCTCATTCAACATCTGTGTCTGACCTTACAAATGCTCTTCTGGATGAATGGGCAAAAGTTCCCACAGACACATTTGAAAATCTCATAGCCTTTCTAGAAGAGTGGAAATTGTTTTAGCTGCAAAGGGGGAACCAACTCCATATTAATGTCTATGGATTTAGAATGGGATGTCATAAAAGCTCCTGTAGGTGTAACGTCTGGTTGTCCCAATACTTTTATCCATATAGTGTAACACAATCTTTATTTTTTTAATGATTAAACTTTATTAACAACTTTCCTTTTATTAGGAGTAATGAATGTAGTCTTTCTAGCCATTATTTGTTGTGCAGGTTAATTGCCAACACCTGAGCTAGAGCGACTTTAGACGTTATGGTCTAAGCTTCGCTGGGAAAACTGTGCCCATTGTGAAGTAGCATGGAGTGTTGAAAAGTTTCTACAGGATGTCATCAATCAGTCAGCCAAGAACTGTAAAATAACTACTTTTGTTTTTAACAAGATGTTAAGTAGCGCACTAATAGGTGTTAATCTTTAGATTACTCTGGGAGAGATGTGCTGTTTTTCTTTCTCTAGACCAAGAGCTGAAGAGAGACAAATTGTGCATTTGGAAGGGCTGAAACAAACACTTTTTACAGCTACGTTGGAGGAACAAAATAATTTGTGGCACCTGTATCAATGGAGTAGGATTGGCCCACAAATCGGCTCTTGTATTGTTAATCCTACTACATGTTATCGGGGCCAATGAACCCTGAAGACGCTACATCGTAGTGAAACATGTCGGGGGGGCTTCTACCTGTATTTTAATATATGTCCTGCTGACTCTCTAGAATATAAATGTGGGTTGAGTGTTGCGGTCTGCAGCCGATGGCACTTAATATTCCCACGATAGAGTCCTTATATCCTGCACTATGCTGATTCCTGTCAGCAATGGACTTTAACTTTTAACCTCTATGTAGTCTGTCTTTTGTTGCAAATCTAATAAAAACGTTGTTATTTTGCTGAATGATAGTTGTAAAACAGGGCTTTCCTTGCCGGCAGGCAATTTTTTTAATTTAACTGTATCACGCCCACCAACTATTGGGGTCCTTCCCCTTTGTTCCTATTGACCTCTGTATATAGTCCCCTGAAGATAGAGCCTGCCCTCTGTAGATAGAGCTCCCCGGTAGATAATGTCACTTACATTTTTATTAGGATAAAAAAACAAACAACTTTACATACTTACCTTAATCCCATTCCCACGCCATCCGGTGTCAATGCAGACCTGCTCTCTTCTGACATCCTCGCGCCACTTACGTTGTTGAAAGGCGCTGACTTACAGGGCAAGTCATTCTGCCCTGCCAATCAGCGCCTTTCATAGACACAAGTGGCCCGATGCCGTCATCGCGCTGATTGGCAGTCCACTATGACTTCCCCTTTTAATCAGCGCCTTTCAACGATGCAAGTGGCGCAAATAGGTAATCTTGCAGCTTGAATCTGTTGAAAGGCGCTGAATGGCCGGGCACGGAATGTACCCGGCCGTTCATCACCTACAGTGCAGGAGGGGGTGGCGGCGGCTGGTTTCAGTGGCGCCACCGCCCCCTCAGAGAGGCAGCAGGCTGCCGTCATGGATGGTGCACTCCTGGCGCACTCCCCCACCTTCCCCCTTAGTTGCGCCCGGAGCACATGCCCCCCCTGCCCCCCCTAACTACGCCCCTGTATTAGGTATTAACCACTAACCACTAAACAACTCTTGACCATCAGGAGTATGACAGAACTACTATTACTATCCCCAAAACCACCCCATGTAAAAGTATATACAATAGTGGAGAATAGCTGCAAGGTGGCCGCGCTGTGTAGTATTATGTGTTCCTAGCGTGGGGGTAGTCTGCTGTGAGCAGTACTATTAGGAACTATTCCGGGGCATTATTTGTGCCACTTGCTCTGGGGGACACAGAGAATGAGAACACTGGATTTTCACTAGGGCTGGTTTTAGAAATGTGACCATGTTGATAATGGGCTTTATGTGCTTATATGCTTCCATGTTTGAGGCTCTTGAGCATGGATCAATAGATCATGATTATTATTATTATTATTATTATTATTGATTTTATCTATAAAAGGTATAGAGATGTGTCTAATAATTCAACACACAGTTGCTTGATACAAGAAATGAATAGGGGGTTCCAAGCTTATTTTGTTTTCTGAAATATCAAATGTTAATTTCAAATCTTTATCTTAAATGTTAACCTTTGAGGGCTTTTTTTTTTAAAGAAAAAAGTAAAATAAAGAAAAATATATTAGTCGGTGTGATTGGTGTAACTTTGTAAATAGTTTTTATTAAAAATTTATTTTACTTTTGGAGATATACAGCTGTTCTGTATTCTCTATACAGAGCAACTGTATCGTTCACTTTACACTGAATCCGTCAGTCCTGCATACCTGACCGTTTAGTGTCGACGGGTCTTCCGTGTCTCTGACATGCAGGATCCACTTGTAAACGATCACATAAACGACCACATCTAAGTTCATAACTTCGATGTGATCGATTACAGATGGATCCTGCGTGTCATAGACATGCAGGCCCTGCCAACACTGAACCCGCCAGGTCTGCGGGACTGACGGATTCAGTGTAAAGCAAATAGAACAGCTGTATCTCCAAAAGTAAAATAGATTTTTAATAAAAAGTATTTACAAAGTTGTGGAGGCAGGGTCTGCATAAAAACAGTTTCAGTGGCTTAGAGGGGTTGCCTTATGAAAGACATTGATGGCCCTTTGTCCTATCAATATGCTACCAATGGCTTTGATGAGACAACCCTTTTCATTTAAATCAATAGGTACCCAAGCTCTGCATGAAATCTTGAAATTTTTATTAGAGGTGTCTTCGGACTACCTATACAGAAAGGTTAAGAAGCTCTAAAAACTCTGTAGATATGATTATGCAAAAATAAATACTACCAAAAAAAGAATACATTTGGTAATTCATTAGCAAACAACAAAAAGCAGACAGGAGGTCAGTACTTAATAACAATAATCTTTATTTTGTTAATTTCAATTCCCTACTTAAAAGGCATATAACATGAATAATGTTCTAGTTATATGTACAATTCAGACCGCGCATTCTGCTTTTGATATATATATATATATATATATATATATATATATATATATATATATATATATATATATATATATATATATGTATATATATATGTATATATATATATATATATATATATATATAAAATGCTTCAATGCATTCCACTTCATTATTCTCAAGATGCAACTTTCCATAATGACCAGCAGGTGGCGTAAGTCTTGCATATATAAAATGAAATGTACAGCAGTAACCAATGTTCTCATATAAATATTTAGTTGAAATATATTATTTACCTTGTATATGTTTTTTTATTTTTTTGTGAAATACAAGATTTGTAAGGGTGTAAGTACCATAGAGGAAGTCGATGTAGCTATTATGAGAGGGGCAAGTTTGTTTACCGCTTTGCTATGTGGAACTTCTTTCCACAATAAACATATTTTTTTTTGCAAACAAGCAAGAGGGAAACAGCTAGAAGTTCCTGCCACCCTTCTCTCTTATTATTGAGAAGGGATTGGGCGGTATGGGGAACCAGTTTTGGGAAATTTTGTCTTGAGATGGAGTTGTTGGATGGCATTTACTAGCAAATAGCAGAAAGACGCATTTGCTCTATTTATACGCATAAAAATTAGCAATACTTATACTTTTCAATAACTTCAGAGAGGTCTTCAGTTCAATGTAAATTGTATTTTTTTCTTTTAAGTAACTAATTTAATTCTGCTTTGTAAAACCAATAAATGAAAACATGCCAAACTGGTCTTAACTAAAGGGTTATAGTGCCCTCTAGTGGTGCTTACAATTTTGTTTTTGGGGCAGGGATTAATAGGAGCTGGTAAAAGTTACAATATTATATTGTACCAACGATCAAACTTATTAAAATAAATTAAAAAAAACGAGTTACAAACAGTTCATAGTAATGTACAATAAAATAAAAAAAAATTTAAAGTTAAAAAGAAACCTTTTCCCATTTCCACCTTAAAGTAATCCAAAAAAGAGAAAAGATAAACATAATTGATACTACTGCATCCGTAAGATTCCGAACACTATTTGATTTGCAGGGGGATTAAAAAACAAAAACGCCAGGAATGCTGTTTCATTTTGTCCACAGAGCTCCCCAAAAAATGGAATAAAAATTTACTAAAAAGTCACATGCACCTAAAAATGGTAGCAATAAAAACAACAACTCGCTCTGCAAAAAACAGGCCATCACACTGCTCAATCGACGCAAACATAAAAAGGTTATAGCTCTCAGATTAAAGCAATGTAAAAATCGTTCTTATAAAACAAATAGTTTTTTCTTGGTAAATGTAGACATCATAAAAAAAAACTATATCAATTTGTTATCGCTGTATTGACCAGCAGAATAAAGTTACGTTTTTTCCATCTGTTAATTTTTTTGTGGTGTTGTTTGGTAATCTTTTGTTGTTATGATGCTGTATCTGTGGGGGGACGTGGTCCAGCGCCAAGGTGGCTTAGACCGGCAGCATGGGTGCTGTTGGTCTCCTGGGTTGCTCCCTCTGCGGGTGCTGTTTTGCAGCAGCACTGGTTGCCATGGAATACTACACTTGGTAGAATAGGGACCCACTTGAAAGAGGTCACCGTGAAGTGGCAGGTGGTTTATACAGTTTGATCAAAATGTCTACTAAGAACCTCATGTTCATACATTTTATTTTACTGAGCCGCAATAGATTAAGTTTAGCAAGCAGATGTGTGGTCCAGGTTTTCTTCTCTCCCTTGTGGACAGAGTAAAGTTAACATGTCATTTTTAAAATATGTGGTAAAAATAAAACACCAAAAACAGTGTTTTCATATTCCACCCCACAAATAATTTTTTTCAGTTTCCCAGTACATTATATGGTACATTAAATGGTGCCATTTATTGTGCCACAATAAATAAACCCTTATACGGCTATGTCAACGAAAAAATAAAAAAGTTATGGGTTTTGGAAAGCAGGGAGCATTGTAGCCATTGTTGTTGGTTAAGGATCGTGGGGTCAGCAATATACGTAGCCCCCAGATGCTCACAGGTATTTGCAAGTAGCTCCTCTTCTCTAGAGGATTGTTACTTGATGTATGAAATTGATGATTGTAAGCAACTGCGCAAGTAAGCCTTAAACGCATCCCAGGGTGCTGAATGGTTGTCTAAGAAATCGTCCAGAAACATCCTCAATTGATCTGGTATGCGATCTTGATCTCCAAATAGAGTAATCCAGAATGGATATATCGTCCTGGGACCCCTGCTTACCAGTTGTTGATAGAGTACAATCTTGAAAATTATGGGTGAGTGATCTGACATTTCTCAGGGGAAGTGAGAAATTGAATCTAGCATAGAGTATGCTTTATGGTTACCACAAACATAATCGATTCTAGAAAGGGAATTTCTCCCTGCTGTGAAGCAGGTAAACTCTTGTATGGATGTGTTGCGCCGCCTCCATATGCCAAGCCAACCCATCTCTTCCATAAACCCAGACAGGGGGGAATCTACAGAAACATGAGCAAGTGGTCCCTGCAGGTAACATCTATCTCTGGTAGGATCCAACAGAAGATTAAAGTCACCCATACAAATCACACTAGCCATAGAATATTGTGTTGCAAACCTTGCCGCATCATAGAGGACGGACATAGGTGTTGGAGGTAGAAGATACAATCTTATTATCACGAATGGTTTTCCCTCTATCCAGGCGTGTATGAATATTGATCTGCCCTCTGGGTCTCTCTCAGGGGCGTAGCTAGGAAAGACTGGGCCCCATAGCAAACTTTTGACAGGGGCCCCCCTCCCCTGGGTGTCACACAAACCCCCCCTTGTAGATAGTGCCTTTTTTACAGCCCCCCTGTAAATAATGCCATACAGCCCCCCCTGTTGATAACGCCATACAGAGTCCCTCCCTGTAGGTAACGCCATACAGAGTCCCCCCCTGTAGGTAACGCCATACAGAGTCTCCCCCTGTAGGTAACGTCATACAGAGTCCCCCCTGTAGGTAATGCCATACATAGTCCCCCCCTGTAGGTAACGTCATGCAGAGTCCCCCCCTGTAGGTACCGCCATACAGAGTCCCCCCCCTGTAGGTAATGCCATGCAGAGTCCCCCCCCTGTAGGTAACAGCATGCAGAGTCCCCCCCTGTAGGTAACGTCAGTCAGAGTCCCCCCCCCCTGTAGGTAACGGCATGCAGAGTCCCCCCCCTGTAGGTAACGGCATGCAGAGTACCCCCCCTTGTAGGTAACGTCATGCAGATTCCCCCCCCTGTAGGTAACGTCATGCAGAGTCCCCCCCTGTAGGTAACGCCATGCAGAGTCCCGTCCCCCCGAAGTTATCCATGACTAACCTCTGACTTCCGGCGTCTGCGCAGCTCAATAAAAATGAAAGGAGCGCTGGTCACGCATGTGCACAAGCGCGACCGGCACTCCATTCATTCCTACGGAGCTGCCGACACAGACCCCGGAAGTCTGAGGTTTGTGATGGAGAACTTCAGGGGACTTTCAGTCCCCCGTTCTCCTTATCGCTGCCAGCGATCACACATGTATCTCCTGTCCTGTGGATAGGGGATACATGTATTTTCTTTAATGGCAGAGCAGGGAGATACCTCCCTGCTCTGCCGTAGTGTTCAGTGGCGTCGCACTGTAGCAGCCATAGCGGCTGCTAGCAGAGCCTCCGGCCATGGTGGGGGCCCGTGCCGGCGGACGACACGGGCACCCTCAAGCCACGGGCCCCGTAGCAGGCGCTACGGCTGCTACGGCGGTAGTTACGCCACTGGTCTCTCTGTAACAACATTCTGTGTATAAAGATGGATACTACTCTCGAATAAGAACTACAGGTTGGGTTGCCCATTGTATCCACGCTCTATTTCTATTCAGCCAATGTGTGGTAGATTGCGTGAGGTGTGTCTCCTGCAGACATATTATTTGTGGATTATGGTTGCGAATAAAGGAAAAGGTCAATCTTCTTCTATGAGTATCTCCCAGACCTCTTATATTTACAGATTCCATGGGGGGGAATTTCAGAGCTGGCTGAAATTTTGTGTCCTTTCACAAGTGGACTGCAGCCACTGCCTCTGTCCACTCCATATATATGCAGTGGAATCTCATTTGCATTGCACAGACTCTGTAATGACATTTGATCCACTGTACAGACTCTGTAATGAGATTGATACACTGTTAAACGATACTAAATATTTGACTACTTGGACTATTAGTCCACATTGGGTTTTCAAGGTGAGTTTGTTTATTCTTCAATACTATTAAAAGCTATGTTTTATGGTCATCTACAATAAAAGGTTCAGGTTACTCATCTGAGATCTTCACAATGTTCAACTGTGTGGTAAGGCAGTTCAACATATTATCCGAATACATAGGCGACATCCCTCAGCATGAAAAGTTGTCTCTTGCCTCAACGACGAGGAGATCGTCCGATGAAGCTGATCCAATCATCAACTTCAGCAGGCATGTTGAAAAAAGATAGTCTTATCCTGATGAATGACTTCTAGATGGGTCGGGAACGACATTGAGTAGGTGATCTGGAATTCTCTAAGGTATCGCTTTACTTGTACAAATGAAGCTCTTGTCTTCTGAAGAGCAGTACAGAAGTCTGGAAACAATAGTATATAAACGTTCTGGAATCTGAGTTCTCCCTGTTTACGGGCAGCCTGCAAAATGGCGTCTCGATCCCGACTGCTCAGGAGATGCGCCAGCATAGGTCTCCCGGTGGGAGAGGTTGAGGAAGTATGCGGTGAGCCCTTTCAATGGTGTATGAGAGTGACAGAATCGCATCTGGCAGGAATTCTTTGAGCCAGGGTTCAATAAAGGAGCATGGGCCTCTGCCTTCAGCTCTTTCCGGTTGTCCCAGAATCCGTATATTATTTAGGCGCATTATTTAGAAGCAATACCATCTTTTTCTAAACGTTCCCCTCTAGTGAGCTCAGCGCCACATTCAAATGATGTGTTATGGGAAACTGGTATAGAAATATCCAATAGAACACTCATCCAATTGAATTTTTAAGCAATTTCCTCAGACGACTGTCTTTCTTCTGGCATCAATCCTTAAAGCACTCTCTCTATATTTCCTGACTCTTTAGGGCCCTTCGTCTCGAGGGACTCAGTCTACAAGAGAGTTTTTAAGTCACGGTTCCCTGACTTTCAACAGTATATTAGTCCCCCTTCATCACCACTACATGACCCTCAAGGGTTAGGTACTTCAAGGACACTGCCTTACAACGTTGTACCACCAGTCACACCCAACGGGCACTTCCACAAGAAGGTCTCCAGACCCTGCCTCAGGTGTCCGCACACTGCAACCAGCAATTTCTCATCCCAGCTCCACATAGGCCTGTAGAGGTGGTACTGAGGGTAGATGGCTTTTCCCTTTAAGAATGGATTGAGACGTTAATAGTTTAACAGATTTCTTTACTGAACTAGATTGTATATACAGTGGCATAAAAAGTGTAGTGGTGCAGTTTACTTTACAAAGGGAACATTAAACTTAGTGGTTGCTGTTCATTTCAGGTGGCGCTGTTGCTTGTAGGATGCTGGTCACTCTGGAGGGCAAAGGTGTTAGAAATGTTCTGGAACCAAACAAACATACATCCTTTCATGCCAGACAAAACTGGCACAAAAACCAACCTCCACTTCGCACAGGCCACTGTTAGCTTACAGAGACCACTGGGCAGAGCTCCCTTCACACCAACCACTCACTTGGGCCTTATTTACACAAATCTGATAATCGACCGTGTGACGGCCGTTTCTTTAACGGCCGTCACATGGCTGCATTAAAATTAATGCACTTCTATGGGGCTTTTCAGATGGCCGTTTTTTAACGGCCCTTCTGAATTGGCAGTGAATTTTTTTTATTTTTGCACGTTTTCCAGTATCCCTCAATAGACTCAAGTCTATGAGGGATCACTGAAATAGGGTCTTGCACGGATGCAAATCAGCTGTGAAAAACATTTGACACCCGTTCACGTGAATAAACACTTACCACCTCAAACAATAACTCTCAGCATCACCCAAACAACAGAACTTTCTTTACACAGACAGGAGAAGAATCACTGCTTCTTTCAACCATGATCTCAAAAATGCTCCCTCTTCCATTCCTTCTGCAAAAAGTCTGTTCAATCCATGATCATCCATAGACCCTACCCACAGCCTCACAGGTTTACACCCCTTCTAATCAGACGTCAGCATCTCTCAGCTTCTACTCTTTCTCACTTTTACTTAACCCCCTAAAAAATGGAAACACTATGCAGCACTCAGTTAAGGTGTAGATTAATCACCAGTGGTTTATTCCAGTATACAGCAACCTTTCGGCTTGTGTAAGCCTTTATCAAGTAAGCCTTTATCATCATGCTTGATAAAGGCTTACACAAGCCAAAACGTCGCTGTATACTGGAATAAATTCATCTACACCTGTGCTGAGTTCAGCCTACCGTTTCCATTTTTTTCTGTACTATTAGGGAGGCTGGGACCATGCCTCTTGTTTGGCGTGTACCACTATTGTACTAGGTAATATAAGGAGTGCTGTTCCCACCTCTGCTTCTTTTACTTAACCCTGTCCTCTAGGGTCCTGTTTCTCCCTCTGACACTGTTCCTGCATCTCAAGTCTGGCGGTCTACAAGGTATAGTCTTCTAGTTACAGTTCCTTGACTCTCAAGGGTTCCACTATTTAAAATAGTTCAGTGTGCCCCTCTTATCACCGCTCCCTGACTCTCAAGGGCTAAGTGCTACAAGGGCATAGCCCTAACATTTTATCACCAAACACGCCCGTCAGGCAAATCCAGAAGTAGGTCTATTCCCCACTAGATCCTACTAGAGACTTACCCTTGGTTTGAGCACAGTGCCCCTCATCCACCCACTGGTTTCCACACTCGGGTTGACTATCACAAAGCTCCAGCAGACTCCCCAGAGCTCACTCCAGCTGACGACAACTCTGCCAATGGCACCTCTTCAGAGATGGGCCGCTCAGTACTCCAGTAGGCCACCCTCCCCTATAGCCTGTCCCTGTCAGTACCAGACTGAACAAGTCTCCCAATAACACACCATCTGCTCTGTGATGCCTACTACTGACTACTCAGAAAAGCAACCATACTGCTTCCCTCCGAAGGCTCGCTCACTTCTATCCAGTAATATCCCTCTAAGCTCCATGTAAGCCTGCATCACATCTCCTGGCTGCCAGCCTATCACCTCTCCTGCTATGGACAAGCCCAGGTTTAATAGTTCCATCGGAAAATAACATGTTCTCCAGGTGCCTCCCACTTTCCTCTCCCTGGCACCAAAACTACCTTCACTTACCCCAAACACCAAGGTTGCAACGCATCAGCGCCACATGCCAATACCTTTACCAGCAAAAAACTTAGACAAAGCCTATGCTGCCGCAGACACCGACTTCTAAGGGGAATGCATGATGGTGCTGCCGATTACAGTGGCCCACCCTCTCACCAGCAACCGAATCAACTCGTATACGGTGTGTAACAATCAACTTGTGTCGTGTGTGTAGATTTTTGTTCTTTAACTTCATTGAGTGGTCCTACCTTTTGCCATACATCAGGAGACAGACTAAGATACCAGATAATCCTCCTCTGGCTCCCTACTTTTTATGATGTCCGTTAGGTGAATATACCAGGCGGAAATGTACAGTGGGGTAGTGAGACGGAAGGAGAGAGAGGAAGAGTAATTATTTTTTAGGTGAAAAGCTTTTACTGGCACCTGGAAACCCTAGAGACGAGTGACCGCTACAAATACTTAGCAGTTTGCTTTTTCCCTTCCCTTCTAACAGCTTACAGAAGAGATTGAGTGATGGTGGTATCGAGTGATGGTGGTGGGGAATCGAAACCCCTCTCTTTGCCACTTAAAGAGCTCGTCCCATCTCTGCTGCAAACTATCATCACATTAATTAAACTTTTATACTCCAAACGATCAAGAGATTAAGGGAGGTTAAAAAAAAAAATCTTCTAACCTCTCTCTTTCTGGGTGTTTTGGCTTCTAGCAAATGCCAAACTTTTTTTTAGCTGTCTTTGAATTTCATGGAGCACAAAAAGATATGATTCTTTATTGGATTAAAGGTTGTGTACACTAACTCTATATAGTGGATGATCATCAAAAGGGTGTTCTTTATTAGATAACTCACATCCATGTTTCCTCTTTTGGTATGTGGATGTAATAGAGATGAGTCCCCACCTTGACCCCCCGATCCAGTGCTGTCACTTCGGCGGCAGTCCCAGTGCTTCTTTACATGCACGTATAGCATGTAACTTCTGCATCCAATCAGAGGGCTCAGCGGGGCTCTCTGGTGATAAATCATATTTCTGGAATAATGCCAGAAATACAAAATATGGCCGCTTAGCCCCGCTGAACCCTCTGATTGGCTGCTGCCGGAGTGACAGCGCTAGATCCTCGATGGCAAGGATAGGTAAGTATTGCTTTTTTGTTTTATTTATTTCATTTACAGTCCCTAAGAAAAAAAAAACTCACTTCCAGGATAACCCGTTTAACTTCTCCTGTACCGTAGTTTCTCCCAATTTCAACTCATAGTTGGAGGGAATATTATGCAGTAAGGGGTAGTCCAAATCAAAATTTGAATGTATTTAAAATGCTTTATATATGAGTTTGAAATGAACCATTAACTTGTTTTTTTAATTTAACATTATTTTGTCTACAATTAGGCCTGATCCCTAGACATTATAGAATTGTGGATGTTTCTTTGATTAATTCACTTGACTAATCTTTGCCCTATAGGCATATTATAGTGAGATTAATTTGTTCATAATATAAAGGACAATAGCAGCTCAAATTGTCTATAGACTTGCTCCTCTGATACAATATTGTATATAAGTAGCTTATACCATCATCACGAATAATCTACTACCATTACAGAAGAATTTGTTTGTGGTAATTTTCCCCATTAAATGTGAGTATTACCAATTGAATCCAGTATATTGCCATGCTTTATCTCGATTTAGGATTTATTATGTTTGTTACTAAAATGACCGCAGTAATTATGCATGTCAGTGAACATTATTAACCCTTTCATGGCCAAGGGTCATTGATACCCCTGTGTCCAGGTCAAATTTTCCATTTCTGATATACACTTCTTTAAACGATAATATCTTTGCAACCGCTTTGAATATTTTTACTTTGTTTACAAGACTTATGAGGCTTTCATTTCCTAGATTAGTTTAATTAATTCCATGTTTCAAATTTTTATTATGAGCAGACAAATCACAAAAAATGTGAAAAAAAACACTTTTTTGTATTTTTTTATATATATATTTCTCTATATTATATGTATGTATATCTATATATGTATATATATATATATATATATATATATACATATATATATATATATATATATATATATATATATACATACATACACTGTCACCCTGGATCACTGTGAGCGGATAAGAGGGCTATATTCTCACGACGTGAAAAAAAGGGCAGTTAACAACGGATCAACTGTCAGTTTTTCATGGCTGTTTTGCATCAATGTGTCTCAAAATTTGAATCCTTTTCCCGACCGTCTGACCATTTTTCACCGATATTTGCCATCCTTTTTTCATGGACGTTAAAAAATGGATGAATTTTATACGTTAGGTTTTTTTTGTCGCAGCCACCTGAAAACACCACAGTGCCCATGTAGCTAATGACGCAGTACCACTGTAGATAGTGCCAGTGCCCACATAGATAGCGCCCACTGTAAAAGTTATTTCTGTCCTGTGGCTGCATTTCTTCTGATAACCTCTATTTTTTAATGATGCATGGAAGACCATTTATGAAGACAGTTGTGGTGTGGATGTACATAAAACCTACTTATAGTATATAAGCTAATATGTAAAAAGTATATATTTTTTTAACCATTTGGGACTTATCTATTAATGATAATATTATTAATACAATATAATAGCAACAATAAAGTATATGCCTGTTTGGTTGGCCCATTTCAGCGTTAAAAATCTCCTTACTACTACATCATGACATAATGTTTGAGACTTCAAGTTAATCTTGATTCATTCTTAGTAGTGGGCAATGAACACCCAGATCTTATTACATTAAAAGGATTCTTCTTATAGATTTTCATTTTTCTCCACTTGATCAACTTGCATATAATGGACACCTGTGGTAAGTAGAAATCTTAGCGAAAGACATATGAATCATGTACTAAATAACACGAGTAACTATTGGTGTTATTAATCTCCTCACATTTTTATAAAGGTGCTCCAAAAATGTCCCCTTTTATGTAATAAATGTAATGCAATAAATGAATAAAATAAACAAACAGATATTTAAATGTTTTTTTGCAGTTTTTAAAACAATATTATTATTATTATTATTATTTTGCTTTTGTGATATTTCATATTTTTCTAAACATTTAAAAAAAAAATACATTTTTTAAATGCACATTTCAGCTGCAACTTCAGAAAGATGAGATGTCACAGTCGCATTAAGACGCACGAAATGCATTTCCATGAATGGTTTTGTCACACATCAAGTAGCACTAGCCGTATTGTATTTTTTAGTTTTCATATTTATACTTTATTTTTTTACACCTTTATTTACTATTTTTAATCACAGATAGCTTGGAATCAGCCATGCAGTTTTCATGACGATGCAGTTTTGTGAGCCATACACAGGAGTAGATACAAAAACAAAAACAAAAGACATATCAGGCTTTCCTTTAGGCTGGGTTCCCACATAATGTAAAAGCTGCGGAACTTCCGCAACAGAATTATGTGCAGAAATTCTGCTGCATTTTAAGGCAGCAAACGGTGTATGTAGCAGCAAAAGGTGTATGGACTCATAGACTTACCATTGTTCCTCTACACCACTTGCTTAGTCTTCCGTGGAAAACTGATCAGAAACAAAGTGGCACTTTGCTCACTCGAGCGCTTCTGCTGCCTTGTTTTAACAATTGGTAGGGATCCCCTCAGTGTTTGGACCTCCACGGATCAAAACTTCTGACATGTCAGAAGTTCTTTTAAAAATGTAGTAACCCTTTAAGCTGCAAGGATGCAGTGGTGCAATCTGGAAAAAACTTTACCGGTCTTTTCTCATTTCCCTAATGGATGCACTATTACCACCATTTGTGCATGAAAAGGAACGAACTATGACAGCTTCAAATCGCTTTGTGGGACAAAAAAAAAAGTGAAGTCAACTTTAATAAAAAGAAGTCCACCCCAAACAAAAGAAAACATTTTTTTAAATTAAAAAATACTTTATTGTTTAAAAATAGAAATGACCCATATATTTTAGTTAACATAATATTGACACCACACGGCCCATGACGTAAAAAACAAACAAAACCAAAAAGTCGGATTTGTCTTTTTTTTTTTTTACTCTATTCCACCCCAAAAAATCTAAAAGCTTATTTAATAAATGATATGTACCCCAAATAGTACCAAAACGAAAACGTAGTCCACAAAAATAAGGCACTATATGGCTACATCGACGGAAAAATAAAAAGTTCTGCCACTTTTTATATCTTTCTATTTACGTAGTCATATGATGGCTTGTTTTTTGCGAGATGAGATGTAATTTTTATTGGCACCGTTTTGGGTTACATATAAAAAGATTTTTAACTTTATTCAACTTTTTTTTGAGGGGGTGATAGAAAAGAATGGTAATTCCGTTACTGTTTTTTGCAGTTTTTTTAATTGTGTTTATTGTGCAGTATAAATAACATATTACATTTATGCTACAGGCCGGTACGAATATGGCGATATCGAATTTATATAGTTTATTATGTTTTAGACTTTTGCACAATAAAAGCAAGTTTTGTACGAAAACACAAAAAAAGATAAAATTGTAGTATCACGGCATTTGTACTGCCCAGTAGAATAAAGTTAACAGCATAAAAATAAATCAATAGCAAAAATAACCATTCCCCCTCAAAAAGTAAAAGGTAAAGAATAAATTATATGTACCCCAAAATTGTGCCATTAAAAACTATAACTCATCTCACATAAAACAAGCCACTACACGGCTACATAGAATGAAAATTTAAATGTTATGGCTCTAGGAATGGGACAATGAAAAAACAAAAAAAATTGTCTAAAATAGGCTGGTACTTATGGGCTTAAAGATCCAGTAGAATAAGATTTAAGAAAGCTTTAGATAGGGTTCATGGTAATGATGTAGAATGTTGATCCAGGGGTCTGTCAGATCACCAGTAGGACAAGGAAGACATGTTTTCACTTGATGGCACAGTGGTCTGTGCCATTCAAGGGTATTTTTTGCCTTCCTTTGGATGAACTGGGGTTTATAAGTATATGGACTTAGGACTTCTTTTATCCCACTAACTAAAGGCCCTTTTACGCCAACGAATGATCGGGCAAACGAGCGTTTATACGAACACTCATTCCCGATCATTGTCCTATGTACAGAGGTCAATGATCAGCCGTACGTTCATCTGCTGATCTGCTCATTTATGTGGCCAATAAAATGGTCGATAGTTGTCTGCATATCTTCCTTTGTAAGCAAGGAGATGTACTGCCGACACGATGGAAATGTATGGGGACGAATGATCATAGTAATGATCGCTCGTCCCCATACATTTTCGATCATTGCTCCTTGTGATAGGAGCAAACGAGTGCCGATCGACAAACTGTCTCAACGATCATCGCTCGTTTTCAAGGCCCATATTGGGCCGTATAAATGAATGCTTAGTAAGTAATTGGTTATGGTCATCTGTATCCTTGTGTTTGCGTCTCCTCCTGCTCCGTGTTAATTGATGATGAGGATGACAATGATGAGCTATTGATAATTTAATTTATGTGAAAAATTGTAGTTGTCTGAAATATTCACACAACATAATTATGTTTTCTTTCAATGGAAGACAATGCATAAAGTGATACCAAGGAACGAGTCCCATGCAGTACAATTCACAATCCTATGTTTCTCTGATCTTCCTCACCTTCAAGTTCCTCTTTTCATCATATTTTTAACTATCTACCTTAATATAATCTTTGGAAACACCTTAGTTTTTTTGGCAATTGTCTTTGATTCTTATCTGCACACTCCAATGTATATCTTTTTGTGTAATCTTTCAATTCTGGATATTTGTTATACTTCAACCACTCTACCCAAGCTTCTTTTTATGCTTGTTACTCAACACAAGACCATATCACTGGTTGGTTGTATGTCACAGATGCATTTTTTCCTTTGTTTTGCTTGCACGGAAATGATTCTTCTTGCAGTTATGGCATATGACCGATACGTGGCAATCTGCCATCCCCTCCATTATACCCAAATCATGAGTTCAAGAAACAGTCTTGTTGCGATCATCTCAGTGTGGATTCTTTCTTTATTAGAACCGGTTTCATTTACAGTTTTAGTAGCCAACTTGTCTTTTTGTTCATCAAACCAAATTGATCATTTTTTTTGTGATGCCTCTCCTTTGCTAAAGCTTTCCTGTAGTGATACCACTCATGTTAATATGATAACTTACCTTTTGGGTGCACTGATTGGTATGAGTACATTCATGCTGACTTTGATTTCTTATGTTTATATCATATTTAATATCATGAAGATTCATTCTGCAGTTGGGAGAAGTAAAACATTCTCCACCTGTGCGTCCCACCTCACCTGTGTACTTCTATTTTATGGCACTACTCTGTCTTTGTATATGCGACCCACATCAATGTATTATCCCAAACAGGATAAGTTTTTTTCTCTTCTGTATATCATAGTGATCCCATTGCTCAATCCTATAATTTACACTTTGAAGAATAAGCAATTCAAAGATGCTTTTATAAAACTAATAAATGTCCTAAGTTCTCTAAAGTATAAGTAACCCCAGATAGGATTTTATTTTGAGGTGCCACCTTTCCACTGCCAGTAAAAAATGAGAAAGGGATTTCCATATGCCCTAGCTAAAAAGATCCTACAAAAGGGATGATCATGTGCATATCCAAAAGAATGGCTGTGAATATATGTGACTGTACCGTGTTTCACCAATTTTCTTGAGCGATTAGACGGTTAGATGTTCAAGTAATTTAAAAAAATTAAAAAAAGTTTATAAAAAAAAATAAGCAATAAACACATTTTGTTTTCCTTGTACAAAGCCTTCTATTTTACGAAAATAGTGTAAACCCCCCCACCTGTACATATTTGTTAGTACTGAATTCATAAGAGCCCATACAATAAAACAAACAAAATATTAATCCCACATGGTGAAAACTGTAAAAAAACACAACAATGTAAAAATTCCAGTTATAAAATCCAGCACCTATCCAGGCAGTCTACCTTTACAAACATTTGTGAAAGAATAAGTCGTTCTAAAGAGCTCACTAAATTCGATCACTAAATGGTCCTGTGATAGGATTCCACTATTGCAACAAGTCAGTTTGTGAAAATTCTTTCATCCTAGATATTTCACCATCAACTGTGAGTGATATTATTACAAAGTGGAAGTGTTTAGGAACTACAGCAACTCAGCCACGAAGTAACAGACCACATAACGTTACAGAGCGGGGTTGCCGAGTGCTGAGGCGCATAGTGCATAAAACTCTGCTGACTTAATAACTGCAGAGTTTTAAACCTCCTCTGGCATTAAGATCCACACCAAAACTCTGCCCTGGGCGCCTCATGCCATTGGTTTCCATGGCCGAGCAGCTGCATGCCAGCCTTACATCACCAAACACAATGCCAAGCGGCAGATGGAGAGGTGTAAAGCCGACGCCACTGGACTCTGGAGCAGGGGAAACTTGTTCTGTGGAGAAATGAATCACACTTCTCTGATGGTCTGATGGATGAGTCTGGGTTTGGAGAATGCCAGGGGAATGTTACCTGCCCGACTGCATTGTGCCAACTGTAAAGTTTGGTGGAGGAGGGATAATGCTATAGGGTTGTTTTTCAGGGGTTGGCTTAGGACCCCTCATTTCAGTAAAGGGACATCTTAATGCTTCAGCATACCAAGACATTTCAGACAATTGTACGCTGCCAACTTTGTGGGAACATTTTGGGGAAGGTCCTTTTTCTGTTCCAGCATGACTGTGCCCCAGTGCACAAAGCAAGGTCCATAAAGACATGGTTGGGTGAGTTTGGTGTGGAAGAACTTGACTGGCCGCACAGACCCTGGACCTCAACCCCATCCAGCACCTTTGGAATGAACTAGAATGGAGATTGTGAGACAGGCCCTCTCGTCCAGCATCAGTGTCTGATCTCACAAATGCCTTTCTGGATGAATAATCAAAAATTACCACAGACAAACTCCAAAATCTTGTAGAAAGACTTCCCGAACAGTGGAAGCTGTTTTAATTGAAAAGGGGGGACAAACTCCATATTATTGCCTTTGAATTTAGATGTCATAAATGTTCCTGTAGATGTAATGTGTTGGTGTCCCAATACTTTTGTCCATATAGTGTAACTATGAAATCAAAGTATAGTCGAACATGTGCAAGTGGATTTTACCAACCAACCAGATATTTTAATATTTCCAAAATTCTGTATTGAGTAAACATTGTACTTTTTCTAACTTTATTTACTGAACTGTTAAGTGGCCAATACACATATATACATACATATACACATACAAACATACATACACATACATACATACACACACATACACACATACACACACACATACATACATACATACATACATACATACATACATATACACATACAAACATACATACACATACATACATACATACACACACATACACACATACACACACACACACATACATACATACATACATACATACACACACATACACACATACATACATACATACATACATACATACATAAATGTGAAAATATATTTCAAAGTGAATATATTAATTTTAAAATGGAAAAAAAAATATTTTCCTTCTGTAACAATTTATTAGGCAGTTTTTAAGACTTTGTTAACTTTTTTTTAACTTGCCCTGTTTGCTAAGGGTCAGTTCACACAGAGTTTTAGCTGATTTTGACGTGGACATGGCATCTAAATCAGCGCCAAAAAAACAGCTGAGATCAACCCCCATTAATTTCAATGAAAGGCAGAGTCGTTTTTTTTTACCCGAGAGGATTGTGGCCACTGGCGGGAAAAAAAAGCTGCATGTCCTTTCTTTCCACAGTTTCCGCCTCTGACCACCTATTGAATCAATAGACGCAGAAAAAAATCAGTGGTACTCTTTTTCTAGCATTTTTTGCTGTTTATTTGCTCGCGTTCCTTGCATTAGCGTCAATGGCCGTGGATGAAAAATGCAGCAAAAAATGCCACGAGATCTGCAGAAAAAATGTGCAGGCAGTTCAAAATCTGCCTCAAAATTCCTTAAAAAATTCTGAGACTAATTTTTTCTGCCTGCAAAAAACTGTGTGAACAGGGCCTGAGTGATAAAGTGATACAGCTTGGTCTCCACGGTCCATGGTCTGTAGATTCAGCAGTCACTCACCATACAGTAGAAGAGATAATAGTGGACGTTGATATGTGCTACCAGCGCTAGTAATCCTAGCTGCCATAAAAGCAGTATAGGAGAGAAAAATCCATCAGCCAAGATGAATGGCAAACGCAGGATTGAAGTTTGAAGGGGTTTCAAGTGCGTTGGTGCTAACAGAAACAGCAAAATGCCCCGGATTATAGATACTTTGCCAACTATTTACATGAATTACATCATACACTTTCACATGAGATGGTATTGGGGTTAATACCTAATATCTCTGGTGGTGTATGTTGAAGACGTTGTTTTATTATAGGAAATATTTCAATAAATATTAATAAAATATACAGGGTGGGCCATTTATATGGATACACCTAAATAAAATGGGAATGGTTGGTGATATTAACTTCCTGTTTGTGGCACATTAGTATGTGGGAGGGGGGAAACTTTTCAAGCTGGGTGTTGACCATGGCGGCCATTTTTAAGTCGGCCATTTTGTATCCAACTTTAGTTTTTTCAATGGGAAGAGGGTCATGTGATACATCAAACTTATCGAGAATTTCACAAGAAAAACAATGGTGTGCTTGGTTTTAACGTTACTTTATTCTTTCATGAGTTATTTGCAAGTTTCTGACCACTTATAAAATGTGTTCAAAGTGCTGCCCATTGTGTTGGATTGTCAATGCAACCCTCTGTCATGCCATCACACTGTCTCCACCATGCCATGACACTGCCTCCACCATGTTTTACAGAGGATGTGGTGCGCTTTGGATCATGAGCTGTTCCAAGCCTTCTCCATACTTTCTTCCTCCCATCATTCTGGTACAGGTTGATCTTAGTTTCATGCTGTTCCAGAACTGGGCGGCTTCTTTACATGTTGTTTGGCAATGTCTAATCTGGCCTTTCTATTTTTGAGGCTGATTAATGGTTTGCACCTTGTGGTGAACCCTCTGTATTTGCTCTCATGAAGTCTTCTCTTTATGGTAGACTTAGATACTGATACACCTACTTCCAGGACAGTGTTCTTCACTTGGGTAGATGTTGTGAAGGGGTTTTTATTCACCATGGCAAATATTCTGTGATCATCCACCACTGTTGTCTTCCGTGGATGTCCAGGCCTTTTGGAGTTCACGAGATCACCAGTGCGCTCTTTTTTTCAAGAATGTAATAAACTGTTGATTTGGCCACTCCTAACATTTGTGCGATCCCTCTGATGGATTTCTTAATTTTTTTCAGCTAACGATGGTCTGTTTCACTTGCATTGAGAGCTCCTTTGAACTCATGTTGTGGGTTCACAACATGAGCTTCCAAATGAAAATGCCACACCTGGAATCAACTCCAGAGCTTTTACCTGCTTAATTGATGATGGATTACTGAGGGAATAGCCCATGCAGCCAATTAAATAGCTTTTGAGATAATTGTCCAATTACCTTTGGTCCCTTGAAAAAGAGGCAGCTAGATATTAAAGAGCTGTAATTCCTAAACCATTCCCCAAATTAGGATGTGAATACCCTCAAATTAAAGCTGAGAGTCTGCACTTTAAGCCCATATTGATTATATAACTGTATATTGAATATGTTTTGGTAAAAAGGTAAAATGCCAAAACTTGTGTCACTGTTCAAATAATTCTGGACCTGACTGTGTGGCCACCCTGTGGTTGTGATGTGAGTTGTGGCATGTCAAGGGTTTAGCTAGCATTTCTCTATATTGTATTGAATTGGTTTCATGGGAAATTGGAGTCCTCAAAATTAAAGCAAGGCTGGACATGTCTGTAAATCTCGTTGCCCTGGGCACTTGTGCGAATCAATGGGGTTGCAAGTATCAGAGCAGTAATGAGTATGACGACCATATTAGCAACAACAGTGGTGTTAGTATCTACAGACCATTCAATAGTATGCAAGTGGTATCAGAGCATCTGGATGTTCAATTAAGATAGGGTAAGTAAACGTGAAGGTTGCTCATGTGAGATCTGAATGGTTCTTGCATGTCCCATGTTTATAGTTACGTCACCTAAGTTGATGGGTCTAAGAAGGTATCATTGGTGAAACAAGGACGCCACATGCATAAGTATTTTGGGTGGGACCTGGATTCCCAGGGAGACAAATTCTTTAGCCTGGAGATCTGTCCTACATTGTTGATCCAGGAATGGAAGGAATTTCCGATGATTTCCAATGTAGAGGTATTAAGATTTGTGCTGCTGCTAGCATGGGTCTATTAGAGCAAAGACCTGATTAGGCTGAACTAATAAAAGAAGGACTTTTTGAGGTAGTCGAGGGAGTTGTGTGCCACAGATGCTATTAATGGAGTAAAACACCAGCTGCCAATATGTACAGATATGTCGCATCCCCAAAAAATATATAAAATGGTGCCGTAGTATGTATATGTTTCCAACAAGTGTCGCTTGCTGTATGGTATAGTTGCTTGAGTTTGACCGGGTTCAGATACAATCTAGATAGAGGCATTCCCAATTTTCTGTAATTTTTTTCTGAATTGTTATGTAGCTAATACAAATACATACATGTGGATAAATATATTTATCAGTCATTAGATTCATTTTAAAATGGAGACTGTGCAAATAATAGTTTTTCGTTTTTCTATTTATTATGCTTCTTTTTTTTTTAGACTTTGTTAACTTAACAAGTTATGCAGTCTTGCGTAGATCCAACAGTGTCATTCACTTTACAGTAGAACTTTTGGCGTACATTAATATGTGCCCCCAGTACAACTGGTCCTAGTTACCAGGAGAGTACAGAAAATAAGAATATGTCGGCCAAGACCATGGGTTTCCCAGCTAGGCAAGTCATTGGGAGGTGGGACTAGCAAGGGACTTTGAAGATACAGTATATTGAATGAAAATTTCAATGAAGATATTTATGTGCTGATGCGTATGGTCCAAAAGAAAGAAACAACAGCCACACATTTACCTTAACCCCTTCCCGCTCCTTGACATACTATTATGTCATGGCAGCTGTATCGTTCGCGCTCCATGCCGTAATAGTACGTCACGGGAGTAACGGCCGTTTCGGCCGTCCTCCCGACACATACAGGAGCTGTGACGCTGCTGTCTTGTTCAGCAGCTGTCACAGCTCCTACAGCGGGGACCGATCGCTATGTCCCCGCTGATTAACCCCTTAAAAGCCGCGTTCTATAGAGATCGCGGCTTTTTAGGGGTTAAGCTGCCATCGCCGGCCTGCTACGCGATAGCGGCCGGCGATGGTGACTATGGCAACCGGACACCAAACAATGGCGTCCGGCTATGCCATAGACGGAAGCCTAGTGGGTCCTGACAACGTCAGGACCCACTATGCTTGCTGTCAGTGAGTAGCTGACAGTTCTAATACACTGCACTCCTGCCCTCAAGTCCCCTAGTGGGACAAAGTAATAAAGTAAAAAAAAAGTTAAAAAAAGATGTGTAAAAATAAGAAAATAAAAGATTTAAAAGTAATAAAAGTAAAAATCCCCCCTTTTCCCTTATCAGTCCTTTATTATTAATAAAAATATATAAACAAACAAATAAACTGTACATAATTGGTATCGCCGCGACCGTAACGGCCTGAACTACAAAATTATTTCATTATTTATCCCGCACGATGAACGCCGTAAAATAAAATAATAATAAACCGTACCACAATCACAATTCTTTGGTCACTTCACCTCCCAAAAAATGGAATAAAAAGAGATCAAAAAGTTGCATGTACCGAAAAATGGTACTGATCGAAACTACAGTTCGTTACGCAAAAAATAAGTCCTCGCACAGCTTTATTGATTGAAAAATAAAAACGTTCTGGCTCTTAGAATAAGGTAACACAAAAAGTGAATGATTATTTACAAAACGTATTTTATTGTGCAAACGCCATAAGACATAAAAAAAAACTATAAACATCTGGTATCGCCGTAATCGTATCGCCCCGCAGAATAAAGTGAATATGTCATTTATAGCGCACGGTGAACGCTGTAAAAAAAAAAGAATAAAAAAACAATAGTAGAATTGCTGTTTTTTAGTCACCACGCCACCTAAAAATAGAATAAAAACTGATCAAAAAGCCGCATGCACCCCAAGAAAACTGCAATGGATTCCTCAAGGGGTCTAGTTTCCAAATTGGGGTCACTTTTGGGTGGTTCCCAATGTTTTGGCACCACAAGACCTCTTCAAACCGGACATGGTGCCTAATAAAAAAGAGGCCTTAAAATCCACTAGGTGCTCCTTTGCTTCTGAGGCCGCTGCTTCAGTCCATTACCGCCCGAGGGCCACATGTGGGATATTTCTCTAAACTGCAGAATCTGGGCAATACGTATTAAGTTGCGTTTCACTGATAAATCCTTTTGTGTTATAAAAAAAATGGTATAAAGAGGATTTTCTGACAAAAAAAAAATTTTAATTTCACCTCTACTTTGCTCTAAATTTTTGTGAAACACCTAAAGGGTTCATAAACTTTCTAAATGCTGTTGTGAATACTTTGAGGGGTCTAGTTTCTGAAATGGGGTATTTCATAGGGGTTTCTAATATATGGGCCCCTCAAAGCAACTTCAGAACTGAACTGGAACCTAAAAAAATAAATAAATGAGGCAATACTTCATTTCTTACATTATACTGATAATGAGCCGTGCCCACCCCGAGATGACCCCCAGTTTTGACCGTTTATATAAATGGAGACCCCTATTAGACCGTTTCAGTGCCGGGTTTTCCCAAGCATACACCCCGAGAAGTGTATTTCTATTGATGAGTCCCTGGTACATTTTAAAGGGAGGGTTCAATTCCGCGAGTACCTGCCGGGTAAGAGGGCAAGGTATGGCGTGAAGATGTATAAGCTGTGAGAGTACATCAGGGTATACCTACAGGTTTAGGATATATGAAGGAAAGGCCACCCCCAAACCAGACTGCATCCTGGACTACAATAGGTACATGGGAGGGATGGACTTGTCAGATCAAATCCTGAAGCCCTACAGCGCCATGCGGTGTGGTATAAGAAGCTGGCCGGGCACATCATACAGATGGCTTTGTACAATGCGTACGTGCTACGTCGATGTGCAGGCCAGACGGGAACTTTCCTGGAATTTCAAGAGGTGATTATCAAGAACCTAATCTTTAGGGACCAAGAAGGGGGGGCACACAGTACTTCTGGAAGCGGGGCCACAAGCATCGTACCAGGGCAACACTTTCCAGGGGAAGTTCCCCAAACTGGCAAGAAGGGAAAAAGTCAAAAGAGGTGCAAAGTCTGCTATAAGAGGGCGATAAGGGATGACACAATATATCAATGTGACACGTGTCCCGAATAACCAGAGCTCTGTATGAAAGAGTGTTTTAAAATTTATCATACATCCCTTGGTTTATAATTTACCCCAATTTTACTTACCCTGATGCCCTCCGCACAGCTTATCCCCCCTCGTCTTTCCCCTCTGAGCCCTGCTGTGTGCCCAGGCAGCTGATAACAGCCACATGTAGGGTATTGCCATACCCGGAAGAACCCACATTAGGTCTCTGGTCAAAATGCTCACTACACCTCTAGATGAATGCCTTAAGGGTGTCGTTTTTAAAACGGGGTCACTTCTTGAGGGTTTCAACTGTACTCGTACCTCAGGTGCTTCTGCATACATGACTTCGCACTAGAAAATCCCCAGTAGGCCAAATGGTGGTTCTTTCCTTCTAAGCCCTCCCATGGGCCCAAACGGCAGCTTATCACAACAAATGGGGTATTGCGGCCCTCAGAACAAATTGCGCAACAGAATGGGGTATTTTGTTTCTTGTGAAAATAAGAATTTTTGAGCTAAAATGACATATTATTGGAAAAAATATATATTTATTTAATTCCCAGCCCAATTCAAATAAGTTCTGTGAAGAAACTATGGGGTCTAAATTGTCACATTACCCATAAATGAATTCCTTGAGGGGTGTAGTTTCCAAAATGGGGTCATTTGTGATTGGTTTCTATTGCTTTGATAGCTCTGGGGCTCTGCAAATGCGACATGGCACCCGAAAACCAATCCAGCAAAATCTGGACTCCAAAGAACACACAGCGCTCCTTTCCTTCTGAGCCCTCCCATGGGCCCAAACGGCAGTTTATCACCACAAATGGGGTATTGCCGCACTCAGGACAAATTGGGCAACAAAATGGAGTATTTTATTTCTTGTGAAAATAAGAATTTTTGAGCTAAAATGACATATTATTGGAAAAAATATATATTTATTTAATTCCCAACCCAATTCAAATAAGTGCTGTGAAGAAACTATGGGGTCTAAATGGTCACATTACCTATAAATGAATTCCTTGAGGGGTGTAGTTTCCAAAATGGGGTAACTTTTGGTGGGTTTCCATTGCTTTGATACCCCTGAGGCTCTGCAAATGCGACATGGCACCCGAAAACCAATCCAGCAAAATCTGGACTCCAACAAACATATAGCGCTCCTTTCCTTCTGAGCCCTCCCATGGGCCCAAACGGCAGTTTATCACCACAAATGGGGTATTGCCACACTAAGGACAAATTGGGCAACCAAATGGGGTATTTTGTTCCCTGTGAAAATAAGAAATTTTGATAACAAATGACATTTTATTGGAAAAAATTAAATTTTTTTCATTTCACATCCCAATTCAAATACGTGCTGTGAAAAAACTGTGCGGTCAAAATGGTAACAACAACCATAAATGAATTCCTTGAGGGGTGTAGTTTCCAAAATGGGGTCACTATTGGGGGATTCCTACTGTTTTGGCACCTCAACACCTCTTCAAACCTGGCATGCTGCCTAAAATATATTCTAATAAAAAAGAGGACTCAAAATGCACTAGGTGCCTCTTTGCTTCTAGGGCTTGTGTCTTAGTCCACGAGCGCAGTAGAGCCACATGTGGGACATTTCTAAAAACTGCAGAATCTGGACAATACATATTTAGTAGTGTTTCTCTGGTAAAACCTTCTGTGTTACAGAAAAAAAATGAATAAAATTGAAATTCCGCAAGAAAAATGAAATTTGCAAAGTTCACCTCCACGTTGCTTTAATTCCTGTGAAATGCCTGAAGGGTTAAAAAACTTTCTAAATGCTGTTTTGAATACTTTGAGGGGTCTAGTTTTTAAAATGGGGTGTTTTATCAGGGTTTCTAATACATAGGCCCCTCAAAGCCACTTCAGAACTGAACAGGTACCTTAAATAAAAGGCATTTGACATTTTCTTAAAAATATGAGAAATTACTGTTTATGTTCTAAGCCTTGTAACGTCCAAGAAAAATAAAAGAATGTTCAAAAAACGATGCCAATCTAAAGTAGACATATGGGAAATGTGAACTAGTGACTATTGTGGGTGGTATAACCGTCTGTTTTACAAGCAGATGCATTTAAATTCTGAAAAATTAAATTTTTTCAAAATTTTCTCTAAATTTTGCAATTTTTCACCAATAAACACTGAATATATTGACCAAATTTTAACACGAACATGAAGCCCAATGTGTCACGAGAAAACAATCTCAGAATCGCTTGGGTAGGTTTAAACATTCCCACGTTATTACCACATAAAGTGAAATATGTCAGATTTGAAAAATGGGCTCTGAGCCTTAAGGCCAAAACTAGGCTGCGTCCTTAAGGGGTTAACCACATATGTTGTAACCAGATAAGTATAGTATAATGATAATGGTATATATCAAAGCAATAATCAAAGATTTTAGACCCTAAATATTGTATAGTTCTAGAATGTAAACTAATCAGATATTGCTCACCTTTAATCTTGGGGTTTGGCACATTACTTAACTAGGAGAATAAAGTGTGATGTAACTAATAAACTATATTTTGTGTAGACCTTTAAATGTAATTTCTATTTCCTGTTGCTGCATTTCTTATATTTTTTGATACCATAAACTCTTCACTGATGCCTGCGAGAGCTTACAATCTATGAAGGAAAGGGGAAGAGACAGTAACAGTAGGTGCAGGTAGAAGCTGCTAATAAATAAAAATAATAATAATACCATAATAAGTATAATAGTAGAAAAATAATAGTAATAATGCATATGCCTTTTTGGTTGGTTAATTTCAGCATTATGCATTAAGTTTAAAATCCATGAAACTTTCAAATGATCAATTATTAATTCTTCTTAGTAGTTCATTTGACATTACCAATGGCACGATACAGGGCTGTCTTCTCTCACACACCCTATTTATACTAGTTATGGAAACATTAATTAAAAAAATCTGAAAGGACCCAGATGTCCACTGCCTTAAAGAGAACCTTTCACCTACCCGTACATGTGCAGCTGAGTACAAACCCTGGGGCACTTTACAGTTTTTTCCCATCCTCCTTCGTTATTTAGATATAGGTGCCGTTATATTTGGTGCCCGATATTTAAATAACCCCCTGAACTGTCAATGGGGCGTGTAATTGGCAAGGGGGCGTGTAACATCGCTGTGACACTGTCCAATCAGCTACGGACAGTGTCACAGCAAGAGCTGGAGAGAGGAGAGCGTGTGCGCGAGCATGCGCAACTAGGA
Organism: Rhinoderma darwinii; assembly: GCF_050947455.1. NCBI lineage: Eukaryota > Metazoa > Chordata > Amphibia > Anura > Rhinodermatidae > Rhinoderma > Rhinoderma darwinii. The sequence continues at coordinate 32,753,643 of NC_134697.1, read as the reverse complement.
GCTCTCTCACTCACTTCAGCACTTGGCAGACAAGGACGACAAGGCTGTGTGATCTCTCGCGAGAGATCAGTCTTGTCGTCCTTGTGTGCCGTAAGCTGAGCGAGTGAGAGCATGATGCACAGCTCCGAGCTGCGCGTGCCGATGCGCACACACTCTCCTCTCTCCAGCACTTGCTGTGACACTGTCCGTAGCCGATTGGACAGTGTCACATGCTCCCTTGCCAATTACACGCCCCATTGACAGTTCAGGGGGATATTTAAATATTGGGCGCCACCGATATCTAAATAACGGAGGAGGATAAGAATTTTTTTTGAAGTGCACCAGGGTTTGTGCAGCCCTGCCTATTACATGCTGCACTCAGCTGAACATATATGAGCAGCTGAAAGGTTCTCTTTAAGTTAGAGAATTTTGTCCACCAAACTGCGGTTTTCACAAATGATTTATTGTTATTTCTCCTTAAGCCGGATAAATCCCCCCGAAAGTGTTGCAAACCTTCAAAATGTTTTGCCTAATCTCAAATTTTAAGATGAATTAGACGAAATCTGAAGCCCTAAATATTAGTCCCTATCCGCCAGTTAGAGGAACTCAAGTTTAACTCCCTGTTTGAATGGCCAACATCCACTATAAAATATCTGGGTGTTCAACTGCCAGACAACCCTGATTACACTTTCAATTTAAACTTTACTCCTCTAATTTATAGAATAAAAAATACTCTTGAAAATGTACATTTTTTTAAAATATATTTATTGAGTCGGCAGGAAAATAATCTCACCGCATACATCTTTTCTCAAATTCTTTATAATATATAAACCTTTCCAATCAAGATACCTATCACTTTAACAAACAATTTTCCTAAAATTTCAGAGGAAATGCACAATCCACGAATAGCTTACAACAAACTCACACAAGAGAGAAAACAAGGAGCCCCCCAAGAGGTCTATACATGCTCTTTAGCTACTCATCTCTCTAGATGGTTGCATCTAGTCCACCCAAAAATAACTTCTATCCATTCAGATCTCCTATTGGGGAATGGAAATACTATTCATTTATGACAAACCACCATTGCACACATCTAAACAGTTTCTACACTAAAGGCACATGAAGACATTTTATAAACTACTACCAAAAAGGCATTAACAGGTAACTAAACATTCTACAGACTTCTGACATGTCATAGTGACATGTCAGAAGTTTTGATTGGTGTGGGTCTGAGCACTGAGATCCCCACCAATCGCTCAAACGAAGTGGAAGAAGTGCTCGTGTGAGCGCTCAGCCACTTAGTTTCTGTTCAGCTTTTTCTGGAAATCAATGTATCGGAGTACGGGTTTAATAGAAAGTCCATGAGCCCATACTCCGATACATCGGCTTTTCGTAAAAGCCGAACAGAAATAAAGCGGCTGAGCACTTATACGAGCAATTCTGCTTCTTCGTTTTAGCAATTGGTGGGGGTTTCAGTGCTCAGACCCCCACCAATCCAAACTTCTGACATGTCACTATTGTCACGTTGTGTACATGGACCCATTGGACCATACCGCGTTAACAGTATGGCAGCTGGCCAACAGGACACAGGTCAAACTCTATGTTCATATAGGTGTACCTGAGGTAGCTTCGGACAGTAGCAAGGCAGGGATTGGAAGGGACTTTGGCAGCAGGCGGATACCAGGCGTGGTGTAACAGGACAGACATGGTATATGGCACAGAACAACTCCAACTCGATACGGCACTTAACCAGGATAGCACGGGATACAGGATATAGGTAGCAGGAATGGGAAACACTGGGAACTGGAAGACACTAAGGGACCATTTGCAGAGACAAACTAAGGTAATGACAACAAAGCTCAGGCAAGGCAGAAAGGGGCTGGGCCCTTCTTATAGTCCAGGGTGCCCATGGGCTAATTTGGCAGTTAACTCACACATGTGTGCGCTCTGTCTCCTTAAAGAGGGTCTGTCACCAGATTTTGCAACCCCTATCTGCTATTGCAGCAGATAGGCGCTGCAATGTAGATAACAGTAACGTTTTTATTTTAAAAAAACGAGCATTTTTGGCCAAGTTATGACCATTTTTGTATTTATGCAAATGAGGCTTGCAAAAGTCCAAGTGGGTGTGTTTAAAGTAAAAGTCCAAGTGGGCGTGTATTAAGTGCTTACATCGGGGCGTTTTTACTACTTTTACTAGCTGGGCGTTCTGATGAGAAGTATCATCCACTTCTCTTCAGAACGCCCAGCTTCTGGCAGTGCAGACACAGCCGTGTTCTCGAGAGATCACGCTGTGTCGTCACTCATAGGTCCTGCATCGTGTCGGACGAGCGAGGACACATCGGCACCAGAGGCTACAGTTGATTCTGCAGCAGCATCGGCGTTTGCAGGTAAGTCGATGTAGCTACTTACCTGCAAACGCTGATGCAGAATCAACTGTAGCCTCTGGTGACGATGTGGCCGACACGATGCAGGACCTGTGAGTGACGACACAGCGTGATCTCTCGAGAGCACGGCTGTGTCTGCACTGCCAGAAGCTGGGCGTTCTGAAGAGAAGTGGATGATACTTCTCGTCAGAACGCCCAGCTAGTAAAAGTAGTAAAAACGCCCCGATGTACGCACATAATACATGCCCACTTGGACTTTTACTTTAAACACACCCACTTGGACTTTTGCAAGCCTCATTTGCATAAATACAAAAATGGTCATAACTTGGCCAAAAATGCTCGTTTTTTTAAAATAAAAACTTTACTGAAATCTATATTTTGCAGCGCCTATCTGCTGCAATAGCAGATAGGGGTTGCAAAATCTGGTGAAAGAGCCTCTTTAAGGCTGGACTGAGCTCGTGAGCGCACCCTAGTGGTCACTGTGGAACAGTACGGCCGCATGTGCAGACATCTCTGGAGAGTAGGGCGTCGACCGGATGGAAGGAGTTCATGGTCAGCGACCACGGACATTACAACTATGACATGTCAGAAGTTTGTTGAACATTTGATTACCCGTTAAACTTGATATCATCTCTTACCCCACTTTGCCTGGCCCCGGCAATCCTAGAGGGCAAACAAATCCCTACCCCAGCTCACTGGAGACCTTTAACTAACACTCCAATGGCAACACTTTTTAAAAATACTGAACACATCGATCTGCCTTTCTTATACCAAACATTAGGCCTACCTTAACCCACAAATCTAAAAGAAATAGACGTTAATTACACGACTAAAAAATCTATACTCAAACTAGAAATCATGAGGAGAAGACGCTACCGGGCTACAAAACTGATTCTCCCCCCTCTTCCACAGAAACTGACTTAAAAACTCTACAAGGTTCTATTATTGGACTCTTCAGTTGAAAAAACAAAGTTTCTGCATGCGTGGTAAAAATACCTAAATATCACATTCAAATTTTTTCTCACTCACACAGATTTTATAGATGGATCCGCAAACCAGAAAACTCATATAAATTAGCTACTAGGTGGTACCGAACTCCTGAATTTTTATTACAAGAGCCTCAGTTCTAAAAGAAATATCATTGGACAGTTGTTTGAGAGTGGTGGTTCTCAAACTGTGAGGTGCCCACCAGCTATTGCTGAGGCGTAGCTAGGAAGGCAGTCTTGATAGGAGTGATTATATGCTGATCGCTCATGTTGTACACCTTTAATTCAATGCTATACTGTATTCAGGACCAAAAAAGAGATGTCACTATTATGGGGTTCATAAAATGTATTGAATAGCATTTATTCTTTTATTTATTTTTTTTGGGGGGGGGGGGGGGTTAGAACAAAAGCAGCATTTCCGAGATTGGTTTTTGGTATTTGCTTTAGCGGTGGTATCCACTGAGAGGTTTAAATGTAAATGCTAACTTTATTCTGTGGGTCAATACAACAAAAACAATACCAAATTTATATAATGTTTTTTTTTATGTTTTACTTTTGCCCCATGAAAACACTTTTACATTTTTTTAAAATTATTCTTGTGTCACCGCATTCCAAAAGCCATACCATTATTATTTTCCTGCACAGAGCCATAACATTTTATTTTTTAAGTTTGCTGTTCTGTGAATTGGGACATATATTGCTAGAAATATCTTGCTTCATTATTATATTCCCTGAAGATTGTGACTCTGAACCTTTAAGTACTGTCTAATCTTCACAAAGTCTTCTATAGACTGCACTAACAACGTATGACCTTGCAATTGTCCAACGAAGACATGTACAAAGTATAAGACTGTAAGAATGTTCTAACCATGTAAGTTTTTTCATCTATTATCTATCTATCTATCTATCTATCTATCTATCTATCTATCTATCTATCTATCTATCTATCTATCTATCTATCTATCTATCTATCTATCTATCTATCTATCTATCTATCTATCATCTATCTATCTATCTATCTATCTATCTATCTATCTATCTATCTATCTATCTATCTATCTATCTATCTATCTATCTATCTATCTATCATCTATCGTTTACTAACATATCTTAATCTGCGAAGGACTTAATAGACGTACATGCAAATATAGTGTATTGTGCTCTCACAGATGGGGCAGATCTGAGCATGCATTCCATATAGCACATTGTGGTATCAAAATATATTACCTGTTGTTGCATATCATTTGTAGCTAAATCTACTATATAAATCACAGCACAAAGCCATATAATACGAAACAGATCCAGAAATACAAATTTTAATTGAAGTGACTAAATACCTCCATAGGGCATTAGTTATCTAAACAGTTAAAGTGCATATAAAAATGTAGCTAAGACGGATACTTAGGCTAAGTTCACACTAGCATTGTCTTCCATTTAGGTCTCTTCCGTCAGAGGAAGAGATGACTGAAAATCCAAACGGAAAGCATCGCTTCCGTTTGAATTACCATTTATTTCAATGGTAATTCTTTTGTTTCAGTAAGATTTCGTTTGGCTCCATTCCACTGGGTTTCAGTTTTTTCACAGAAGCAAAATTACTGTAGATTGAACTTTTGCTTCTGTGAAAAAAAAGGAAACATAGCAGAACTGAGGCAAACGGAATCCAACTGAAACAAAATAATTACCATTGAAATCAATGGTAATTCAAACAGAAGCGATGCTTTCCGGTTTAATTTTCGGTCATATCTTCCTCTGACGAACGACGGGAGGCAACGTTAGTATAGCTAGTATTTGCCTTGTATACAGAGGCACAGCTAAAGGCTCATTGGCACTGGTGCAAATCTTCAGCTTGGGCTCCAAACTTCCCCCACTATGTTGCTGCAATGTAAACATACACTAGCAGGGTACCACAGGACCAAGTGCTTGAACCACGTGAGATTTAATCTGTGAGTATAGTCTTTTTTGTTGTCTTAACATTTTCAGAAGCCAGATTTCTTTTTTCTTTTAACAGCTGGACAATGCTCGTCTGTCATGAGAAATATATATATACTTTTTAGACTCTGTTTACACCATGTTTAGAACGCATGTTTAGTGTATGAGTCAGGTGAATCTCCTGGTGCTATTGCTGAATAGGTCTACAAATCCCTATAGACCCTACAGAATATATCAGTATACCATTTTATTTACCGTGTAGGAAAGCTTAGCCTGATGTGGTTTCCTATACAGTTGGCCACTGTGTTTATTGCTCAATGTATTTTGTTTGAACAGGCGGACCTATGGATGATGTATAATATACCACTGTATGGGTCAGGAGATTTCCCTCGCATATATGAGGAACAAATACAGTAAAAGTGATGTGAACCTAGCCTTAAATAGTTTTATATATATATATATATATATATATATATATATATATATATTTATGTATAAAGATATATTTGTGAGTGATAGATAGATGTGTGATTGATAGATGGATATGTAGTGGTTAATGGCTTCCTTACTAGCAGCTACAAGCAGTTACTTACATACAGCTAGTATAGGGTCAGGCAGCAACAGGAGTCAAACTCCCTAAGTTAAAATTGCTGCCCAGGCATGGGGCGGTTTTTCATACAGATGACCTATCCATCAGTATGAAAAACAGCTGCATGTCTGGACTACCCCTTTAGGCAACAGCGGAACACGGCGGGTCATGATGCTGAGAAGGTGCGGGCATGCACATTATATGAGTTCTTCTTCTTGCTGTACCCTTTCTGCTTCCTTTAAACAGCTTACGAGCAGGAGAGAAATGGCTAGAAGCGGACTGATTAAGTGGATGGCAGGCACTCCTTGGCCACATATGTAATCTGGATGGATGCATCAAACACTTTCCACTCCCCTGGTCCCCCCACACAGTGTCTATTTGACGGCCGAGCCCCCACCCATGCTTTGAGCTTCTTTGCTGTATCTCTTTGGTTCCCTCTAACATAGGTGACCCAGCAAAGTAGAAGCTAGGTGAGGGGGGGGGGGGGGAGACTCCAGGCAATTCTTTCGCTGAGACCCATATAGTTACGCCACTGCATATATATATATTTAATATAGCAGCTTTGAAGATAAACTCCGAAGGTGTTACCAGGATTTGTCCGTTGATAATAATATTAAAATGCGTCAGCAGGAGGAACTCCATCTACTGCATTGGTGTTTTACCAATACCTACAATTAAGGCATGCAGACGATATCCAATGCAGTGTGACACCTCTTACAATACAAGATGCTGTGGATACTAGTATTGCCTCTATGCATCGTAGAACATGCCTTAATTCTAATATATACTGGTATATTCTCAATAAATATTTGACACATTATCCCCTACTTAATAAGTATAGATTGGAAAGAGATATTGGGTATATTACAGAGGAACAATGGTCAAGTATTCTAGTAACCTTTTTGAATGTCTCTTTAGCTGAGAGCAGTAGTGTATAAAACACTGTTTTTCTCTCAATCATATAGAGTTAAACAGATGCTACGTGTCCGAGATGTTCTGCGTCGCCTGCTTATCTCATTCATATGTTATGGGATTGTACACAGTTATATGATTACTGGAGCAAGGTCCTGGGAGTCATTAACAAAGCATGGTGTACGAACCTGCTCAGAGACCCTAAAATATGTTTGTTAGGCTATATAGATGAACTGCCACTAGACACGTATTGTAAAATTGCAGTAAAACATTTATTGTATATAGCATGCAAGTTGATTGTTTTACCCTGGATTCAGAGTAGATTCAGTCCCCGACAAAGCAAAAACAATTTTAATATATGAAAATATCTTAAAAAATAAAAGAGGAGAACGTTTTCCAAATTTGAGAAGTTATGGCCGCCTTGGCTGGATACTGCAGCTTCGCTGAGAAATGGGGTTTTGAACCAGAATCTTACCACATCTTTCTTATAAACCGTAGCATGATGGCTGACGAAAGTTTCCCCATGCTTTGACATCTCCCTAGGCCTTACGTGCCTGTGCTGTTCTTGAGTTGATATTTGTACTTAACAGTCTCTTAGCTGTGGCCTTCAATAGGAGGGGGTGGGAGATGGTCTGGGTATTTTGTCTTGTATTCCTTTTCTGTGGGTCTTAAAATTCAATGAAAACTATTTGAATTAAAAAAATATGAATTCCGGTTTCAGCAATTAAATATTGTTTGTATGTAATTGAAAGTTACACATTCTTTCAATATGGCTTTCAAGATCTCTGCTTGCATCTATTCAATAGGAACTTTGGTAAAATGTAACAATTTGTCTGGGTCATTCTTATGTTATTCTAGCGTCAGGTTTTTGGAGCTTATTTAGTAAAAATTATCAAATGTCGCATACCATTTGGTAAATTTTCTTTTGGAGAAGGTGCTGTGCTTTTATTACTTTTTGTGGCTTCCATTTCTCTCCAGTCGTCTGGTGGCGTGAAGATGCAACTTTTTTTTGCTACATTTAAAAAGTTGCATTTCATAAATATGGCTAAAAAATACCTCCACCCATATCCATGCTCATGTGGCTAACTAAATGAGACAAAAAGTGGGGCATCGAACTTGATACGTGTGGACCATTATATTTTAAGTAACAATACATATATATTATTAACAGTATTATTGCTTTTCAGGTAAGAAAAAACAACTCCCAAGTTACTCTCCAGTTGAGTTCTGCTGCATCATTATAAATTGTCTTATATTATGTTAAAATTATCTTTTACCAAAATCAAAACCAAAAGAGTGATGTTTAATTTGAGTATGAAGAGTCAATCCAAGGTGACAGAATTTACAATCGAATGTTTCCCGGCCATCTCTCCATATGAGATTCATCTCTTTGTAATATTTCTAATAATTTACCTTAACATTGTATTAGGGAATATAGCTGTGTTTACATGCATTACCTTTGACTCTCATCTACACACGCCAATGTATATTTTCCTGGGCAGCTTATCAATTGTGGACATTGTGTCCACCTCAAATATTTTGCCAAAGCTCCTCTCCATGCTCCTCACTCAACAGAGGACCATAACATTTAACGCGTGTATGACCCAACTGTATTTCTTCATCTACTTTACTTGTACTGAATTCTTCCTTCTTGCGGTCATGGCTTATGACCGTTATGTGGCCATCTGTCACCCACTTCATTATGCCCTATTCATGAGTATAAAACATTGCATATTGTTCTTAGTAGGAACGTGGATTGCTGCTGCTTTGGAACCGGTTTTACATACTGTTTTCATAGCCAACTTGTCATTTTGTTCTTCCCTCCAGATCAATCATTTTTTCTGTGATATTTCTCCTTTATTAAACCTTTCATGCAATGATACCATACATGTGGAGATTGCAACATATGTATTGGGGGCAATTGTAGGACTGAGTGCATTCACACTGACGTTGTCATCTTATGTGTTTATAATCAACACTATTCTGAATATTAAGTCTGCAGATGGGAGACGGAAAGCGTTCTTTACCTGTGCTTCCCATCTGACCTCTGTTATTATATTTTATGGGACTTCCCTCTCTTTACATGTTAGACCCACATCAACATATGCCCCAACGCAAGACAAGCTTTTCTCTGTTCTTTACATCATACTGATTCCAGTACTGAATCCCCTTATTTATACCATGAAGAATAAGCAATTCAAAGAAGCTTATCGTAGGCTGAGTAGGTTTCTGAAGTGTCAAAAGTAAAAGGGCATGACTAGTTTATGACTTCCACACTTTTTACATTTGGTTGCTCAGAATTATTAAAACACATATTCTTCTAACATTGGACCTTAGGCTATGGTCACATTTAAGTTGAAGACTCCATTTGGAGCGCTGCTTTACCTGTCACTGTCAAAACAACGAGCACCTTGGTGGAGATTAATTGACTGCATTGTAAGCCAATGTGGTCCATCGGGCACCTCGGGTATCTCTCATGCAATAGATCCAGCTATGCGTCAGGGTTTCCATTATTAAAGGAAATCCATGACGCATATGTGAAGAGAGCCTTATTTGTAAAGATGAGCATATTTCCTGGAATTCAGTTAAACCGATTTGATTATGTTTGAATAAATTTGTTGCGAATCAAAAGTGCCCCGATTGCCCTGAAAAGTTGTTTATGAAAAATTGTGAGGTCTTCAAGGACTGTATCCAACCACAGTCAAGCTCTTTAACACCTAGACAGAATTATTATTTTCAAGTTGACAGCAACATGTATTGCTATGGGCAGGGGTGGGATTCAAATTTTTAACAACAGGTTCCCTGTTTTGCGGACAAAGACATCCACGCGGTGTTTTGCGGTGAATCGTGCCATGAAAAGTATCCACCTGTAATCTATCACATCTAAATTATGAACTATAAACAGGGAATATTGTGCTGACAAGATTGAAAATTTGTGGGGACGAACAATTGTATTAACGATCGTTCATCCCCTTACATTCCATTTGTTGCTTTGTTTAAATGGAGCAAACGGGCACCGTGTGGGATAAATAACCTGTTAACTTTATTCAACGGGTCGGTATCAATGTGACAATACAAAATAATTTTATATATATATATATATATATATATATATATATATATATATATATACAGTCCAATGGTAGATGAACACAGCACTCCAATGGTTTCCAAAAAATCAGGCCATGTGCTCGTTACCTGGGGGTGAATCAATTCCCCAACATCCAAATAGAAAGAAGCATAGAACACAGCAACGGCACCAGGACTTCAGAGTAGATGAAAGCAAAAAGTGGATTTATTCACCTCAGTATAAGCAACGTTTCGGTTCAACAGGAACCTTTCTCAAGCCATGGCTTGAGAAAGGTTCCTGTTGAACCGAAACGTTGCTTATACTGAGGTGAATAAATCCACTTTTTGCTTTCATCTACTCTGAAGTCCTGGTGCCGTTGCTGTGTTCTATGCTTCTTTCTATATATATATATATATATATATATATTTCATGTTTTAGTATATCTGCACCAGAAAAATTATGAAAATATAAATACATTTTGTGTGGCCGCATTCTGAGAGCCAAAACTTTTTATTTTTCCTTTTAGGTAGCCGTATGAGGGCTTGTTTTTGCAGGACAGGTTGTTATTTTTTATTAATAAAAGCAAGGGAGAAATTCTGGATAATAGAAATTCTAGATAATTAATAATTATGTTCCATGACTGAACAAACTTTATCCTATTGGTCTATTAACATGCTGCTGCTACTACTTCTGCGTGTGTGAACTATATTTGTCAACCATAGCTGATACAGGGTAATGTGGCTGACACTATATTTAAGGACTATGGCAGACATTGGGTAGTGTGGTTTGCACTGGCGTAGCTATAGGGGTCGCAGTGGTCGCAATTACGACCGGGCCCCGAAGCCAGGGGGGCCCCCCGCACCACATCAATAAAAAGTTACTATAGTAACTCGGGCCGCGGGCCCCTGTTACTATAGTAACATACTTTACTTCCTGGTTCCGGATCGCAGCGGAGGTCCTGACGTCAAGCGCTGTGCGCAGCGCATGACGTCACAGCGCTATGCGCCGCGCACAGCATCGAGACGACAGAACTCCCGCCGCGGCCGAAGAGGAAGGTAAGCTTAGCCCTGACTGGCGGCGTCCGACTCCCGGGACCCGCCAATCAGCTGTTTTGAAGGGGCCGCAGCACTCGTACGAGAGCTGCTCCCCTTCATTCCGGTCACACTGTGAATCGGTGTCGGCGATTCACAGTGTGGGCGAGTAGTGAAATGAAGGGGAAGCAGCTCTCATACGAGTGCTGCGGCCCCTTCAAAACAGCTGATTTGCGGGTCCCGGGAGACACATCAGCTATTGATGGCCTGTCCTGAGGATAGGCCATCAATGTTTAGGGACTGCACAACCCCTAAGCCTACGATGTAGCAGGCTTAGAGGGCCCATGAGACAGGATCACAGCTTGTGTGATCCTGTCTGCTGGGCCCTTTATCTAAGCCAATCACATGGTAGGCTTAGATACATGGCCCATGTGTGATCCTGTCTGCTGGGCCCTGTATCTAAGCCAATCACATGGTAGGCTTAGATACATGGCCCATGTGTGATCCTGTCTGCTGGGCCCTGTATCTAAGCCAATCACATGGTAGGCTTAGATACATGGCCCATGTGTGAGCCTGTCTGATGGGCCCTGTATATAAGCCTACCACACTGTAGGTTTAGATACAGGGCCCCAGCACACAGTAATCTTATACTGTATAAGATTACTGTCTGCTGGACCCTGTATCTAAGCCTACGTTGTGGTAGGCTTAGATACAGGGTCCCACAGACAGTATCACACATGGGCCCTGTATCTAAGCCTAACACATGTGTTACTAATCATTTTTTGTGTGTTTTCTTACAGGTTCGGTCGTTGGACTACGGCGGATTCCAGGACGACTTCGATGACGGCTTTTTTTTTTATTATCAATAAAATGGTTAATGAGGGTTGTGTGTTTTTTTTTTAATTTCAATAAAATATTTTTTCTATGTCTTTGTGGTTTTTTTTAAACTATATTACTACCGCCTTAGTAATGGCCGCCGGCTGATTGACGACATCCATTGCTAAGGCGGGGCTTAGTGTTAGCCGGTGCAGAGGCTAACACTAACCCCCTTTATTAACCCGGTACCCACCGCCACCAGGGGTGCTGGGAAGAGCCGGGTACCATCCAGTACCTGACCATCTGTAGTGATGGTCGGCCACTGGGGTGGCCGCAGGCTGGTATTGTCAGGAGGGGAAAGGCCAAAAACAGTGGCCCTTCCTACCCTGGTGATGCTAGGCTGCTGCTGCTTTATTGTATCTGGCAGGTTATGAAAAATGGGGGGGACCCCACGTCATTTAAAAAAAAAAAAATAATTGGAAAGAACGATGTGGGGTCCCCCCCAATTTTCATAACCAGCCAGATACAACACAGCAGCAGGCAGCATTACCAGGGTGGTAGGGGCCACTGTTTTTGCCTTTCCCCGGCCTAATACTACCAGCCTGCGGCCACCCCGGTGCCTGCCCGTCACTACAGATGGACGGGTACTGGTTCGTACCCGGCTCTTCCCAGTATCCCTGGTGGCGGTGGGCACCGGGGTAATAATGGGGGTTAGCGTTGGCCTCTGCACCGGCTAACATTAAGCCCCGCCTTAGTAATGGAGGTTGTCAATCAGCCAGCGGCCATTACTAAGGCGGTGATAATAAAGTTTAAAAAGATACAAGCACATAGAAAAAATATTTTATTAAAATAAAAAAACACAACCCTCATTAACCATTTTATTGAGAATAAAAAAAACGCCGTCATTGAAGTCCTCGTATCCGAAGTCCAACAACCGAACCTGTAAAAAAAACACAAACACACAAAAATAATCAGTAACACATAAAAAAGCAAAATTATTATTCTTACCTATCCTGGGTCCAGCGCTGGAGCCGCAATGTCAGCGAGCTGAGTCCTGTATCTAATCCGATCATGTGTGATACTGTCTGCTGAGCTGTGTATCTAATCCAATCATGTGTGATACTGCAGGCAAAGGCAAAGGGCTGAGTCCAGCGCTGAAGAGGATAAAAAGGAAACTAGTTCCAAGTTTACTGAATTTTCAATTAAAAAGGTCCAATAGGTTGGAGTCCTGGTGTGCAGACAGGAGTAAGTAACGATCCAGTCCTGAAGTGGCTTCAGGACTGGATCGTTACTTACTCCTGTCTGCACACCAGGACTCCAACCTATTGGACCTTTTTAATTGAAAATTCAGTAAACTTGGAACTAGTTTCCTTTTTATCCTCTTCAGCGCTGGACTCAGCCCTTTGCCTTTGCCTGCCTACACCCATCGTGTGCCGACACGAGAGCCCGTGCGATAACCGCGACACATACATCAAGTGTCAGGTGAGCTGGAGGACTTCTTCCATATACCATGTGTGATACTGTCTGCTGGGCCCTGTATCTAATCGTATCTTGTGTGATACTGTCTGCTGGGCCCTATATCTCATCCTATCATGTGTGATACTGTCTGCTGAGCTGTGTATCTAATCCTATCATGTGTGATACTGTCTGCTGACCTGCTGTATCTAATCCTATCATGTGTGATACTGTCTGCTGAGCTGTGTATCTAATCCTATCATGTGTGATACTGTCTGCTGACCTGCTGTATCTAATCCTATCATGTGTGATACTGCCTTCTGAGCCACTGTATCTAATCCTATCATGTGTGATACTGCCTTCTGAGCCACTGTATCTAATCCTATCATGTGTGATACTGTCTGCTGAGCCACTGTATCTAATCCTATTATGTGTGATACTGTCTGCTGAGCCAATGTATCTAATCCTATCCATAGTTTATAGGGTCGTAGTGCTATAGATATGCTATGCTGTCTCATATACACACACTTTTTTTTGGGCGGACACATATGTATTGGGGCTATTTCCCTTGACATTTTAAGCCCTGAGGGTATGTCCACACGGCAGCGTCCGTTACAGCTGAGATTACGGAGCTGTTTTAAGGAGAAAACAGCTCCGTAATTTCAGCCGTAATGGCACGTGCAGGCGTCTTTCGCTGCGTCCATTACGGACGTAATTGGAGCTGTTTTTCTATGGAGTCCATGGAAAACGGCTCCATTTACGTCTGAAGAAGTGACAGGCACTTCTTTGACGCGGGCGTCTTTTTTACGCGCCGCCTTTTGACAGCGGGGTGTAAAAAAAAATGACCGTCGGCACAGAACATCGTAAGACCCATTCTAATGAATGGGCAGATGTTTGCCAACGCTTTTGAGCCGAATTTTCGGACGTAATTCAATACTAAAACGCCCGAATTACGTCCGTAAATAGGGTGTGTGAACCCAGCCTTAGTGACGCCCCGGCTGCTAGTGCTGCATTGTTGGGTCACTTAGGAGACCCAGCGATGCAGCTGAAAGCTGCGGACCGTCGGCCATGAGGAGTTTGTGGGGGGGGGCCCAGTAAGAATTTTTGCATCGGGGCCCATGAGCCTTTAGCTACGCCCCTGGTGGTTTGTACTATATTTCAGGAGTTTAAATGACATTGGGTCATCCCGGCTGGGATTGTACAAATGCAGAAATCGTTATCTTGACAGGTATAACCCAACATAGTAACATGCTGTGGCACATTATAGAAACATATTGAGATGGGTTGGCTTTCTGTGCTTTTAAAATAATTTGACATGTAATATCTCGATTCTGCCACCAGATAGTGCAAAAAGCCCTGTACATTTGTTCAGCCGGAGTTTTGCAGCCGACGCTGTGCAGTACAGTACAGTATATTGAACACAGGAAAGTTACTGTATTCTCTGCATTTCTTAATAAAACCATTTCATCTAATCCTCTGTGTTCATATCCTGACTGTATAAACAGTATCCAATCACAAGTACTTCACAAGTGCCGCAACTAATGAGTTCTACCATGCTGTATATTGTACAGCATATAAAATGCTAATTCCTGCAGAGATGCACTCGACATCTGCTCCTGGAGGTTTAAATGTTCAGGAATCTGGAAAGGCCAGATGACAACTCCTGTGATAGTTGAGATGGGTGTAATATTGGCTGACATCCAGCTTTTCCAGAAGCAGATAGTGTATAACTAAAAAGCAGCAAAAAAAATATTTTTTACTCTATAAAGTATGCCTAATTTATATTCTCTGAACTCATTACATTGGTCAGCTTCTGTGAAAAAAATCACAGTACATCTTAGGTTGAGCCCACAAAAGACTGACCACTGGAATGAATGACTGCAGTGGATATTAATTACTCAGATGCTCTCAATCCCAGGACACAGCGTGACTCCATGTACAGAAGTCTGAATACTCTTATTAGTGAAGTTTTTTGTGCAGGACGACTGCACAGCATTTCTATCACTCTCTTTATAATTCTTCATATGATGGGTCCACTTTTTATAATATCTTTAAGACTAAGGCCCTATAGCTACACCACAGGATAGAACTGGATACATTGTCTCAGAAGACAGTATCAGACATGATAGGCTTAGATACAGGGACCCAGCAGTCAGTATCCTTGTACTTACCCCCAGGGGCAAATTTGGCATTTCTGGGGCCCCAAGCAAAGTTATGTCTGGGGGCTCTAGTTAAAGAGGCTCTGTCACCAGATTTTGCAACCCCTATCTCCTATTGCAGCAGATCGGCGCTGCAATGTAGATAAGAGTAACGTTTTTTTTTTTTTAAAAACAAGCATTTTTGGCCAAGTTATGACCATTTTTATATTTATGCAAATGAGGCTTTCTAAAGTACAACTGGGCGTGTTTAAAGTAAAAGTACAACTGGGCGTGTATTATGTGCATACATCTGGGCGTTTTTACTTCTTTTACTAGCTGGGCGTTGTGAATGGGAGTGTATGATGCTGACGAATCAGCATCATCCACTTCTCTTCGTTAACACCCAGCTTCTGGCAGCTACATCAACTTACCTGCAAACGCCGATGCTGCTGCAGAATCAACTGTAGCCTCTGGTGCCGATGTGTCCTCGCTCGTCCGACACGATGCAGGACCTGGGGCAGGAAGCGAGTGACGTCACAGCGTGATCTCTCGAGAACACGCTGTGTCTGTGCACTGCCAGAAGCTGGGTGTTAACGAAGAGAAGTGGATGATGCTGATTCATCAGCATCATACACTCCCATTCACAACGCCCAGCTAGTAAAAGAAGTAAAAACGCCCAGATGTACGCACATAATACGCGCCCAGTTGTACTTTTACTTTAAACACGCCCAGTTGTACTTTAGAAAGCCTCATAGGCTTAAATATAAAAATGGTCATAACTTGGCCAAAAATGCTAGTTTTTAATTTAAAAAAAAAACGTTACTCTTATCTACATTGCAGCGCCGATCTGCTGCAATAGGAGATAGGGGTTGCAAAATCTGGTGACAGAGCCTCTTTAAAGAGGCTCTGTCACCACATTATAAATGCCCTATCTTCTACATAATGTGATCGGCGCTGTAATGTAAATTACAGCAGTGTTTTTTTTTTAGAAAAACTAGAATTTTTGACAGAGTTATGACCTATTTTAGATTTATGCTAATTACTTTCTTAATTAAACTGGGCTATTTTTAGCTTTTGACCAAGTGGGAGTTGTAAAGAAGTGTATGACGCTGACCAATCAGCGTCATACACTTCTCTCCATTCATGTTAATATGTTCTGAGTAGAACATAGTGATCCTGCGTTGTTCACTATGTGCTGTCACTTACTCACACATTAACGTTACTGAAGTGTCTTGAGAGTGAATAGACATCGCTTCCAACCAGGACGCAATGTCTATTCACAATCCCGACACTTCGGTAACGTTTGATTGGGACTTAATGACAGCAAGCATGATCTCGCGAGATCACGCTGTAAATGACAGCTTACAGCGTAATCTCGCGAGATCACGCTTGCTGTCATTATGTCCCACACAAATGTTACCAAAGTGTCAGGATTGTGAATAGGCATCGCGTCCTGGCTGGAAGCGATGTCTATTCACTCTCAAGACACTTCAGTAATGTTAATGTGTGAGTAAGTGACAGCACATAGTGAAAAATGCAGGATCACTATGTGCTGAGTACATGAATGGAGAGAAGTGTATGACTCTGATTGACCAATCAGCGTCATACACTTCTTTACAACGCCCACTTGGTCAAAAGCTAAAAAACGCCCAGTTGGGCATTAAGAAAGTCATTAGCATAAATCTAAAATAGGTCATAACTCAGTCAAAAATGATTGTTTTTCTAAATAAAAAACACAGCTCTAATCTACATTACAGTGCCAATCACATTATGTAGAAGATAGGGCACTTATAATGTGGTGACAGAGCATCTTTAAAGACACTTGTACAGAGTGCCCCACACATTGCCACTGATATAGTGTCATAACCGTCTCTGTATCATGCCACACACAGTTCCCCTTGTAGATATTGCCATACAGCCCCCTGTAAGTAGTGCCACATACCCCCTGTAGATAGTGCCACACACCCCTCTTGTAGATAGTACCACACACCCCCTTTTGCATACAGTGCCACACACAGCCCCCTGTAGACAGTGTCACACAGCCCCTCTTCTAGATAGTGCCACACACCCCCTTTTGTAGATTATGCCACAAACCCCTCTCATAGATAGTGCCACACACCCCATCTTGTTGATAGTGCCACACACCCCATCTTGTTGATAGTGCCACACACTCTCTTGTAGATAGTGCCTCACACCGCCCCCTGTAGACAGTGCCACACCCCCTTGTAAATAATCCCACAAACTTCCTCTTGTGGATAGTGCCACACAGTCCCCCAGTAGATAGTGCCACACACCCCTTGTCTAGGTAGTGTGACACTACCTCTTGTATATAGTGTCACACCCCCTCTTGTAGATAGTGTCACACAGCCAACCTTGTAGATTGTGTTACACACAGCCCCTGTAGATAATACCACACCTCCCCTGTAGATTTTGCAGAGGCATACCTAGGTTTGGCGCTCCCACCACTCCAACTTCTTCCCAACTACCTTCCCCCTTGCCATGTTAGTTTTCTCTACCAATCAAAGAGGTGTCATTTTTTTTTCTTCACATTTTTTTATGTAACTCGTGCATAAAACCATTTTTTACATTTTACAAGCAATATAGGTATATAAGGTAGTTAACATAACAATAAATTAAAAGAAAATAAATTAAAAAGGTCAGTGTGACTAAAACAGATTGTATAACTGAGGCTAATAAGACTATATGGTGACATAATGAACAGCCTCCTCTTGAATATAGTGCCACACCCCCTTTTAGATAGTGCCACACACCCCCTCTAAGTAGATAGTGCCACCCTCTGTAGATAGCACTACACCCCCTCCCTGTACATAGGGCCATTAGGGCACCCTATATGAATGGAATCCTCAGCCAAAGCATTGCTGCTGTTCTGGTTGGGGATTCATCTCTTGGAGGGGTCCATATATGGACAGTGATGTCAGGGGCTAACTCTAGGAGCGGAATCCCCGGTCAGACCATCGGCAACGCTCTGGCAGAGGATTCCGCTCCAGGAGGAGCCCTTGACGTACCTGTCCATATATGGACAGGGACATCAGGGGCTCCCTCTTGGAGCACAATACCCAGCCAGAGCATCAGGAACTCCCTGGCTGGGGATACCGCTCCAGGAGGAGCCCCTGATGTCACTGTCCATATACAAAAAGGGACATCAGGGCTCTCTAGGAGCGGGATACAGGGCCATAGCATCAGCAACTCTCCAGCCAGGGATTCCGCTGCAGGTGGAGCCCCTGGCGTCACTGTCCATATATGATGTCTACAAAACAGAGTACAGCTGCTTATTGGCAGGATATGTCCCAAAGTTCGATTTTAGGTTTATTAATGAGAAGCATTTAAACTCTTCAGAGGAAGAGGAGGATCAAAGGCTAAATCTATTTAATGCAGAGAAAACAGCTAAGCTTGTTCAGGCAATCAGAGGACCAGAAGACTGCCCAGAGGGGGAATAGAGACACCACTTTTAGAGGGCAAAGGACTTTATAAGTAGGTGATACTCTCAGCTCTGATGTCTACTAAATAGAGTAACCTGGACATAGGAGCAGAGATTTGACTGGTTAGTGCCTTCAGGATGGATGCAGCCAAAGCAAAACCATCTATATAAACCATTGTACCATCTGAAGCCCTCAATCATGGCAGCAACTTTTACTCAGGTTAAAGGGATATTGGCTTCCTATACTACCAAAGCTCTGTGAGTATGTTCCAGGAGGATGGTAATACAGGCCTCCCAAGAGAGTCAACATCCAGGCTGGGATGAATGTAGCTGCCCATATCAGGCCTTATCATGCTCCTTAGAGAAAAAGAATAACTGCGATCTTCTCGAGTCTTCCCTCCACAACCTTCCAAAACTACCTTCCCTTTTCCCATCCCTTGGTTGAACTTAATGGACATGTGTATTTTTTCAGCCGTACTAACTATGTAACTATGTAACGTGGGATATATTATAAATTCAGAGTACTTCACAACATCTCTCCCATTCATCAAAAATCCACTATCCTGTAATCCTCCGGTATAGAATCCTTAAGCTCAGTATGTAAGATGCAGAACTGCCAGGGGAACAATTCCTGGATTATCTTAGACCCGTTCAGTTAATATCTTCTCTAAGAGCAACAAGACCACCAAGGGCCTAGATGAGAAAGTCCTTAGTATCCTGAGCAGAGCCTTAATGACATCAGTGAGTGTTAACTGAACCAGGAGTTCTTCCAAGACCACTCAGAAGGGGGGAATAGCAAGCTTCCAGTATTTTGCTCTCTATAAAGGGAGGACATTCCTCTGGCAGTGGATGTGATGTCAATCCCACAAAGCATCAGTCTGGTGCCCATTTTTCCTCTATTAGCGTGTCTACATCAGGATTATACCTCTCATATACATAATTTATTATTGGTAGTATGTGGTCTACAATACTAATATAGATGAATTATGGGAGAATCTGTTGTCTTAAGTAAACCTTGGAAGTCCCAAGACAGTCAAAAATTCAGTTTCAACTAGACTGAACTTTTTACCCCAATGGACGGGGCCTGGAGCACTTCCAATGCCATATATAGATATGCTTCCACTGCTACATGCAAGTAATATATTCGTATATCATAAGTGACCTTTAATGTAATTGTTAAGCTACCTCTGCAACTGGGCTGGAACTGAATCATGTATGTCTTCTATTGGTTTGGTATTGGCTTTTTTCTTTATAAGTGAACAACGCAAGGCGTCAACCAGCAGAGAAAACAACATGCTTGATAATGAATCACTTCCATGTTTATGTCTTCTCTCCGGTGCATCATTATCTGATTTGGACTTCAAGGCTGGATGATTATAGAGTACCTTTTGCTCTCGCAGACCCAGGCTACTCCGACATTTCATTGGTGTTGAAGCCCGGGACCCACAACGGGCTAGTTGACAGGACGCTCGCTACTAGTTGAAGAATCTGTGAAATACAGCCGCGTACATAAGAACACTTTCTTACACCAAATTCACCCATCCCTCATGCCCGTGGTATTAGCCGGTGGAATAACCCAAGCTGGGTCCCATAGGCTCCAGCCTTTGAAACGGTATGAATGTAACAAACCTTAGTGACAATTTGTCTTGTCTAGACCTTGACTGTGTATACGGAATTATCTTGTTTGGAGGTTGTTTCTTTATGTTTATACTGTGTTTGACGATAAGGATTTTTAGAGGTCAAAGAAAATGATAACCTCCCGCCTTGTTTTTTTAAAGAGACTATGCAAGACTATGAAAAGGACCGTCTAGAAAGTGACATTGATTCCAAGTTCTAGGGACTGGTAGAATAGAAGAACTACAATGGCTGGTTCTTCAAGTAAAAACTGTCCGGGCAACGGTGGTTATCTAGCGGTTGATATAGTTGCCAGTAGAGAAGGAAAGGAGGCGGTAGAAAGCTGTGACATAATGTTAAGACGAGCAGGAATCCCAAAGGGAGGTTGTTTAGATAGGTTAAGATGGAAAACTTTTATAGAACAGAATGCTGGAAGGGTGACTGTACTAGTGATGATGTAATACAGCTAGGAACATTGCAGTGAGTAACGTGGATTATAAGGAGAAGTATGATGTAGACATGTATACAGTGTGTATGTCAGAGGAATAGTCTGAGGAGCAGAGTGGTGCAAATGAGAATGGACTGACAAATGTTGGAAATCTCTTCCCAATACTAGGGGAAAAAAGAAAGAAAACAAAGATAAAGGATAGCAAAGCTTACAAATTGAGTAGGGATTGGATGGCTGATGGACTGGGAGACCAAGTGGCCGCAGTAAAATATTGATTTTAGATCTATACTGCATGCTCTCCTACTCCTAAACCTGATGTACTGTTTGATGTAAGATGTTTCTCTATATCCAGATAGGGAACATTTTGTGTATACAGGGACCTTATTGTTAGTTATTTGAGTACAATGTTGTCTGAATGGGCTGGCATTTTACAGCACTTGATCTATAAGTCTAAAAACAAAACAACAAAAAGAAAAATGACAACTAAGTCAGCTGTGTAAAGTCAGGTTTTAGAATTATAAATACAGTGGAGTCTTAGTTTCTTTTAGCATTTTGTCTTGCTGAGACTCATAGTTCCACAAGAAATGGTCTAAGAGGAGGGGGTGTTGAGAGGCAAGAGCCAGCTGATTAGAGTATTTGGGAGTGTTAGAAGGAATGTGAAGTGTCCTTGGAAGACACAATTGTGTCTTAGCTACACACACTGCTGTTATAAGTACCGTCCTCAGTAACACACTATACTGAGAGGTGCTCTCTCTTGTGTCTGAAGGATAAAGCCCCTGATATTGTCTTAAACATGATCTTATCATCATGGTCCCACATGCTGATAGTTAAATACTAAACAAGCTCAGACCAAGTATTTGCGTGTATAAAAGATGGACTACAATTGTGGACTGCTGGAAATATAGTGCTAGGGATGAGGTGTCTTCACCAGTAGTGGGTGCTAGGCTAGACTCAAAAAGGATGAAGTCTCACTCCTTGCATTTTCACGTTATTGTCAAACGTTGTCGTGTCTTGAACCCAGCTACATTGCTTCAGCTGGGTCCAAAAGTATGGGTGTAAGTGAAGGAAAATACAGATATTCAAGATTCTGACCCTTCCCATGATTGCTTAGTAAAATTAATAAAGAGTGAGACGCAGGGTCTTGAAAACTTATATACAGACCAAACACCAGTCTGCAGCCCACCTCACCATGTATGAGTTACCTTGCACACCCCACCCAACCTGACTATACAGAGATGTTAAGTTTTACACCCTGCTACATTACTTCCGCAGGGTCCAAAAGAGGGGAGTAGTGCAGAGACTGATTAGTTACATCTCAGCGAGAAACCGCACAATTGTGTTGAATTAATGAACTCAGAGCTAGTAGGTCTACAAAATGTGTATGAGACATCAATAAGTAACCCAGATTTTGATCTTTTTGTAGATGGTTCCAGATTCCACCATGAAGGCACCTACAAGACAGAATACGCGGTAATCACGATGCACGAGGTAATCATCCAAAGACCACTCCCACCTTCTTGTTCTGCCCAAGAAGCAGAGCTAGACGCACTCGCTGAGGCTTGTTACGTGGCAAAAGTTAAGACGGCCAACATTTACGCTGACTTTAGGTACGCTTTAGGCATCCCCCACGTTTATGGGCCCATCTAGCGTAGTAGGAACTTTGTTGGATCATCGGGTAAGCCAATTAAGAATGCGAGAGCAGTAGCCAAAGTATTACAGGCCCTGTTACAAACTTGGCAAGTAGTCGTAATAAAGGTGCAATCCCACACCAAGGAGACCACGCCCAAGGCAGTGGGCAATAGAAGAACTGAAGAGGCTGCCAAACAGTTGGAATACTGCCCCTGGATGGTGGAGGAGGGGTTAGCACGTTCACCCACCTGCCGGAGAGTGGACCTCCAAGTGTTGAAGGGCCTCCAGGCAAAAGTAGATAAGGTGGAGACGCGCCAATGGCAAGAGAAACGGGCTACCCAGAAAGAGGATGACAACTGGGGTGTAGGGACTAAGTTATGTCTTCCTCTATAACCAATGATGACACATCTGACGCATGGGTGTATGCACCTCTCCAAAGAAAGTATGTGCAGGCAGGTATCAGCAAATTGCCTTGCCCCGGGATTCAATAATGCTGCCAGTGGCGTAACTACCGCCGTAGCAGCTGCTATGGGGCCCGCGGCATGAGGGGGCCCGTGTCGCCCGCCGGCACGGGCCCCCACCATGGCCGCAGCCTCACCTAGCAGCTGCTATGGCTACTACAGCGGGACACCACTGAACAGTACGGCAGAGCAGGGAGGTATCTCCCCGCTCTGCCATTAAACAATAGACATGTATCCCCTATCCACAGGATAGGGGATACATGTGTGATCGCTGGCAGCGATAAGGAGAACGGGGGACTGAAATTCCCCCAAGTTCTCCATCACAAACCTCTGACTTCCGGAGTCTGTGTCGGCAGCTCCGGAGAAATGAATGGAGCGCCGATCCCGCTTGTGCGCATGCGTGACCAGCGCTTCTTTCATTTTTATTGAGTTGCCGACACAGACGCCGGAAGTCAGAGGTTAGTCATGGAGAACTTGGGGGACTTTCAGTCCCCCGTTCTCCCTATCGCTGCCAGCGATCACACATGTATCCCCTATCCTGTGGATAGGGGATACATGTCTTTTATTAGGACACACTGTAGGTCACATTTTTTTGGGAGGGGGGACGCTGTATGGCGTTCCCTACAGGGGGGGGGGCTGTATGGCGTTCCCTACAGGGGCACGACGCTGTATGGCGTTCCCTACAGGGGGATCGACGCTGTATGGCGTTCCCTACAGGGGTGGACGCTGTATGGCGTTCCCTACAGAGGGGGACGCTGTATGGCGTTCCCTACAGGGGGGACGACGCTGTATGGCATTCCCTACAGGGGGGGCGCTGTATGGCGTTCCCTGCAGGGGGGATGACGCTGAATGGCATTCCCTACAGGGGGGACGCTGTATGGCATTCCCTACAGGGGGGATGCTGTATGGCGTTCCCTACGGGGGGGGGGCTGTATGGCGTTCCCTACAGGGGGGACGACGCTGTATGGCATTCCCTACAGGGGGGACGCTGTATGGCATTCCCAACAGGGGGGACGGCGCTGTATGGCATTCCCTACAGGGGAGATGCTGTATGGCGTTCCCTACAGGGGGGGACACTGTATGGCGTTCCCTACAGGGGGGGGCTGTATGGCGTTCCCTACAGGGGGCGTTGTATGGCGTTCCCTACAAGGGGGGGCTGTATGGCGTTCCCTACAGGGGGGGGGCTGTATGGTGTTCCCTACAGACCCCCCCTGTAGGGAATGCCATACAGACTCCCTGTAGGTAACGCCGTACAGTCCCCCCTGTAGATAACGCCAGACAGCCCCCTCTGTAGGGAACGCCATACAGTCCCCCGTAGATAACGCCATACAGTCCCCCCCATAGATAACGCCATACAGCCCCCTCTGTAGATAGCGCCATACAGTCCCCCTGTAGATAGCGCCATACAGCCCCCTGTAGATAGCGCCATACAGCCCCCCTGTAGATAGCGCCATACAGCCCCCCTGTAGATAGTGCCATACAGCCCCCCTGTAGATAGCGCCATACAGTCCCCCCCTGTAGGGAACGCCATACATCCCCCCCTGTAGGGAACGCCATACAGTCCCCCCCTGTAGGGAACACCATACAGTCCCCCCCTGTAGGGAACGCCATACACCCCCCCTGTAGGGAACGCCATACACCCCCCTGTAGGGAACGCCATACAGTCCCCCCGTAGATAACGCCATACAGCCCCCCCATAGATAACGCCATACAGCCCCCCCTGTAGATAACGCCATACAGCCCCCCCATAGATAACGCCATACAGCCCCTCTGTAGATAGCACTATACAGACCCCACTGTAGATATCTACATAGGGGGCTGTATGGCATTATCTACAGGGGGGCTGTATGGCGTTATCAAAAGGGGGGTGTTGTAAAAAAGGCACTATCTACAAGGGGGTGGGGGGGTTGTGTGACACCCAGGGGAGGGGGGGCCCCAGTCAAAAGTTTGCTATGGGGCCCAGTCTTTCCTAGTTACGCCCCTGAATGCTGCCACTAGGTTTGTAGCAGCCTGCTCAATATGCGCACAGCATAACAGGAAAAACAGCAAAGGTACCTATGAAAAATGCACCACAGCCAGATTATCAGTTTCAGCGATTTCAGATCGACTGCATACAACTTTCCAAGGTGGCTGTGTATGAATATGTGCTCATATGAATAGAACTGTTCTCAGGGTGGCCTGAAGCTTGGCTAGCATCTTCCCCACTGCACGGACACGGCAAAGAAATTTCTCAGTGAAGTTGTGTGTAGATATGGGGTCCCTGAGACTATAGAAAGTGACAGGGGAACCCATTTTACTGGAGAAATTATTAAGAAAGTCATGGGATCATTTGGGATAAAACAGGCTTTCCACACTCCCTACCACCCCAGAGCAGTGATCGGGTGGAAAGAATGAATGGTACCCTGAAACTAAGAGTACAAAAGGCAATGCAAGAAACAGGACAGCCCTGGACTGAGTGTCTACCCCTTGCCTTGTACTCGGTCTGGGTAACGCCTAATTGAAAACTAAACCTTAGCCCCTATGAGATATTGTTCGGAAGTGTCCCCAAGACAGGCTTACTTTCCTCAACAGTTGCAGGCAATGCATGGGGACCTTACCCAGTACGTCAGGGCCCTGCAGAAGCATCTGCAACTATTGCATAAACTGGTGTTTTCTTCCATTCTAGACCCTATCTCCACAGACGGCACGCACACGATACAGCCTGGAGATTGGGTGGTCCTCAAAAGACACGTGGGGAAAAGTCTCAAGCCAAGGTCAAATGTTAAATTTTTGATATGCACTTCTTTAAACGATCATATCTTTGCAACCGCTTTGAATATCACAACTATTTTTACAAGACTTATAAGGCTTTCATTTTCTAGAATAGTTTAATTAATGAGCAACAAATCACTAAAAATGTGGAAAAAAAAACTTTTTTGTAATTTTTTATATATATTTATCTATATTATATAACTATGTGTATATATATATATATATATATATATATATATATATATATATATATACATACACTGTTCAGCTCTGTAAGAATTAGTGTTCTTCTCTCTCCGTCACCCTGAATCGCTGTGAGGGGAGAGTTAAGAGGGCTATATACTCACGACAGTGAAAAAATGGCAGTCAACAACGGATCAACTGTCGGTCTTTCATGGCTGTTTTGCATCAATGTGTCTCAAAATTTTAATCCATTTCCCGGCCATCTGATCATTCTTAACCGCCATTTGCCATCCGTCTTTCATGGACAATAAAAATTGGATGAATTTTAATCATTAGTTTTTTTTTGTCCCAACCCCCTTAAAACACCACAGTTCTCATGTAGATAGTGACGCAGTACCACTGTAGATAGTGCCACATTGCCCCATAGATAGTGCCAGTGCCCACAAAGATAGTGCCCACTGTAAATAGTGCCACAGTGCCCACATAGTGCCACAGTCTGCCTGTAGATAGTGCCACACACAGTGCCAATGTAGATAGCACCACAATGTCCTCTATAGGTAGTGCCAATATAATGCCACAGTGCCCATGTAAATAAGCCCACACCCCCTGTATATAGCCCCCACCTGTAGATAGCCCCACACCCCCTGTATATAGTGCCACCCCCTGCAAATGGTGCCACCCACTGTACATAGCGCCAACCCCCCTGTAGATAGCAACATCCCCCTGTATTTAGCAACATCCGCCCTGCAGATAGCGCCACCCCACGTAAATGGCACCCCTTCCTGTAAAAAGCACCACTGTAGCTCCCTGTAGGAGTGGAAACCCTCTGGCTAGGGATTTCACTCCTACAGGGAGCCCCTGATATCTCTGTATATATGGACTGTTACGTCACCGGTTAACTCTAAAAGCGGAATCCTCTACCAGAGCGGGGACTCTGCTCCAGGAGTAGCCCCTGATGTCACTGTCCATATATGGATAGTGAAACCAGGGGCTTCTCAAGTAACGGAATCCCGGGACAGAGTGTCGGCTGTTGATACCGCTCCTAGAAAGAGTCACTAACATCACTGTCGAAATGGACAGTGACATCAGGGGCTCTTTCTGGAAGCGGAGTCCCCAACAAGTGCATTCTGACAATGGGGATTCCGCTCCTAGAGGGAGTTCAGGTGGCGCTATCTATAGTGGGGGTGCGATGCTCTCTATAGCGGGGTGTTTCTATCTGCAGGGGGGTGGTACTATATACAGCGGGAATGGAAAGATAATGGGACTCCCACTAGGAGGAGAATCCTTGGCCAGAGCGCTGGCCGGAGATTCCGATGCTGGAGGGAGCTTAGGTGGCGCTATCTACAGAAGGTTTTGTGCTACCTACAGGGGGTTGTGGAAGGCATTATCTACAGTGGGGGGTGTATTCCGGGGCTCTCAAAGCTCCAGCCGACATGATAGTGCAGCGCTTCTCACACGGAAGCAGCACTGCACTCATTAAACCCGTTCCAGGCTGTCAACATCTATATACGTGACAACTCCACGGGGCATCGGCAGTTGGAATGTATATAGCCGTATGGCAATCATGAAGCGCTTAAATATCATCAGGCTATAGTAAAAATGTCTAACTTGACTGACTGTTGTAATTGCACACATTCACCTATAGCAGTCAAAGATATGCCCTATTTAGCTGTTCCCCTAACAGAAGAGGAACTCTTTGTGCCCGATTGTTGGAACCTGACATTGTATTACTACAATAAGTGGACAAATGTTAGTGTCCCTCTTCCAATAGTGAGGCATGTTTTTGACCATTGGTGGATGGCCAATATTACTAAAAGATTAAACCCAAGTATGATGGGCTGTAGGCAAGAGACCTCAGAATATTGGAAAAGGGTCAATGTGATGGCACTTCAGGTAAGAGATACTTCCAGTTGTAAATTTAAAATTAGCTACTGTTTGGGCCAGTAAGTGCATGATTTTTCTTTAACACTCTTGGCTTTAGCAGTTAAGAATGCGCACAATATAGAAAAACTTGCTGAATTGTTTGGTAATATAACGGAATGTATGTTTGATGCTTTGAATATATATTGTACAGTTGATCCTAGTACCCAGCCAGCATATAATAGTTGTAGACTACCTCACTGCTGCACAAGGAGGAATGTGCCAGATAATAGGTCCCAAATGCTGCCACTATATAGACTCAAAAGGCCGGTAAGAGCAGAGATCCAAATAGTAGACAAAATGAGAAGGAAATGGCTCGAGGTACACTAAGAAAAAGAGGATTTAATGTGGGGGGACACTTTCTCATTTATGAACTCCTCTAACTGGTTTAGTGCGATAGGTGGATGGATCTCTGGATTACTACATGTTGCCGCCTAACTGCTTATAGTCTTATTGCTGCTATATCTTGCTTTTAAGTTAGCTACGTGGGCAATAAGTAAATTATCTTCTTGTGTATCAAATGTTATGAAAATAGTCACCCACAGGCCTGTCACCAGGACAGAACTTCAATGGAGTCCATACGGATGGGACAAATGGCTACTAAATATGATACAATACAAAGAGATTGAACCTGCAGATCAGGCAGGTGCTACCCGTCACGGTTTGTGGGTTTGTGGACCCACTAGGCCGCACAGCCCTAGCGGGAAGGCAGCTGGCCAAACAACAGGGAACCCCAGCAATACAAAGTCCCGCACAAGGGTACCTGGATAGTCCAGACAATGGCCGCAGCTCTGGCACTGATGGAGATGGGTGCAGCAGGTAATGCCAGACGTGGCGGATGACAGCAGGTGCCACAGGTTGCACTAGGCCTGGAGAATCCCTCAGGTCATGGCAGATTACACAGGACGTGACGGATGACACAGATGCCGCAGGTTGCGCCAGACGTGGTGAATCCCTCTGGACGTGGCAGATGACACAGGACGTGGCGGATGACACAGATGCCACAGGTTGCGCCAGATGTGGCGAATCTCTCTGGCCGTGGCAGATGACACAGGTGCAGTAGACACGACTCCAACTAGTAGGCACAGGAACAAGAACACATCACTGGATACAGGAACAGGTAACAGGGCACGGGTAACAACTGGAACGGGAAACACTAAGGGACCATTTTCAAGACAGGCTTGGGAATTACTAACAACGCTCAGGCCATGATCAGACGGGCTGGGGCCTTCTTATACTCCAGGAAATCATGTGTGTTGATGATGATGATGATTTTCTACATGTGCGCACGCTGGCCCTTTAAGAGCGGGCACGAGCGTGCGCGTGGACCCTACGGGACACAGCGGACCGGAGCGGAAGTGAGTGCTGGCTTCTCTTGGGAAGGAGATGGGAACCAGCGCTCACAGATCCATGGCTGCGGGCGTCAGGAGGTGAGTGGACCCGACGGCCCGCAGCCTTGTACACTAAAGTATCCCCCCTCTTACGCCCCCTCTTCTTGGGACTAGAGTGAGAAAGGAACTTCTTAACGAGAGCAGGAGCAACGAGGTTCCCCTCTGGCTCCCAGGACCTCTCCTCAGAACCAAGCCCTCTCCGGTCCACCAAAATAGAAAGTCCTTCCTCCTACCCTCTTGCAGTCAAGGATCTCCCTCACCTCGAACACATCAGAAGAACCCCTGGGATCAACTGTGGAACTGGCAGTCTCGCTGTAGTGGTTCAGGACCACTGGTTTCAGGAGGGACACATGAAAGGAGTTGGGGATTCTGAGGGTAGGAGGCAGCCGCAGCTTATAGGAGACAGGGTTAATCTGTTGCAGAATCTCAAAAGGACCGAGGAACCTGGGAGCAAACTTGTATTAAGGCATCTTCAAACGAATGTTCCGTGAGGACAGCCAGACCTTGGTACCTGGAAGACACTGCGGCGGCTCTCTTCTTCTTGTATCTGCTTTTCACTTCATGCGATTGACAGCCAGCAAAATAGAGGACCGTGTCTATTGCCAGATCTGCAGGAAGTCTCCAAATGCAGAGTCAGCAGCGGGTACCTGAGAAGTAGTAGACACTGGAAGAGGGACTCTAGGATGTTGACCGTATACAATGTAAAACGGAGTGGAAGTGGTGGACTCGTTTGTGTGGTTGTTGTACGAAAACTCGGCCCATGGAAGAAGCTGTGCCCAGTTATCATGCTGTAAGGAGATGAAGTGTCAGAGATAATTCTCCATGATCTGGTTGATCATCTCAACTTGCCCATTGGACTGGGGGTGATAGGCTGAGGAAAAGTCCTATCTCAAATCCAGGAGTTTACAGAGAGCCCTCAAGAACTTCGAGGTAAACTGAACCCCCGATCGGACACAACGTGAAGGGGCAAGCCATGCAAGCGGAAGATGTGCTGAATGAAGAGACTCGCCAGTCAGGGAGCAGAAGGTAGGCTGGTCAGTGGAATAAAATGTGTCATCTTCGAGAACTGGTCCACCACCACCCAGACAGTGTTGCATCCTGCTGAGGGAGGAAGGTCAGTGACAAAGTTCATCACAATGTGCTGCCAGGGACATTGGGTACAGGCAGAGGTTGAAGCAGGCCGGCAGTCTTAGAGTGAGTAACCTTGTTAGAAGCACACACCGTGCATGATGAGACAGAGTCCACAATATCCTTGGGCAGCGTGGGCCACCAGAAGTGACGAGCAATCAGGTCTCGGGTTTCACAAACACCAGGGTGCCCAACCAGTTTAGAACTGTGTCCCCATTGGAGAATTCTTCTCCTGTCTGCTAATCGAACAAAAGTCCTCCCCGGAGGGATGTCTCTAACCTGCAAAGGATCGGCAGTGATAATAGAGGCCGGGTCTATCATAGTTTGAAGAGACTCCACCGTGTCATCCGTCTCAAATGACATGGACAGGGCATCGGCCCTCACATTCTTGTCAGCGGGACGGTAGTGGAGCACAAATTGGAAACGGGTGAAGAACAGTGACCACCTGGCTTGACGGGGATTTAATCGTTGAGCGGACTGAAGGTAGGTGAGATTCTTGTGGTCGGTGTAGATCAGGATGGGGTAAGTTGCGCCTTTCAGCAGATATCTCCACTCCTCCAGAGCCAATTTGAGCTGACACAGGAAGTGGCGGATGACACAGATGCCGCAGGTTGCGCCAGATGTGACGAATCCCTCTGGATGTGGCAGATGACACAGGTCGTGGCGGAAGACACAGATGCCGCAGGTTGCGCCAGACCTGGTGATTGCTTCTGGATGTGGCAGGTGACACAGGTGCAATTTACACGACTCCAACTAGTAGGCACAGGAACCTGAACACAGCATGGGATACAGGAACAAGTAACAGGGCACAGGTAACAACTGGAACCGTAAACACTAAGGGACCATTTGCAAGACAGACTTGGGAATTACTAACAACGCTCAGGCAAGGATCAGACGGGCTGGGGCCTTTTTATAGTCCAGGAAATCATGTGTGTTGATGATGATTTTCTACATATGTGCACGCTGGCCCTTTAAGGGCGGGCACGGACACAGCGGACCGGAGCGGAAGTGAGCGCTGGCGTCTCCTGGGAAGGAGATGGGAACCAGCGCTCAGAGATCCATGGCTGCGGGCGTCAGGAGGTGAGTGGACCCGATGGCCCGCGGCCATGGACGCTACACTACCTCAGTGGGAATGGAGTGAAGTAGGTAGGTGAAGTTTCCCTGCATCGGTTGGGAATCAAAACCTGGCTTGTGTAGAAGTACCCCTGTCAAGCTCCAATGCCTGTGATGATTGAATGATAAATTAATAAACAAAAGAGGGGTTTATGAGAGTAACAGTTAAATGAGTTATTTACCATATATCATTCGGTAGAAAATTCATAGTATAAATCGTTAATATTTGTTTCTTATGTGAAACAATCTATGAGACATTGGAAGTCCCAGGACGGTCAAAAGTTCAGCATTAACTTGACTGAACTTTTTAACCCAATGGAGGGGGCCTGGAGAACTTCCAATGCCATATATAGATATGCTTCCGCTGCTACATGCAAGTAATATATTCGTATACCATAAGTGACCTTTAATGTAATTGGTTAAGCTACCTCTGTAACTGGGCTGGAACTGAATCATGTATGTCTTCTATTGGTTTGTATGTTATGTATTGGCTTTGTTCAGTATAAATTAACAACACGAGACGTCAACCAGCAGAGAATACCACATGCTTGATACTGAAGCTCTTCTGTGTTTGTGTCTTTCCTCCGGTGCATCATTATCTGATTTAGACTCCGAGGTTGGACGTTAATAGAGTACCTTTAGCTCTCCCAAAACCAGACTACTCTGACATAGGGAAGCTTTGCCCCTTTAAGGGTATTCAAGCTTGCAACATTTTTCGCATATCCACTGGATGGTTAAAAATGCTAGATCGGTGGGGTCCGACCGCAGGGACTCCCACCGATCACTAGAACGGGTGACCCCCGGTCCCCTGTTCCCCCCAGCTGTATGACAATGGCTAGGAGGAGTTTAAATTGAGTGGAGTGGGCATGAACCATGCCGCTCGATTCAAAGAACTTATTCACACGTGCATGTCTCATTTGCATCCGCAAAAAAAATTAGTTTTTCATGCATATGACTGTCCATGTTGCATCAGTGTGGTTTCCGTGTGGTTTCCGTGTGGCATCCATTTTTCTCGTCCATGATTCTCCTCTGCAAGCACTTCCTGGTTTTATTTTATTCTCTGCATTTCTTTAGCAACTCATACGTGAAACACAGACAGCACACGGATGTCGGCCATTTGCTGTTCGTTGTAATCACACACCCATTGACTTCAAAAGGTGATGTGGTCTGCAAAAAACAGACCGGAATAGGACATTGGGTTTAGTTTCACACAATGGACACACTGATGTGTGAATAGCCTTATTGAATTGCATTGGTCAGTGTGGTGTCAGTTATTTACACACACACTGACATGAAATACGCTCAACTGAAAAAGGCCAAATAGTCTATGGGGCTGACAAAACAGCTGAGCACAGGTAGCTGTGTTTTCCCCTCTGAAAATCAGATGTTTGCTGGGGGTGGCAGGAGCCGTAGCCACATCAATTAGTTGATAACTGTAATGGCTCAAATAAGAAATAGATTTTCTGTTATGATATGACCCCTTTAAATGAAAATAATTTAATTAATAGAGAGAAAGTTATGGAGAAAGTAAAAGTTGTGTGTAGGGTGGTATCTTGGACATTGCTGACAAACTTTAAGGTTAAAGGCTATGTAAACCTTTGACCACTTTTTTTTATTTTTTATTAAAAAACAATGTATCTGTCACGAAGCGGGGTGTGGACCCACTGGGCCGTCCCGTGTAGCGGGGTGGCAGCTGGCCAAACAGGTAAGGCACAGAGTTCAATAGTTCAGTGAGGATACCTGAGGCAATGTAGACAGTAGCGAGGCAGGCACGTCCAGGACCAGGCAAAGGGAAGACGTTAGGTGAGGCGTAGCAAAACAAGCGTAGACTGTAGCACAGCACGGCAACAGCACGGCATGGCACTAGAACAGGATAGCATGGAAACAGGATACGGATACAGGAACAAGGTACACAGAGAAACTGGAAGACACTGGGAGACCATTAGCACGACAAACTATAGGTAACAAACAATGCTCTGGCAAGGAGCAAGAGGGCAGAGCCCATTTTATAGCCAGGACATCCTGGGCTAAATTGCAGACTTCCTGC
Organism: Rhinoderma darwinii; assembly: GCF_050947455.1. Classification (NCBI taxonomy): domain Eukaryota; kingdom Metazoa; phylum Chordata; class Amphibia; order Anura; family Rhinodermatidae; genus Rhinoderma; species Rhinoderma darwinii. The sequence continues at coordinate 32,720,230 of NC_134697.1, read as the reverse complement.
AAAATGCGCGCACTGGCCCTCTAAGACCATGCACGCGTGAGCGCGCGCGCCCTCCGGAGACAGTCTCGATCTCCGGAAGTGAGTGCCGGCGCCTCACATGAGGACGACGCTACACACAGGTAAGATGTCCATGGCCACGGCAGTCGAGCTTTAAGTCAGAACGACGGGCCGTGGCCATAGACGTTACAGTATCCCCCTCTTACGCCCCCTCTTCTTGGGACCAGAGCAGGAGAGAAACTTCCTCACGAGGACAGGAGCATCTATGTTCTCCTCTGGCTCCCAAGACCTCTCTTCTGGGCCGAACCCCCTCCAATCCACTAAATAAAATATCCTTCCTCCCACCTTCTTGGTGGCCAGAATTTCCTTTACTTCGAAAGTCCCAGATGAGCCGCCGGGAACCACTGCGGAACTAGGAGTCCTGGAGTAGCGGTTCAGGACCACGGGTTTCAGCAAGGAGACATGGAAGGAGTTAGGAATCTTGAGGGTAGGGGGAAGCCGCAGATTATGGGATACCGGATGCCGGGTTGATCTGTAGCAGGATTTCGAAGGGTCCGAGGAACCTAGGGACAAATTTGCACGATGGCACCCTCAGCCAGATATTCCTAGAAGACAACCAGACTTTAGTCCGTGGAAGAAATTGCGGAGGAGCCCGTCTTCTTGTATCTGCCTTTCTCTTCATGCGGTCCACCGCCAACAGGATAGAAGATCGGGTCTGTTGTCCCTGAAGGTCGAGTCGGCTGCAGGAACCTGGAACATAGTAGAGACAGGAAGAGGTATACGAGAATGTTTACCGTAGACGTTGAAGAATGTACTGGAAGTGGTCAACTCACTGGTGTGGTTATTATAAGAGAACTCTGCCCACGGGAGCAACTGCACCCAATCATCATATCGTCTGGAAACAAAGTGACATAGATAGTTCTCCATGATCTGGTTATCTCTCTCGACTTGCCCATTGGACTGGGGATGATAGGCCGAAGAGAAGTGCAATTTTAGACCGAGGAGGCCACAGAGTGCTCTCCAAAACATCGAGGTGAACTGGGCCCCTTTGTCCGAGACAATATGCAGGGGCAAGCCGTGCAGACGGAAGATGTGTTGGATGAAGAGGTCAGCCAAACGCGTAGCAGACGGCAGGCCGGTCAAGGGGATGAAATGAGCCATCTTGGAAAATCGATTCACCACCACCCAGATCACACTGCAACTCGCAGAAGAAGGAAGATCCGTGACAACATCCATAGCGACATGTTGCCAGGGGGTAACGGGCACAGGCAGTGGTTTGGGCAGGCCAGCAGGTCTGGAGTGAGCAACTTTATTTGCTACGAATACCGTGCATGAGGAGACAAATTCCATAACGCCTTTGGGTAACGTGGGCCACCAGAACTGATGGGTGATTAGAGCTTGGGTCTTACGAGCACCTGCGTGACCTGCCAGCTTAGAACTGTGACCCCAGCGAAGAATTCTTCCTCTGTCTGCCAGACGCACAAAAGTCCTTCCTGGAGGAATGTCTCTAACTTGCAGGGGATTCACAGAGAAGATGCAGGATGGATCAATAATATTCTGTGGGGATTCCATAGTGTCCTCAGTTTCAAAAGATTTAGACAAGGCGTCGGCCCCCACATTCTTGTCGACGGGTTGGTAGTGGAGTTCGAACCGGAACCGAGCAAAGAACAACGACCACTTGGCTTGACGAGCATTCAACCGCTGGGCCGTCTGCAGGAAGGTCAAATTCTTGTGATCCTTGAAGATTAGGATAGGATGAACCGCGCCCTCCAGTAGATGTCTCCACTCCTGCAGAGCCAGCTTGATCGCCAGTAACTCCCGATCCCCAATCGAGTAGTTGCACTCTGCGGAAGAAAAAAGCTTGGAATAGTAGCCACATACCACATACCACAGCCTTGCCTTTCCATCCTCTCTGGAACAGCATTGCACCAGCACCAACCGAGGAAGCGTCCACCTCTAACGAAAGCTGTAGAGATACATCAGGGTGGTGCAGAATGGAGGCAGACGTGAAGGCTTTTTTTTAAGGATTCAAATGTGGCTTCAGCCTCCAGAGTCCACATTTTGGCATTCATACCCTTCTTAGTGAGGGGGAGATAGGAGCAGTCAAAGATGAGATGTTGGGAATGAACAGCCGGTAGAAGTGGGCGAAGGGGGCAGGTCTCGAGCGGCCAGTTCGTCCTTGATCTCGGACGACAGGCCATGCCAAAAGGATGCCACCAAGGCCTCATTGTTCCAGGATAGCTCTCCTGCCAGAGTCCGGAACTGGATCGTATATTCGCCCACGGAGGTGTCCTCTTGGCGAAGGTTGAAGATGGAAGTGGCTGACGACGAGATTCGAAAACCGTCCGGAATTTTCGCACGAACCCATGGAAATCTTGGGTTTCCGGTCCCTGATAGGATTAGCCCATGCCAGGGCCTTGTCAGTCAGGAGGGATATGATGAATGCAATCTTGGCTCCGTCCGACGGAAATGCTCGGGAGTGCAGGGTAAAATGAATGTGGCATTGGTTCAGAAACCCCCGACATGCACTGGCGTCTCCATCGAACCGAGAGGGCAATGGCAGCGAGAACCGAGGATCCGGGCCGGAACTGCCAGGAGGAGTAACAGGAGGATCGGCTTGACGAGCTTGCATAGAGGCAGGAAGAGAAGCATTAGTGTCCCTAGCTGCGGCGCCATAGAGTCCACTGCCACATGGAGTTGATCCTGCCTAACTCGGAGATCGAGCAGGTCCGCCTGCATGGCTTGGGAGGGTGACATGCCTTTGAATTGACTAGCGGAGTCCATGGCCAGAGCGTACTGTCATGAAGCGGGGTGTGGACCCACTGGGCCGAACCGCATAGTGGGATGGCAGCTGGCCAAACAGGTAAGGTACAGAGTTCAATAGTTTAGTGAGCATACCTGAGGCAACGTAGACAGTAGCGAGGCAGGCACGTCCAGGACCAGGCGGCGTGGAGATGTCAGGTGAAGCGTAGCAAAACAAGCGTAGACTGCAGCACAGCACAGCAATAGCACAGCACGGCACTAGAACAGGATAGCATGGAAACAGGATACGGATACAGGAACAAGGTACACAGGGAAACTGGAAGACACTGGGAGACCATTAGCACGACAAACTATGGGTAACAAACAACGCTCTGGCAAGGAGCAAGATGGCAGAGCCCTTTTTATAGCCCACGGCATCCTGGGCTAAATTGCAGACTTTGCACGCGCCCTCCGGAGACAGTCTCGATGTCCGGAAGTGAGTACCGGCGCCTCACAGGAGGACAACGCTGCACACAGGTAAGATGTCCATGGCCACATCCGTCGAGGTTTATGTCAGAACGACGGGCCGTGGCGATAGACGTTACAGTATCATAGTGTTTACTGCAACTTTTTCATTGTTTTTTTATTTAAAAAAAATGTTTGAACTTTTTGAGATACAGCTTCTATGTATCCTGGATACATAGAAGCTGTATCTTGCGCTGAATCCCGAATCCATCAGGTCAGAGGGAGTGACGGCTTTGGTGACAGTGGTTCCTGCATGTCTCTGACACATAGGATCCAGCTGTTATCAATCACATCTAAGATGCAGATGTCTTGGTCATGCAACTTGTCTCGGACAACACAGGTATCATTATGATGCACTCGCTTCCCCCTGTATATTGCGCTGTCTGCAGTTTTGAAGGGCTCAAAACTGCTGACAGGTTCCCTTTAAGAAACATATTTTTATCAAGTTATAGGGTAAAAGTTTCAGCATACTACTTTTACAAACAAGACAAAAAAACAAGAGGCAATTAATTAAAAGATTGACATGCTGCCAGAAACTTTCAAGAACTGCGCAGAATTTTAAATATAGAACTCCAGCGAGGATTAAACTATGTACATAGAGTATAAATAACCTGTGTTCTGTAACATAAGAGACTTCACCCTGCGTGTGGAGGGGGCCATCTCTGCAATTAATTTTGTAATGATCTAAATGCTGTATGAGCCAAGACACAAGCACTGGTAAGCCTTATAGAGCAAAGAACAAATGTGAAATAAATCAAATATCGCATATTGCATGTTTTATGAATATTAATGTTACAATGAAATGTATTTCTATTTTTATTTTAGTATAGGAAGTCTATAGGAAAAGTATGTATATTTAAATGGGTTGTCTCCTATTTCTGCCTACTATGGTAAGACATTTTTCCTGCCGCAGGTAATGTAGTGTTGCATGATGACCATTCAGATGAATGCCATCTATATGGATGCCTCGAGTCCGCCAGAGCGGCTCTTTGTTCTGGTTCATTGAGGGGGGTCCCGAGCAGATGACATCTATATGTCTTAATATGGCATATGGACAGGAGTTATCTTCATGAGACAACCCTTTTAAATGTTTGTCTTCTTTAGACATGTGTATAATAAATAATTGACGTAAAAAAATACGTATTATAATATTTTATAGCTTGTTCTGTTACTAGTACTCATTGCTGTCTTCTGCACATCCAGGACTAAAAGTAAATCTACTCAAGGTACCGTATCTTGTCTTTTACTATTTCATAGTGTTTCAGTTTAGATTTTAGCATTTATTTTATCAAAATTGTACAAATAAATTTTAGTTGAATATAACCTAAATTTTATTATTGATTTACAATATTCCAATTTATTTTTTAATAAGTTTTCTCATAGCTTAAATTGTACTTTTTATGTGCATATTTATTGGTCGATTGTTATTCATATTGGAGAGATATTTACTTTTGCATTAACTTTTAAATATTACAATCAAGCACTTCACATAAAATATTAGGGAATTGAATGGCGGTGCTATCGCTTCATGATCGTTGTGGGTCTGGCTGTCCAGACCCTCAAGATTATAGAAATTCAGGGGACACAGCATTACTAAAGCACTGCCGCTCCTTTACAGTTTTTCCCTGCACAGCGGTGCTCCTGTCACTTGAATGGAGCAGCATTGCAATTTGCTGCACAGCGGGTAGGAAGAAGCCATGCTGTGCAGAAAAATTACTGAAGGGGCTCCTGCCGCTTCATTCTTGAGATCTGTCGGGTCCCAGGGGCCGAACCCCACCAATCATGAAGTGATTGTTTTTCAAACTAATATGCTGTCACCTCAAAATATGGGAATACACCTTAGGGTAATTTCACATGCGACCAATTTTTTGCAGAACGGAGCTTGAAGAAACTACCATATTCACATGTATGGAACTGATTTTCAGTCTCAGAAATTTATGCACACAATATGCTGCATGTAATAATATTCCTTTGTGCAGAAATGTTCCTTTTTGCAGAGCGTGCGAACCAGAATTCATGAGCAAGGGAAAATAGAATAATAAATTGATATCACTGTTAGCATTACTAACATGATTCACATTACAGCACTGGAAACCTATCCTAAAGAAATCTATCACGGAAAGGGAAATCTACTTTATGTTATCTAATAGGAGCAAAATCAGCAAACTGCATTCATCTGAAGGTACCATTATTATTAATTGACATTGTCATTTTTTACCAACCGTTATCATCATATAACTACAGTATGTAGTGGTATTACATCGGATTGATAATATAATTCTGGCAAAGACATACATTTTAGTCAATTGTAATATGTTTTACTTCACATTAAAAAAATTATATTAATATTGTATAGCACATATGCATCCATGTAGAACTACCTGCATAAAATAATGCTGAGCCAGAGCAGTAGAATGAAGGGGTGACATGTGTATATCACGTGACCGCTTCGTTCTTCTGTTTCGACTTGGATTCATTATATTCAGGTTTTGTACAAGAATCCACAGTGTCCGACACATGCGTAGACAGAAGCTAATAAAACGTTTGCTGCCTTGTACAGATCCTGTATGCAAGAGAACAAATCGGTTATATGATCCACACAGCGGAGGGCTTTGTTCTGTGCAGGCCCTTCTACATGAAGGAGTAGATCAAGTGTCCACTTTATTTATTTATTTATTTATTGGGGGCATTTTTTTAGATATTAAATGTCCAACCCCTCTAATACATAAAAGTATACTATGTATATATATATATATATATATATATATATATATATATATATATATATATAGTTCAAAACAGAGAAAACACGCACTCAAGGGCAAGCTGAACATTAGGCCATGTGCACATTACCAGTGAAAGGATGAGTCAACTCCTTGGAATGGAATAAACAGCAGGAACAGAAGACAAGTAAAAGCACCAGGACTTCAAACTTGGGGAGTTGTTGGCTTATTCACCACCAGGTGGAAAGAATGAGCAACGTTTCGGCTCACACCTGAGCTTGAGAAAGGTTCAGGTGTGAACCGAAACGTTGCTCATTCTTTCCACCTGGTGGTGAATAAACCAACATCTCCCCAACTTTGAAGCCCTGGTGCTTTTACTTGTCTTCTGTCCCTGCTGTGTTATATATATATACAGTGGATATACAGTGGATATAAAAAGTCTACACACCCATGTTAAAATGCCAGCTTTTTGTGATGTTACAATACATGAAGAGGAATTTCACCTTTCAGCACGACAACGACCCAAAGCATACCTCCAAATCAACAACAGAATGGCTTCACCAGAAGAAGATCAAAGTTTTGGAATGGACCAGCCAGAGCACAGACCTGAATGAAATTGAAAATCTGTGGGGTGATCTGAAAAAGGCTGTACACAGGAGATGCCCTCGCAATCTGACAAATTTGGAGCACTTTTGCAAAGAAGAGTGGGCAACAATTGCCAAGTCAAAACGTGCCATGCTGATAGACTTCTACCCAAAAAGACTGAATGCTGTCATAAAGTCAAAGGGTAATTCAACAAAGTATTAGTTTAATTTAAATTATTTCAGTTTGTTTTTCAAAATAATTGTACAGATTATGGGTCACATTAAAGGTGGAAAAAGTTCTGAAATCATTAACCTTGGACTGATTTTGTAACATGCCAAAAACCTGGCAATTTAAACGGGGTGTGTAGACATTTTATATCCACTCTGTGTGTGTGTGTGTGTGTGTGTGTGTGTGTGTGTGTGTGTGTGTGTGTGTGTATATATTAACATTGATATTAAAAATAATTGCAATTCAAATTCTCTATAAAAGCTTTAGAAGGATACATTAAAGAGTTGTACAAAATGTTTCTGTTTCCTAGAAATAATTATGTTTCAGAATGATACTTCTCTCCACTTTAATGGTACTGAATTCTTAATAGAGGGCTTATCTGAGTCCGCCGAGCTCCGATATCCAGGCTTTATTATATTTCTGTTCATCTATCTTGTCATTATTTTTGGAAATGCTAGCATCTTTTTGCTTATTTGCTTGAATTCCCATCTTCATACTCCCATGTACATATTCTTGATGAATCTTTCAATCATTGATATTGTTTATACCTCCAGTATTTTGCCTAAACTTCTACACATGCTTATCACTAAGAATAATACAATCTCATTTTGGGGTTGCATATATCAGATGTATTTATTTTTAGCTATGGCTTGTGCTGATGTCCTCTTGTTGGCAGCCATGGCATATGACCGCTATGTGGCCATCTGTCACCCTCTGCATTATATTGTTATTATGAGTATAAGACAATCTGCTGGCCTTGCAGTAATTGCATGGAGTATTGGGTTTTTGGACCCCAGTGGTCATGCTGTTCTTATATCTAGACTGTCTTTTTGTACATCCCACCTTATTGACCACTTCTTCTGTGATGTTATTCCATTGTTAAAAATATCCTGCAGTGATACATCTGAGGTGGAGTTGATTAATTATTTAGAAGGATCACTCATTTTATCATCTGCCTTCGTGCTTACATTGGTTTCATATATATTTATTATTTCCACCATTTTGAAGATAAAATCTGCAGAAGGTCGACAAAAAGCATTCTCCACCTGCTCTTCCCATCTGACAAGTGTTGTCATATTTTATGGGACAATAATCTGTTTGTACATGAGACCTACAACAAGTTATACCCCTAAACAAGACAAGTTTGTTGCTCTTCTTTATGCTATTTTAATTCCGGTCCTAAACCCTGTTATTTATAGTTTGAAAAATCAGGAAATCAAAAGTGCGTTTATGAAATTTACACGTGTGCCAAATAATAAATACAATATTAAAACTTTTGCTGAATTATTATTTTTATATTGTCAAATTGTCTATTATTATCACACATAAATGATATGGCTCAACAGATTTTTTTTTTTTTTAAAGGAAGAGATTACTATGTTTAAGTAAATAAGATTAGAAAAACAGACCTCTTAATCACTCTAAGTGTATGTTCTGATGTGGAAAATTTGCTGTGGATTTGTGGTGCAGATTCCGCATTGGAAATGGCTGCAATTTACAGTACAATACATATGGATGGGGTTTTCTAAGCCCCATCCATAGGTAGCAGAAAAAAATCTGTGCGAAATCAGGGCATGCAGTGGATTTTCAAATCTACAGCATGCCCATACTGTCATTAAAATGTATCGTATTTTCAATGCAGCAAAAAACACCTAAAAGTCATGTATTTGCTGCAAGATCTGCAGCAGATTTTTTTATCTACCATGTTTGGACTAACTGTGGGAACTGGATCTTAAAAATGTTGACGTCTGAATGAATTTTAAGTCTGATAAAAGGGGTTGTTCAGGAGTAAAAAAAATATAAAAATCTGGCAACAGCATTTGTGATAAAATAAAAAAACAACAATATTCATTTGTTAAATCCCCATCGCACCCGCCAATGTTCCCATTGTCCCCAACCATTATTTGTTTAGACGGCAGCAGAGAGGATATGCCATACCAACACATGATTGCTGCAATAGCTACAATGGTGATGCCAGTAAGTATGTCACATCATCATTGGCTGTAGCGGTCCCATGCCGGTTCGGCGTGTTCCCATGTAAACAAAGACTGGCAAGGACCGCAGGAGCATTGATATTGCAGCGGATTTTAACAGGTGAGTATTGTGTTTTTTGTTATTTTATCACATATAAAGCTGCCAGATGTATTATTTTTTTTACTCCTGGACAATCCCTTTTGTGTTTATGTTTCAAAGCATTTATGAGGGTGTCTCTATAAAGGGATAGGGTATATGTCCATAAAGATTTTGGGACATCTGTGATTTTGAGTACCGTTGTCCAGAATAGATTGAAAAGGAGGTTTGCAACACTGATCAATATGATTTGGGGAAAAAAAATGACAGCAGCCAGCACATGTATGTAGTGAGTAAATGCACAAGCATATATTATACACACACATTTACTACTTACACATATCACATATACACACACACACACACACACACACACACACACACACACACTAAATACATGTGAGCAGACATACATACTTAGTATAACCACATATCAATAGCAAACTTACTACATTTGTGCACGTATACACAATTACTATACATACAACCATTCATATATCATAGAGACATGCCAGGTGTTGTAATTGTCAGGGACCAGTTCCTGAGACCCCCACTGGTCGCTACAGGGTTCTCAAAGCCTGAGCTCTACAGACAACATCTTCTCTATGATATGTCAGAAGTTTTTTAATTGATAACTTTACCTCCAAAGGGGGCAGTAAAAACCTGTCATTACAGGGACAGACATACTAAATATGTACAGGGGCCCTGAGAGCAAGGGGGCCTACTGCTACCTTAAAAAAAATATAGTGGTTTCTACTGAGAATTAGATCACATATAAGAGTAGAGATGAGCGAACTTATCAAAAGTTCGGTTCGGCTAGTTCGCCGAATTTCACAAAAAAGTTCGGTTCGGACCGAACTAGTTCTGACCGAACCTGTCACTTCCCTGCGCCGAGCATGCTACTGTCCGGGGTGCTGATAGAGTTAATGGGCTGCACTAACTCTTTCAGCAACCTTCACAGTACATGCTTGGCGCGCGGAAAATACAATTTAAATGTAATAAAAAATAAAAATTATACGTTCGTACTTACTTTCCTCCTGTCCGGCCTCCAGCGATGACGTTTCATCCCTTTCGCCGCTGCAGCCAATCACAGGCTGTAGTGGCGGTCACGCACGTCAGGATGACGCTTCATCCCACGTGACCGCCTCTGCAGCCAATCACAGGCTGCAGCGGCGACATGGATGAAACGTCATCGCTGGAGGCCGGACAGGAGGAAAGTAAGTATGAACGTATTATTATTTTTTTTTGGCATGTGTGTATGTATGTATGTATGTATGTATGTTGGCATGTATGTATGTTGTCATGTATGTATGTATGTATATCTGTGCATGTATGTTGGCATGTATGTATATATGTGCATGTTTGTATGTATATTTGCATGTATATATTTGCATGTATGTATGTATGTTTGCATGTTTGCATGTATGTATTTTTGCATGTATGTTGTCATGTATGTATGTATGTATGTTGTCATGTATGTATGTATGTATGTATATATGTGCATGTGTGTATGTATATTTGTATGTATGTTTGCATGAATGTATGTTTGCATGTATGTATGTATGCATGTTTGTATGTATATTTGCATGTGTGTATATATATGTATGTATGTATGTATGTTGTCATGTATGTATGTATGTTGTCATGTATGTATATATGTGCATGTATGTTGGCATGTATGTATATATGTGCATGTGTGTATGTATGTATATTTGCATGTATATATTTGCATGTATGTATGTTGTCATGTATGTATGTATGTATGTATATATGTGCATGTATGTTTGCATGTATGTTGGCATGTATGTATACATGTGCATGTTTGTATGTATATTTGCATGTATATATGTTTGCATGTGTGTATGTATGTATGTATGTATGTATGTTTGCATGTATGTATGTTGTCATGTATGTTTGTATGTATGTTGTCATGTATGTATGTATATATGTGCATCTATGTATGTTTGCATGTTTTTATTTTTGCATGTATGTTTGCATGTATGTTTATATATATGTGCATGTATGTAATTATGTTTGCATGTATTTATGTTTGCATGTATATTTGTGCATGCTTGTATATATGTATGTATGTATCTTTGCATGTTTGTTTGTATGTATGTTTTCATGTGTGTGTGTATGCATGTATGTATGATCGTTTGCATGTATATATGTGTGTATGTTTGCATGTATATATATTTGCATGTATATATGTGCATGCTTGTATGTATGTTTGTATATATGTATGTATGGCCATGTATGATACTGTCTGCTGGCGCCCTGTATCTAAGTCAACTTCACGGCAGGCTTCTATACATGGTATAACAGTCAGTATCACACATTAAACTGAATCTAAGCCTACGACATGTTTTATTTAATTTTTTTTTTCACAGGTTTGGTGTTTGGACTACGTCGGTTTCGAGGACTACTTAGATGACGTTTTTTTTTTCTACAATAAAATGGTTAATGAGGGTTGTGTTGGGGGTGCTTTATTTCAATAAAATATTTTATCTATATCTTTGTCTTTTTCTTTTCAAATTTTATTACTACCACTTTAGTAATGGCCGCTGTCTGAGTGACAACATCCATTACTAAGGCGAGGCTTAGTGTTAGCCGGTGCAGAGGCTAACACTAACCACCATTATTACCCCGGTACCCACCACCACCAGGTGTGCCGGGAAGAGCCAGGTACGATCCAGTACCCGACCATCTGTTGTGATGGTCGGGCTCTGGGGCGGCCGCAGGCTTGTATTATGAGGCTGGGAAGGGCCAAAAACAGTGGACCTTCCCACCCTTGTAATGCTAGGCTGCTGCTGCTGTGTTGTATCTGGCTGGTTATAAAAGTGGGCGGGACCCCACGTCATTTTTTTAAATTATTTATTTATTTATTTTTAAAAAAAAAGACATGGGGTTCCACCCAATTTATCATAACCAGCCACATACAACACAGTGTTATTAGCCTGGGAATGGACAAAACCAGTGGCCCTTCCCACCAATGTAATGCCAGACTGCTGCGGCCTTGTATATGGCTGGTTATTAAAAATGTGGGGGACCCGTCTATTGCTAAATTTGTTAAATTAAAAAAAAAAAACGACGTGGGGTCCCCCCCATTTTTATAACCAGCCCGATACAACACAGCAGCAGCAGCCTAGCATTACAAGGGTGGGAAGGTCCACTGATTTTGGCCCTTCCCAGCCTCATAATACCAGCCTACGGCCGCCCCAGTACCCGACCATCACAACAGATGGTCGGGTACTGGATCGTACCAAGCTCTTCCCGGCACCCCTGGTGGTGGTGGGTACCGGGGTAATAATGGGTGGTTAGTGCTAGCCTCTGCACCGGCTAACACTAAGTACCGCCTTAATAATGGATGCTGTCAATCAGCCAACTGCCATTATCTAGGCACTAATAAAGTTTAAAAAAAAACACAAAGACAATTCTTTTTTATTGAAATAAGAAATCCCCAATAAAACCCTCGTTTTAATTTTATTAAAATTTGAAAAAACGTAGATCTACGCAGAAGTCCAACGAATCGAAGATGTAGTCCAATCGGTACATCAAAATCTGCAACAACATAAAAAAACAGTTATCAATGTGAACAATACCAATACTTCTACTCACCTACACACATATATACACGCACACACAAACAAACAACCATACACAGACACACACATATATACACAAACACAACAAGATATACACACACACACACACACACAAATAAACAGACAAACACACACACATATACACGAACTCACACATATACAAACAAAAACACACATATCCAAACACACACATACACGAACACATATACACAAACACATATACAAACAAAAACACACATACCCAAACACACATATACACAAACACACCCATATATACACACAAACACACACCCATATACACAAACACACACATATACAAAAACACACACAAACATCTACACACAAACATATACACAAATACACCCATATATACACAAACATATACACAAACACATATACACAAACACACCCATATATACACACACACACATATACACAAACACACATATAAAAACAAAAACAGACAAAGTCACATACCCAAACACACATATATACACAAACACACACATACACAAACACGGTTTCTTTTAAATGCTGCTGGGGAACCCGCTCGATCCACTATATAAGGCTGCGCTACAGTGCAGCATTTAAAAGAAACAGGATCCTGACCTGTCCATAGAGTTTAAGGCAGCACAGAGTATTTCAGGAGATGAGCATGCAGATTCAGTGCTGCTGTGAACTCTGCTCTTACCATTACGTAGCTCTCAGTCTGTTACCTCTCCTCCACTCCTGTCCTCCAGAACACCTTCACATGATTGGCAAGTCACCACGTAATGGTAAGAGCAGAGTTCACAGCAGCACAGAGTATTTCAGGAGATGAGCGTGCAGATCTTGTGCGGGGTGGTGACTTGCCAATCATGTGAAGGTGTTATTGAGGACAGGAGTGGAGGAGAGGTAACAGACTGAGCTACGTAATGGTAAGAGCAGAGTTCACAGCAGCACTGAATCTGCACGCTCCTCTCCTGAAATACTCTGTGCTGCTGTGAACTCTGTTCTTACCATTACGTAGCTCAGTCTGTTACATCTCCTCCACTCCTGTCCGGTACTTGCGGCCGAAATACGTCCGTCAATTACGGACGTAATTAGTGTGTGTGCACATACCCTAAATAGTCACTGTCCAGGGTGCTGAAAGAGTTAACTGATCGGCAGTAACTGTTTCAGTACCCTGGACAGTGACTACCGATCACAGTACCTGTAAAAAAAAAAGGCGTTCATACTTACCGGGAACTCCCTGCTTCCTCCAGTCCGGTCTCCTGGCCGTTGCCTTGGTGACGCGTCCCTCTCGACATCCGGCCCGACATTCCTTGATGACGATGCAGCCCATGTGAGCGCTGCAGCCAATCACAGGCTGCCGTGGCCTCTGCAGCCATTCACAGGCTGCAGAGGCCTCTGCAGCCAATCACAGGCTGCCGCGTCAGAAAAGGTCGGACTGGAGGAAGAAGAAGGACTCGTCACCAAGACAACGACCGGGAACGTATGAAATGCTTTTTATTTTATTTTTAATCAGCAGCCTCTTTTCTCTATCAGTGATTGATAGAGACAAGTGGCTGCCGATTTGTATAATGTTTTTGACCGGGTTCGGTCAAAATGAGTTCGGCCGAACCCGGTGAAGTTCGGATTCGCTGCGAACCGAACTTTTCCGGAAGTTCGGACCGAAACCGGGTTCGGTTGTCCCGGTTCGCTCATCTCTATATAAGAGGCTACGCTCCTTCCTATCCATGTCTCAGAGTTACTGATGGATTGGTACAAAGGTGAGTGCTTTTCTTGAGAGTAATGAATGAGAATGTCTATGGCTAGCACCATGCTGTTATCAAATTAGCAGTTGAAAAGCAAGGAGCTCATATACAGTTATTGCACACAGACCTTCTAATATCGGTGCCTGCCCCTGGGTAAGCTACTGTGACATCACAAATGGGTTTGAGTCAGGTAAGTGTAATGTTCGTGGCTGTGGGCTGTCGGCTCTGTTCCCACCCTGACAGCCGCAGCCACAAGTCGGCAAGCGCTGGCCCCAGCCTCCTCCTCAGGAGACGCCAGCGCTCACGTCCACTCACCTCAGCCGGATCCCGCACCGGACCTTGTTGATGAACTTTGACCCGTGAGTACCCTGGACTATAAGAGGGGTCCAGCCCCCTAGTTCTATGCCTGAGCGTTGTTGTGTTCCCTAGTTTGTCTAGGTGATGGTCTCCTAGTGTGTACCTGTACCTGTTCCTGTACCTGTTCCAGTTCCTGGTCCTGTTCCATGAATTTCCATACCATCCTGGTTCAGCACTGTGCTGTGCCAAAGTCGTGTCGTGCTGTATCCACGCCTGACCTGCTTCACCTCGCCTGACATCGACCTGTTGCCTAGTCCAAGCCGAACCTGCCCTGCTGCTGTCTGAGCTGCCACAGGTACCTATACGAACTATAGACTTTCACCTGCTCCCTGTTGGCCAGCTGCCTTACCGCCAAGGCGGTACGGCCCAGTGGGTCCTCAGACCCTTCGTGACAGTAAGCTGCTGTGACTTCACAGCTGTGTTTCTTTCAAATGACTAGCTGTGACATCACAACTGTGCCAGATAAGCTACTGCGGCATCACAACTGTGTTTCAGTCAGGAAGACTGGAAATGAACGGTGAAATTTCTGACCTTATCAGTTGTTTATACAGTATATGTGAAATAGGCTTTTCTTGAACTAAAGGCATCATTCAGCATCAGAGATGTTACTGTACAAATACTTTGAGTGGGCAGCTCAGGAGTCATGGCTCAGATCTATTCTGCTTCCTTTTATTCATGGCAGATTTATGTTTTTTATCTCTAATTTAAGCATATGTATTTATTTTTGTACAGGAGATCAACCCTTCTACAATTACTTGCAGTGCCTTTCTAGAAACAGACATAAATAAAAATTGTCAGTCTAGCCCTGAAGCCCATTCTTTCTGTGGGGGTACAGAACACTTTATTAGGTACCTTAACCCCATGGCGCTACATGACGTAAATGTATGTCATGGATAGCCTTGTCTTTAGGCTCCATGACGTATAATTACTTAAGGATGTTTATACAGACACAGAAAGCTGTAATTAGAGAAATTTCTGTCAACCTAACAAAGGTGTATGAGGATTTTTTTCATACCGCACGATAAAAAGCATTAAAAAAAAATCACAACAACAGCTGTTTTTTTCCATTCCCCCTAGAACAAAAATGAACAAAAGTTGCTCAATAAATTATATGCACCCACAAGATGCTGGCAATAAAAGCTTCAACTCATCCCGCAAAAGAACAAGCCATCATACAGCAACATCGAAGGGAAAATAAAAGCGTTATAGCTCTTGAAATGTGGCAAGGAAAACATGAAAAAAAAAAACCCGATTGTTCTGTAATTTCAAAACTGGACAACAACAGAGCATAGATGAAGGAGTTTTCCCATAATCAATATTTATGATCTATCCACAGGATAGGTGATGAATATATAATCGGTGGGGGTCTGACCGCTGGGACCCCCCACCGATCACAAGAAAGCTTACCTTGCTGTTCCTGGGAGCCCTATATGAATGGAGCGGTAGTGCTCATGCTTGGCCACCACTCCATTAATTTAAATGGGAGTGCCGAAGATAACATTTGGCAGCCCCATAAAAATGAAAAGGGCGGTGACTGGGCATGCAAACTATCGCTCCATTCATATGGGGCTCCCAGGAACGGCAAGGTAAGCTCGTTCTCATGATCGGTGGGGTCCCAGCGGTCAGACACCCACCAATCAGATCTTTGTCACCTATCTTGTGGATAAGGGATAAATATTGATTATCAGAAAACCCCTTTAATTAAAAATATGCAGAGGAATAGCATAATATTTGCAAATTAAAGGGTTATTTCCAGGCCATAAATGTCTTATAGATGCAGGTGCTAGCACTTGGAAATCCCGTTGTTGGATCCTTGTGATGAGAATAGCTAAAGATCTAGTTTATAAGAAATTTGTGGCGGACCTGGTGGTGGGAGTTTATGTCGGAGATGATTAATCTCCAGGTGTTTAAAAAAGTAATGTCTCAGTATACTGAAATCTTCCAATAGCTGTAAAAATGAAACTGTATGTATTAACTGAAGTTTCTGAAGGCGTGTCATATATACAGTCCTTAGTGGGTAGGCATAGAGGTTGCAGTGGTTGCAGTTGCAACCGGGGTCCTATGCCATTCCCCCGCATTTATGTTCACTGGACTGCTGCCACTGTTAGTAGTGCTGCATGCAGCAAAAAGTTATGGGTGAGCCACAGCCGGTAGCTGTGAATAGACACTGTGTGGGAGGGGAGTAGATTATGAGGAAAACTGGGGAGGGCCCGTGGAAAAAGTGGTCTGTCCACCCAGCCAGTACTTATAAGGTCTTCCGACAGTTCCACAATTGCCCCAAAGTCAGTCAGTGCTGTCCTGTGTCGAGGGAGGAAGAGGGGCAGGGCTATAGGAAGAGGAACTGCACATCATCTGAGTCATGACAAGCGGCCCGCTGTCGCTGAGCTTGGTGGGGTACAGCTCAGTAGTACCCAGCTCCCTGACCCTAGCTCCCTGACCCTGTAAGTAGCTGTTCTAGCTACTAGTTGCTGCTGCTCCATGGTGCTTATCTGTATATTTGTCATGCTGAGCAGACATAGACAAGTATTTGCTCATATACAAAAAATAATTATCATGACCACATATAGACATTTTTTTTTTTGTGTGTATTCATTGCACTGCTGAGATAAATCTCTTCTACATTTGTGAGATATTCACAATTTGCAGCACCGTTCACCACCTGTACTTGCCCTCCACCATGCCACTTACTCTTTAACACATTGCACCCTAAGTTACTGTATTTCCCTTGCAGCACATTGGACCCTATGCCACAGCAGGATACAAGTATTGTTTAGTTATTGCTTGGTATCATATCGGCACTAGTGCAAGCTCAAAGATCCATGTACTCAGCTAAAAAAAAAAATAGAAAACTGGCCCAGAAACTATTTTCCCCCATTTAAAACTCTGAAACAGGGTTAGGCTCTATTCTTCACCTTTTAAAATCTTAGTAAGTAGCTCTCTTCAGTGGTGTCAGATACTGAGACATTTACAACTTTCATAAAAATACGATGATGGGTTGAGGGTATAAAGCTTCTAAAAAAGAGCCCAACCCCATCTTTATCAAATAATGTTGCTATGTGAAAATGTTGGGACCAAAAAGCCAAACAGCATAGTGGTGCTATTTATCAGAGGTTTGTATAACTCTATAAAGGTGGGGGGAGGTATTAGAAACTTGGTAATTAACCATAAGGCACCAGTATTCCAGTGCCTCTTGCCACTTTGGACTGGGATTGACAAAGTAGATGGTTTAATTCTTGGGGAATGCATTGGTAAAATATTTTTGGCGGTGCTATGTTATATTGTACTACCTGCCAACATATAATAGGCAATGACAGTATTTAGAAACACAATGCTTGTTTCTTAGTGTCACATTATTGGGCTTAGTGAGAACCTCAATGATACTCAGAAGACATCTGTATAATGGTCACGTGAAAAGAGAGTGTAATTTAAAGACATAACAGATCAACAATAATACGCCAATAAGAGTGTAAAAATTATATTTCTTGGTACAAGCATTTTTTATTGTATAGAAAACATTAAGAAAGTACTTGTAGGACCATAAGGGTAATTGTTAACTTTCCTGGATTATCCAAATACTAGAAAAAAAATCAGCCTTTGAAACTCAAGCTACAGTCAAACAGCTTTTAGCCGATGATTTTTATGGTCTATCTCTCAGCTTCTTTGCCTCTTGAGCTTCAAGCTTCTGCAGTTTCAGATGAATAAATATCATTATTTTTTTAAGTCTGCCTTGTGCAAAGCATCAGTTTCAATACAAAATACACTTTTCCTTGAATCTAACGAGAACCTTTTTAACATCTTCATTCTTAAGGCTGTATATAATAGGGTTTAACATGGGAACTAGGACAATATATAGTAGAGAAAAATACTTATCCTGTTTTGGAGAAAAGCTTGATGTGGGTCTCATGTACAAACACATTAATGTCCAATAAAAAATAGTGACACAAGTCAGATGGGCTGTACAGGTAGAAAATGCTTTACGTTGTCTTTTGGTGGATTTTATCTTCAGAATTGTGGAGATAATACAAATATATGATATTAAGGTAAGCAAGAAAGCTGTAATCCCTAATAATATTCCTTCAACATAGTTTATTATGCTGATATTAAAAGTATCTGTACAAGTTATTTGTAACAATGGGTTAACGTCACAGAAAAAATGGTCAATGTGGTTAGTTAAGCAAAAAGACATATTTGATATTAGTACAGCATGTCCAATAGGGTCTAAAAACCCAAGAAACCATGAAATAAAGGACAGTCTAGCACATTGTCTTAGAGGCATAAGTATAACGTAATGGAGGGGATGACAGATTGCTACATAACGATCATATGCCATAGCAGCAAGAAGGATGATCTCGGTACAAGACAAAGATATAAAAATATACATTTGAGTTATACAACCTACAAATGAGATTGTACTTAGTTGGGAGCAGAGAATAGCTAATAATTTTGGCAGAATGTTTGAGGATGAAGCAATGTCAATAAATGAAAGATTGATAAGAAAATGATACATAGGAGTATGAAGATGAGGGGTTTTCCACACAACAACGACAATAGTCAGGTTCCCACAGATAATCAGGATGTAAAGGAGTAGAAAAATCCCAAAGATTGGGACTTGAAGTTCAGGAATTTCAGAGAAGCCCTGGATTATGAATCCTGATGAATTCAGTTTAACACCTAATTTCATTGTGTTTGTGATTTCATTTTCTATGTAGGTATAAAAATATATTTCCCTTTTATCCTCTCTATTCAGTTGGTCAAGCCTTAATTGCAAACATTACAGTGTTAAAAAAAATCCCTTAGTTTATAAAATTCAAGTATTAAAATGAATACTTCAAGCATATGTGACTGTTTTAAAATAAAACCCGCAATATTCATAAACTCATAATAAAACAATAGAAAGTAATGGAAAAAAATATAAACATTTTTACTTGTGCTCTTTGAATACTTTTATCTGACAAATCTCAAGTTAATAAATGTGAAAACAAAGTATGAGCAATTGAAGTAATTGTGGGGGAGGGTACGTAGATGTGTCTGGATATGTGTCTGGATATGGGGAGAGTTAACATCTGAGCCTGCAGATCTGTGACCTGCACTAACTAATGCAGCCCAAACAAGGAATTGGACACCTTACCCATGGTTCAAGGGCATACCCAGTACTCCAGGAAGAAGCCTGCACAGATGAGGAAAGCAGTCAGTGTAAACTCCCCTCACAGTCCCTAAAAGTGAGGAGTCTTCTCTATCTCTTCTAGGAGCCACAGGAAGGATTACAAAAAGCACCATGAGCACCATGCGATCCCTCCTCGCATATTTGAGGGAAATCTTCCAAAATGACATCCCAACAGCTGTAGAATCCCTGCACAAAGAGATTTTTAATCTTGGTGGACATACTTTGAAATAAAAATGGAGATATTTACTGTGGTCTATAACTTCTTTGTGAATGTATGTAATGAAGCGGAAGAGGATATTGTGGCCGTTAAACTCAAATTAGCAGATGTAGGGGATTGTTCACAAAATAGTTAGATTTGTAGGTCATATCGACCAATTGAAATAATTCCCCCCTGATTATTTATTGCACTCCACAGAGGGACCTGCCAAGGGCAGCAAATGTATAGTTCAGCATTTTCGGAGACCTCCTGAAACTCTGCACTTCAACCATTATGGAGAGTCTCTCTTCAAAATAGCATCGATCTCTGGCAGCATCTAAGAATGTTTTTTTGTTACATCACGATATTTGCTGAACTGTTAGTGGCCATACTCTCAAGCACATAGAACCTCTATTAGGTTCCTCTGTATAAACAACATCCAGAACATACAAGGATACCTCGCCTATACGGTGTATGTGGTTCTCTCATGTAATGACCTCTTCAAATGAAGCTCCGCACAAAGTCATTTGTCTGCACCCCACAAGATGAACTGGGTTCACCTCTAAAAAAAATTAAACTTGCAATATTTTCTCAAAAATGGACACTGCTGAGATCACTGAAAACTGCAATGATATCCATGGACTGAGGTGATTGTGAATATATGTTCTTTCCACCTAGGTGTCTTTTCACATTTGCACTTAGGAAAGACTTATCATGCCTAGTTGACATTTTTGTTTTTTTTTACACATAGCATTCTGAATTGTGAGCTTTTATAGAATGAGCATCCCTGGCATGATACTCTATACTAGATATAAAGTATATAGAGATTTCTTTTTGAAAAGCTTTATACTTTTAAACATTAATGTAGACATAGATTTCCCTATAATTAGGACCACTTTGTCTTTTATAAAATGACAGTCTCCAAATGAGAACTGATAACACCAGCGTTACGCGAAGCTCCCCTTGATAGTCTTAAAATTGTTATGCCAAATATAAAATGAATTTATTGGACCTCTAAAGGCAATTCTTCAATAGCGCTCCTATAGTCCAATGACCCACTGAAGTCTGCCTACAATTGGCAAATTTTACAACATTTTCAATGCAGATTATATGAGGTGTTTAAAAGGTTCTTGGAGTTTCCTTATCACAATCTCAATGGTCAGAATATTTTATGATGTGAATAATGTGTCAACCATCCAGAAATTTCCAGAAAACAAGTGCATTGATCCTACCTAATCCCTCATTAAATAGTTGCAATAAACCTCATAACTTTGAATAAGAGTTTGAGATATGATAGGCAGGATAGTAATATTAAATTGTAGTAGAATGGCAACCCAATTCAGACCCTTTGGTTCTTACGTAATTGGACTTTTGTCTATACTGCAGGAGTTGATAGTTTTCATACAACCACCAAACAGTAATTTGTCTTGGCCTTATATCAATATATTGTATGATACAATACATTGCTAGAGTTAACTAGTGAAATAATAATGAATAATTGAAAAGTCCTGTAAGTTAAAAGCAATGCTTGTTTTTCCTTTGGATTGATGATGTCTGCTTATCTGTATACATCACATTCGTACATGGGGTTTTAATGTTTTTTTATGTGAATAAGTTTGTAGAATACATTATACATTTGATTTTATCATTTTATATGGAATCATATATTTATGGCATTAATTGCATACTGCTGTTTTCTGACTGTCGGGCTATACATGGCTGGATACAGCATGGACTTGTATGGATATACACGTGTTTTAAACTGATGTTTGTGGGTATAATAAACACAGATTTTAACATCCTCTGATTAGTTGCAAGTAAATTGCACTATGCCTGCTTATGTGTTTCTTCTTTAATAGTAACAGCATGTTATACCATCTGCCCGAGGAATTTAGTATGGTTTGGCTTGGAGGCAACTGGTCCAATCTGCCTATTTATCCTGGAATCGGAGAAGAAAGGCTATATACACTTTCCTTTGCATCATATAGACACTGGTTGAGCGCAACAATTGATTATAATATACACTACATTGCTAGAGTTGATCTATTTTACCTGTGTATAGACCTGAGTATAGACTTCTCAGGCTTCGTTCATATCTGCGTTGGGACTCTGTTCATGGCTACCGTCGGACCTTTCCGTCAGAGGAACCCATGAACAGACTCCAAACTGAAACAAACGAAAACCATAGGTTTACGCTTGTATCACCATTGTTTAAACGGTAAGCGTTCCGTCATTTTGATGGAATGAATAGCGCAGTCGACTATGGTATTATGCAATGGCGGATTATGATTAAGGCGGTTCGGGCGGCCACCCGGGGTCAAAGGCTCCCGGGGGCCCATGGCTGGCCGAACTGCACATGATCGCACGGGCCCCCTCATGACCGGTGGCGTCGCTAGCACCGGAGGGGGCCCCAGTGCTAGCGGCAGCCACATTCATTTGTATCTGAGTCCTCAGGACTTAGATACAAATTAATACTATAGGCTGCAGGTCACGTTCGGCTTGCAGCTATAAGGCGCTGGGAAAACTCCCTGCGCAGGCTGGCGTGATGAGGTACTGCATCACGCCGGTCTGCGCATGCATCTAGTCTGGAGGATTCACACGCGTCCAGCTGGAGCAGCCGCCACGGGGTAAGGTAAGTAAACTGTATATATTTTTTTAGGTGGGAACTATAGCTGTGTATATATATAAGGAGGGGGGATTGCTCCGTTACACTATATACAAGGGGGAGTGCTGGGTGGCCCTATTTACAAGGGGGGGAGTGCTGTGTGGCACTATATACAAAGTGGGTAGCGCTGTGTGCACTATATACAAGGGGGAGCGCTATGTGGCCCTATATGCCAGGAGGAGCGCTGTGTGGCCCTATATACAAAGGGGGAGTGCTGTGGGACACTATATACAAAGGGGGGAGCGCTGTGTGACACTATATACAAGGGGGGGAGGGTTGTGTGACACTATGTACATAGGGGAGGGCTGTGTAGCACTATGTACAAGGGGGGCTGTGTAGCGCTATCCACAGCGGAATGTGTGTGGCTCTCTTTATAGGGGGGCTTTTTGGCGTTATTTACAAGAAGGGGAGGGCTGCGTTGCGCTCTATAATGGGGGGCTGTATGGCACTATCTATAGGGGCTGTATGTAATGCTCTCTACGGGGGGGGGGGGAGGTGATATCTAAAGGGGGCTGTGTGTGGTGCTATCTATGGGGGTGTGAAATATCTACAGGGGCTGTGTGTGGCACTATGTACAGGGGGCTGTGTGTATGTGGTGTTTTACAGTGTGTGGTATTATTATATTCAGTGTTTGGTGCTATTATATTTAGGGGCACAGTATGTGGCAACATGATCATTTTATTTTCGTTTATAGGTGTGGAAATGTTGGAAAAGTGAGGAGCCGAAGACATCGGAGGGGCAAATTCTGCAGAAATGAGTCATGGCCGGGAGAAGTCGTCATGAGCTCTGGACCGGATGGAGAGGAAAAAAACTATATATAGAGAATCTGTCACCTCTTCTGACATGTTTATTATAGGAAATCCTTGTATTTTACAAAAAGTCTTTGTGCAGTCCAGGACTGATAGACAATTCCCCAAGTCAGGAGGATGTGTCCCAGCACAGTGTGATACTCTCAGTATGTAGGGACACAGCCCTGTGACAAGGGGAATCGTAACACCCATTTGTTAATGCTTGCCCAAAAAGGTAGTGTTAAAAATAGTTACGCCGCGGCAGGGTGGCGGTGCAGAAGGGCGGCCCAAATTTGGGTAACAGCCCAGGGCCCATGGTCTACTTAATCCGCCACTGGTATTATGTCATTAGTCATTATGTTGTATATCAATAGTGGTTATATTATACATCATTAAGGGCAATTTGTAGCAGAATTTCATATTGGTGTATTTTAGTGTGTAAATACACCACTTGTTCTTCTTATCCCCTCCTTATTAGTGTAGTGCCCCATAAATACCTGAAATAAAAAACACATTCAGAAATTCTGCTTGTTGTTATTTGAAACAGTCGACAACTTTCCTACGCTCCTATGATATAATGGGACAGATTTCTGTACAGTCTCTGGTGTAAAGGCTACACTTTTCAGAATGCAAATATCCAGAGCACGGTTGATTTCTGCTCAAATACCTGCCTAATGTGTCCAGTGCCAGAGGTCATACAGGCTCAGTAGTTTAAAGGGGTTTTCCAAGACATTTTTAGTGATGGCATATCATTCGGATAAGGCATCAAAATCAAATCGGTGGGGGTTCGAGTCCTGGCACCCCTGCTGATCAGCTGACTGAAGGTGCTGCGGCGACAAATGCCATGGCCTCTCCATAGTTTACCAGGCACAGCACCGTACACTTCCGGACGGGGTCTGCCAGGGATTGCATTTCCGGTTCGATCACCCCTGTTTACACAGGGAGATGTGCTGCCGACAAGTGACCATTATTTTGGCCACATAAAAGATGCGATGAGCTGACCTGCTTCGCTGGCCTAATCACTGCCCTGTTTATAGAGAGTTTGTTCGCCTGATCATTGGCCCATGTAAAATGGCTTTTAGTCCCTGCTCCCATATCTTTTTTTACACAAATGGCAGACGGATTTCTTCTATTTCACAGGCCAGTCAATGAGAATCATCATATTAGTGGAAGCTTCTTCTCACCAGTGTTGGACACGTTAGGTGAATATTCTGAGAGGGAATTAAAACAACACCAGGCTGCACCATAACAAATATGTAACAACAATATCTAGAAACAGGAGCTTTTTTTTTTTTTAATAAAAATTATGTTTTGTGTGATCTAACAGTAATGTCCTATTTAATAGTGGGACAAACCCTCTAAGGCCTGAATGTATGCTATACACTTCAATGCAATAATTGTCAATGGGTACATTTTAGTATAGATAACACAAGAAAAAGGTAATTATTTTAATGTGAATGTGTCTCAGTGGATGGGACTAATGGAAAGAGATGAATGAGCGTGTTTATTCAAGTCTATGAGAAGAACAAAGCATGCTCGTCCTGCTCACCAGTCAAGAACTAGGACTAAAGGTCCTGCATTCTCAGCAACAGAGGGGTTCCTTCCACCTGGTACTTCCACCGATTAGAAGAATAGAGTTGTACCTTTGTCCCTTTATTTTCAGACACAGTGCCACTTTTAGACATGGGCTGTATCTCATATTGCTGCTTAGGTGCAGCTCAGTCCTTTCTCTTGAATGGCGGTGACCTGTACCAGTACCAATCACACATATCCTTGGGATATGCCATCAACGTTTTGCCCGATACAACCACTTTAAATGTAATAACATTTCTGAAATATTGTACAATTAACATAACATTTGATATTAATAAAAATAAATCTATTTGACTAGATGGCAAATGCATTAGAAACGTATTAGCACCACCCTGCACATTAAAAAATATATATAATGCAATACATTGTTTTCAGTACAATAGCTACATACCCGTGTGTATGATGAGATTCATCTAAACACGCATTATATAATGTACTTGAAAACATAAAAATAATGGCAGGTTCCACAGCAGCAGGAATCTGCGATATGTATTGTAATACATGCTCTTTTATATCTTATGTTGTAAGTGTTTAATGCCTTATGGGATACAAATCTGAAAATGGAATTATACTCTTGGGATTAAAAAAGGTTTCAGATTTAGCAAAGTTTACAAATCACTGGAAAAAAAAAATACATTGTTACTTTGAGCCTGCCACAGTCTTGTAATTCTTTCTGCATTGATCAGTGCAGGAGAGAGAAATGTGCAACCATCATTCACCAGCTGAACAGTTTTCTCTGTGATCAATAACCTGCGTCCCTTTTTCCAAAGATGAGTGATGTTTCCTGTGTTACCACACAGGTTGCACACTTTGTCCCTTTAATGAGTCCCAATAAGACTTTTTATGGCATATTTTCATTAGGAAACCTTATTCTACAGCGTTGTGTTTTTATGGCGCTATGGAACAATGACCTGCATAAACAGCGCTGCCTTATGCTTCGGTCAAATCTGCGTCGGGATTCTGTTCATGGGTTCCGTTAGACCTTTCCGTCAGGGGTACCCACGAAAGGAAAGAAACGAAACAACAGCCGACTACGCTATTGATTCCGCCAAAAAAACGGTAACCTTACGAAACGGAGACAAGCGGAAACCATTAGCAACGGAAGCGTTACCATTGAAATCGATGGTAATGCAAAAGAAAGCTATGGTTTCCGTTTGGTTTGCGTTCATGGGTTCCCCTGATGGACAGGTCTGACGGAACCCACGAACGGAACCCCGATGCAGATGTGAACGAAGCCATAGTTAATCCTTGAGATCATGTGATCCCTTGCAGAATGGTAATGTAACTAAACCTACAATAGTAAAGCCCAGATAGTGACTGCTGTTACTTGTCTTCCCTGATTTCCTCTGTATCTGCTATGATAGTCATAATTCATAATAAAAATGATATTTTAACCCATTCCCGACATTTGATGTATCCATACGTCATAGCCGGGTAGGCGATCCCGCTCGTTTAACCCGTTAAATGCTGCAGTCAATAGCGACCGCTGCATTTAAATCGTTAGAAAGAGGGTGACGACCCCCTCTAGCAGCTCATCGCGCCCCCCGCGATTGCATTGGCGATGGTTGCTATGGCTGCCTGGGGGGCCTAATAAAGGCCCCCAGGTCTGCCATCTTGTGATCCTACTAGAATAGAAGCCTGTCAGAAAGACAGTATACTGCAATACATTAGTATTACAGTATATCGTGCAAGCGATCCAACGATCGCTGGTTGAAGTCCCATTGGGGGACTAATAAAAAAAGTAAAAATACTAAAATAAAGTTTTTTTTAATGTAAAATAAAATAAAAAATGAATAGTTAAAAAAATCCTTTTCCCATTTTCCCCCTAGAGCATAGTAAAAAAAGAAATAAACATAATTGGTATCGCCGCATCCATAAAAGTCTGAACTATTAGAATATATCATTATTTAACTCGCACAGTGAACGCCGTAAAAAAAAAATTGTAAATGCCATATTCGCTATTTTTTGGTCAACTCATCTCCCACGAAAGAAGAAATAAAAAGTGATCATAATGTCTCATGTACCCCATAATGGTATCAAACTACAGCTTATTCCGCAAAAAATAAGCCCTCATACCACTTAATCAACGGAAAAATAAAAAAGTTATGGCTCTCAGAATTTGGTGACACAAAATAAATTACATTTATTACACTTAGTTTTTTACTTGTAAAAGTAGTAAAATATAGAAAAAACAATATATATTTCATATTGCCATAATTGTATTGACCCGCAGAATAAAGTTAACATGTTTTTTTAATTTCACAGTGAATTCCGTAAAAACTAAGCGCAAAAAACAATGGAGGAATCACTGTTTTTTTCATTTTCTACCCCACAAATAATTATTTTCCCGCTTCCAAGAACTTTATATGGCACAATAAATGGTGCTACGAAAAACTACAACTCGTCCTGCAAAAATCAAGCCCTCATAGGACTATATCGACAGAAAATTAAAAAAGTTATGGCTTTGAAGGTGGGGAGGAAAAAACTAAAATTTAAATCTGAAAGTTGTTTACGACGGGAATAATAATAATAGTAATAAAATAAAATATCATAATAATAGAATAATTAAAATATCCTACAACAATCATATGTGCAGTCCTGCCCCGATACAGTGGCACTAACTGGGGCATGTTGTATAGAAAAAGTACTTTTAAACAGGGGGCAGAGCTAGTGCTTGAGCTGCATGGATGTGTCTATCTGAGCACTGTACTTACTGTGAGCCGCCGTGAATGGGGTTGTCGGAAACAGTCGAATGAGCGTGTTCTTTCAAGTTTATGAGACGAACGAAGCATGTTCGTCCTGCTCACCAGACGAGAACTAGGACTAAAGGTCCTGCGTTCTTGGCAACAGTGGGGGTCCCAGAGGTGAAACCCCCACCTAACTTACTTTTGTAACGTGTCTAATTGGGACAAAAATGCATCAGCGGGCACCGCATAAATGTTGCTACATACCATTAAAAACTACAATGGGTAAAGTCAAAGAACGCGCACAGGTATGTATATGGCAAAAAGTCTATAGACACAAAGAATATATAATAAAGCATATCAATTTATTAACAAAAAATAATCCACAAACACGATAAAAACATTTAAAAAAGCAGATGGTGCCCAGATCCCCGGGCTTCTTCCTACTTCATCTGTGTGACATTCCGATCTCCACATACAAGAAGTCAATAGTACGACATCTGATCAACATGGAACGTGCTTGCATTCCGGCTATGTGGAAACAGGTCGCCTTTGGTTTCAGAAGATCCAGGAAGTGAAAAGTATGGAGGAGCTTAAGACTTCCTTGCGGGACACTCATGATAAGGTTATGCGAATGTCGTCAACCTGGGTAAGCTTTGAGAATTCTTCGGAGTACATCGCTCTGCTGTCCCAATAGTGTGTAACTGAATTTACGTATTCCTCCTAAGAGACGTCTGCTTATGGGGTGGATGCTGAGGATAAGTTCACCCTCTATACCCTTCTTCCTCTTCCCTTCCCCTTTCCAGTTCACTCTCTTTCTTTGAATTCTCTATGTCTGTATAATTTTCATTTGTGCTCCTATGTCACAACTGTATATCACCGAGTCGTGAAATGTTCTATTTCTTTGTCATGCACCTTTGATAAATAAATAAAAACAGAATTTAAAAAAGCGCTAGCCACAGCAGTATTTGTGTGGCGCTCTTTATAGTGGGGCTTTTTGGCGTTATTGACAAGAGGTGGAGGGCTGTGTTGCGCTCTCTACAGGGGGGCTGTATGGCACTATCTATAGTGTCGTGGAAATCCATCGCTCAAAATATATATTAGACTGAAATTTATACGAGTACAAACAGACTCTCAAGGCCAGACTCCATTAGTCAGAATCCTAATGAGGATATTTCACCGATATATATCGAGAGAGGAGAAGAAAACACACAGACATGCTGAAATGTTCAAAATGCTCCTCTGAAGGATTTATTACCAAACTCAAACTGTTAAACTGAAATTCAGAAAGGGGTGTAGGCTTGAGGTAAACCAATCAGAGACAATGTAACAATATTTGTTATTCAGTAAAAAGCATACAATAAAATACATCCCAGATACATCATTATAATTCTTCACACATCAGGTTTTGCAGGTGTCTAATCTCTTTAGGACAGAATGTCCTCGTGGAGATGGGGGAGACCTTCCCTCACGCATACTTGCCACCCTCCCTGTCCAACTTCACATGGGAACCAAGGTCAAAGATAAAACATACGAAATCAACATTACTTGTATTAAAGGAACAATGACTTTTCTATTCACTACAAAAGAACCAAGATGGGAACTCCAGACAAGATGGCTGCTGGACGAAACTAAATCATTTAAACATTATCATCACTTTCACATAATACATATCTTAGTAATTCGGCATCCTGCTTGATAATTCACAATGTAATTTCATACAGAGAATATAAGCAAATAAATCATCCTTCACAAACCTCCCTTTTTCTCATATTAAATTACAGAAATTATATATTATGATTATGAAACTCAAACAATATATCAATAGGGCCACAACTAATATGATGCCATCACCAATGTCCGGTTAGGGTATGGGGTCCCACCAGTGTATTGACAAGTCATGTACATCATCGTCCTCTTCTTCTCCTGTCTTCTGATTAGAACACTTGATACTGCTGACGGATTCACTCAGGTCTTTGGTCTTTACTTTGAACTTTGCTGATGTCATCAGGACTTGGTTTGGTCCTTCTCATCTTTCAGACCCCGTCTCTTTTAGTATACGTCACCGGGCTGTACACAACACCTCATGCTGTGAGCCTGGTGTGAGATCCCACGTAGGCGGATTAGTAGAGTGTTATTGTGACGCCACAAACCCTCCGCTCATCTGTCTTCTTACTGCGGTAAGTTACTTGTCTGGGCGGCTGCTTGGAATTGTGACACTGCCGTCAGTTCATGACAAACGCGTTGTACTGGCTCCGGCTGCGCCTGCCGAACCTCAGTGATGGAGTTCATCGTATTAAAAATCTTTTAGTTCATGTTTACTGGCACTTGCTGGGGAACCCCAACCCTTGTCAATTGTTAAAACAAATATTAATCTGGTGATAACATCTATGTACTATAAAAGTTGTTCTAAGTACATACAATAACAATATCAGGCCCTTAAACTAAATCAAACAAACACCTTTTATATAAGAAAAACTTCTCTGTTCCAATGGACAGGGCACCTAGAAGATGTGTAATTATTGGGTACATTTCATTTGCACTTGGTGTCACGCTTTCCAGCAGGATTTGTACCTTGATCGGAGCTGATTGGCTGGAACATTTCTAGCTCACCAAAATATACACAGATTCCACATGTTTATCTGACAAATGTCGCAAACCAATTTTTCTTACTCTAATTTGTATTGCATGGGAAGGCCTCTCAAGGTCTGTTCTCTTCGTGGGAGGCGAGTATGATAAGGTTGGCACCGGTCTGCCAGGACTGTTCTGTAGGCAAATCAAACAGCTCTAACAGAATTTAGCAGCAACAGCTGTAAAGCCTGGGACATACCAATTAGATCTTACCAAATCGATCCTTGCAGTCTTGGGGCATATGTGAGGTCATACACCATCAATGCAAAAGCCATCAAGAGTGCCTTGGGTGTTACCGGTTCACGTTCCCTTATCCGTCCACATTCTGTTAGAATCTGGTTCTCACGCCTTCCGCTCCCAGTTGAACTCTTCCTGTGAAGAACAAGCTTTTTCATTGTATAAACATTAATTGATCTTAATCAAATAATTAATTTGAAGAAAAACATTAACAAATAACATCTTTACATCAAACATTCACATTGAGCAATAACTAGAAGTGATACATGCAAACTGATTTTTCTTCTATATATATATATATATATATACACACACACACACACACACACACACACACAAACACTGCACAGAATTTTCCTTTCACAATAACAACGACAAAAAACAAATAACTAAAAATGTTTTCAAATGGGAATATTCCGCTTCTGTACCTTTTATCTGACGCATGACTCTAATAGTCCAATGCTAAGGCTGGTCCAGAACTTTACATAAAACTTAACTTCAGTATTTAATATTCCCACAACACTTCTTAAATACAATTATTAAACAAACTAACTTTGGGATAACATCTGGAGAACTGCTGATATCTTATTGTACATACATCAGGTCAATACTTGGGATAACATTGTTCCCCTGTCACTTACACACAACGTCTGCAGTGGGGAAAATACAGGCCGGGCTTCAGGCCCCCCTGAGAACAGGTCTACACACACGAGCACATTGTCATACACTTCTACCTCGGGTAGTTGTATGTTCTGCAGTCACTGTGACGGGTAATCTGGCCGGGTTGCACTTTGCACAGGTACCTTTGCTGTTTTACCTATGTCATGCCGTGCGCACATCATGCCGGCTGCTACAAACCTAGTGGTGGCATTATTGTATCCAGGGACAAGCCAATTTACTGACACCTGGCTGCACATATCCTTGTTGTCAGGTCTGTCTTCTCTCGCTCTCTCAATTGGCTTACCCAATGATCCAATAAAGTTCCTACTACCAATGGGCCCATAATTGTGGGCGATGCCAAAAGCGTACCTAGAGTCAGTGTAAATGTCGGCCATCTTACCTTCTGCCAGGTTACAAGCCTCAGCGAGCACCTCCAGCTCCGCTCCTTGAGATGAACAAGAAGGTGAGAGTGGTTTCTGGGTAATTTACCTTGTGCCTCGTATCCTGTTCTACACATGCTGTATATGATAAAGTATGTCTACATTACAAATTTACATTGGAAACCCATGTCACATATAGATAGAACATTTCAAAAGGGTGGAGTTTTATTGTTCCACATTCATCTGATGATCCAGAACACTTGTAAATCCCACCCACCAGGTCCTGTAAATACCTGATTAATACAAAAACAAACAAAATATGTTACTGAAATCTGGCATAAAATAAACAATATTCAAACAATTTTTTTGTTTTGCCTTCTCCCCATCTAAATCTGTAAAGACTCATCTGTGAGTGACGTCACCTCTGCCTCCTGTGTAAATTTGCTGGAAAGGGATGGTCTCTTACACAATACCTCATATTGGGTGGAGACTACAGCACAGCTTACCCAGTGCCATATTCACCGTTCTGGAAGGATCTGGAACCATCTACACAGAAAAACCTCAAAATGTAGGTTACTGTCATACACATTTAATCTGGGTTACTCCTTAAAGCTCATACACATTTTGTAGATCTCCTAGAACCAAATTCATTAATTCAAAACAAAATAAAACACAAAACAAAACGACCTGATCAGTCCCTTCAACATTCCCTCCTCTTTGGACTCTGCGAAAGTAATGTAGCAGGGTTCAAAACTACATATCAACATAATAAAACTAGACACTCTATCGGGGGGGGGGGGGGGGGCACTAATTTAACCCCCTGTAATACGCAACAGCCTGGAACAAAAAAGATTACTTTCTCCTGACAAAAATACATTTTATCTTTAAAATGACCTGCAACCATTTACCTGTAAAACATCTCACATTTTCAAAAATAACATTTAGGCAGCCCCATAGCACGTGCCTCATGTGTGAAAACAAAAACAAGACAAATGTAATTAGTTATTCAATAACACAGAAAATAATATATCTGGTAATATTAATTACTGCAAACCAATAAGCTGTACGTAAGAATAGGGAACAGTGGGGGGCACATACATGTTCAAGACCCCGTGTGTAAAGGTGGGGGGGGGTAGGGAAACGGACAAGTGAGCCCTAATCTACCCGCCACTCTGTCCCTGCCTACTTGCAACGACCCGCCCTAGACGACGGGGTACAACTGGGCGGCGGTCCCTGCGCTCAGTAAGTGCATGACAAACACGACAAACAAACAAGGGAACACAAGCAAGGGAAATGGGCAGTTGCTCGCGGAAACACCGTGAGCAACAGAGTAGTGAACGAGCCGAGTCAAGCCAGGAGAGTGCGAGGTACAAAGCGAAAAGCAGAAGAGTAGTCGGTAAGCCGGGGTCTGTATGGAGCAGGATCAAAAAGTAGCAGGAGCTGTAGCTGGGCCAGGAAACCTCAGGGAAAGAATTCACAAGCACAGATGGACAGGAAGAGCAGGCTTAAATAGACCGAGGGCGGGAGCTAGCTGAGTCTGGCCAGGTTGCGATAGGCTCTCCCACTCCTAAGCCTGCCAGCCTGAGTGGAGGAAGCTGGTGTCTGTCTCAGGGATGTACACTCAGGTGTTGACTGATTAATTCTGGGAGTTAACCCTGAAGCAGTGCCTGGCAGATCCTTTACAGTACCCCCCCTTTTATGAGGGGCCACCGGACCCTTTCTAAGTGGACCTGGCTTACTGGGGAAACGCAGGTGGAACCTCCTGACCAATACCCCAGCGTGAACATCCCGGGCGGGTACCCAAGTCCTCTCCTCGGGCCCGTATCCTCTCCAATGGACCAGGTACTGGAGGGAGCCTTGGACCGTCTTGCTGTCCACGATCCTGGCCACCTCAAATTCCACCCCCTCAGGGGTGAGGACGGGAACAGGAGGTTTCCTCGAGGGGGCCAAGGACGGGGAGCAGCGTTTCAGGAGGGAGGCATGAAACACGTTGTGTATACGAAAAGACGGGGGTAACTCCAGCCGGAAAGAGACAGGACTGAGGACCTCAATGACCTTATACGGCCCAATAAACCGGGGAGCAAACTTTTTGGACGGAACCTTGAGACGCAAGTTCCTGGATGACAACCACACCAGATCCCCGACCACAAACAGGGGGTTAGCAGAACGTCTTCTATCGGCCTGAGCCTTCTGTATGCTCTGGGACGCCTCTAGGTTCTTCTGAACCTGGGCCCAGACTGTGCACAGATCCCGATGAACGACCTCCACCTCGGGATTGTTGGAACAACCAGGTGAAACGGAGGAGAACCGTGGATTAAACCCAAAATTACAGAAAAAGGGAGAGACCCCTGACGAGTTACTGACCCGGTTATTAAGGGAAAATTCGGCGAGGGGAATGAAAGAAACCCAATCAAATTGACAGTCAGCGACAAAACATCTTAAGTATTGTTCTAGAGACTGATTAGTCCTCTCCGTTTGGCCATTGGTTTCAGGATGGAAGGCAGAGGAGAAGGACAGATCAATCCCCAACTTATTACAGAAGGCTCTCCAAAACAATGAAACAAATTGTACCCCTCTGTCAGAAACAATATTGACGGGGACCCCATGGAGACGCAGGATGTGTTTGATAAACAAGGTAGCCAACGTCTTGGCGTTGGGTAGTTTCTTGAGGGGCACAAAGTGGCACATTTTACTGAAGCGGTCTACCACCACCCACACCACCGACTTGCCTTGGGATGGAGGCAAATCGGTGATAAAATCCATGGAGATATGTGTCCAAGGTCTCTGGGGAATGGGCAACGAACGCAGTAAGCCCGCTGGTCGGGACCTGGGAGTCTTGGACCTGGCACAAACCTCACAGGCGGCGACGTAGGCCTTAACGTCTTTAGGCAAACCAGGCCACCAATAATTTCTGGTAATGAGGTGTTTGGTACCCAGGATGCCTGGATGGCCAGATAGTGCGGAGTCGTGATTTTCCCTAAGTACCCTTAGCCGGAAATGCAGGGGAACAAACAGCTTGTTCTCAGGAAGGTTCCCAGGAGCTGAACCTTGATCAGCAGCAATTTCAGAGACTAAATCGGACTCGATAGAGGAAATGACTATACCTGGAGGCAAAATACAAACAGGATCTTCCTCCGAAGGAGGGCTGGCCATGAAGCTACGCGACAGTGCATCCGCCTTAATATTTTTAGACCCGGCCCTATAGGTAACCAAAAAATTGAATCTGGTAAAAAACAACGCCCATCGAGCTTGTCTCGGGTTTAGCCTCCGGGCAGATTCTAGGAAAACCAGATTCTTGTGGTCGGTAAGGACCGTTACCTGGTGCCTAGCCCCCTCCAGGAAGTGGCGCCACTCTTCAAATGCCCATTTAATGGCTAAAAGTTCGCGGTTGCCAATATCATAGTTACACTCCGTGGGCGAAAACTTCCTAGAAAAGTAAGCACAGGGGCGGAGATGGGTGAGGGAGCTGGTACCCTGGGACAAGACGGCCCCCACTCCCACCTCGGACGCGTCAACCTCCACAATAAATGGCTCCCTTTGGTTGGGCTGAACCAGCACGGGGGCCGAGATAAAGCACTTCTTGAGGGTCTCAAAAGCCTGGACGGCCTCAGGGGGCCAATGGAGGACATCAGCACCCTTGCGAGTGAGGTCCGTAAGAGGCTTAGCGACGACCGAGAAGTTAGCAATAAATCTCCTGTAATAGTTAGCGAACCCCAAAAAACACTGTAGCGCTTTCAGGGAGGCAGGTTGGACCCATTCAGCCACAGCCTGAACCTTGGCAGGGTCCATGCGGAATTCATGAGGAGTGAGGATTTGACCTAAAAATGGTATCTCCTGTACCCCAAATACACATTTTTCGATTTTGGCAAACAGTTTGTTTTCTCGAAGGACCTGGAGCACTTTCCTGACATGCTCTATGTGGGAGGACCAGTCCCTGGAAAACACCAATATGTCATCAAGGTACACTACAAGAAATATCCCCAGGTAATTTCTCAAAATCTCATTTATGAAGTTCTGGAAGACCGCAGGGGCATTGCACAACCCAAAGGGCATGACGAGGTATTCGAAATGGCCTTCGGGCGTGTTAAACGCAGTCTTCCACTCATCCCCCTCTTTGATGCGAATAAGGTTATACGCCCCCCGTAGATCCAATTTAGAGAACCATTGGGCCCCCTGAACCTGATTAAAGAGATCAGGAATCAAAGGAAGGGGATACTGGTTCCTTACCGTGACCTTATTCAGGCCACGGTAGTCAATGCATGGCCTAAGACCCCCATCCTTCTTCCCTACGAAGAAGAAGCCAGCACCTACCGGAGAAGAAGAGGGACGAATGTAACCCTTGGCCAGGGATTCCTGGATATACTCCCTCATGGCTTCACGTTCGGGACAAGAAAGGTTAAATATCCTACCCTTAGGAAGCTTAGCTCCTGGTACCAATTCGATAGCGCAATCGTATTCTCTATGAGGCGGTAATACTTCGGAGGCCTCTTTAGAGAAAACATCAGCGAAGTCCTGAACAAACTCGGGTAGCGTATTCACCTCCTTAGGGGGAGAAATAGAATTAACAGAAAAACATGACGTACAACATTCATTACCCCATTTGGTTAGCTCCCCAGTATTCCAGTCAAACGTAGGATTATGCAACTGCAACCAGGGAAGACCTAGAACCAAATCGTACGATAATCCCTGCATCAATAGTACAGAGCATTGCTCCAAATGCATGGAGCCAACAAGGAGTTCAAAAACAGGGGTATGCTGTGTAAAATAACCATTAGCAAGAGGAGTGGAGTCGATACCCACTACCGGAACAGGTTTAGGCAAATCAATCAGAGGCATAGCGAGAGACATAGCAAATTCCACAGACATGATATTAGTAGAGGACCCTGAATCCACGAAGGCACTGCCGGTAGCAGACCTACCACCAAACGAGACCTGAAAGGGAAGCAATATCTTAGTACGTTTCATATTTACGGGAAATACCTGTGCGCCCAAGTGACCTCCCCGATGATCACTTAGACGCGGGAGCTCTCTGGCAGCATTCTTACGCTTGGGACAGTTGTTTACTTGATGCTTGACATCCCCACAGTAGAAGCAGAGACCATTCTTCCTGCGGAATTCTCTACGTTGTTGAGGGGACACGGAGGCCCCGAGTTGCATAGGTATTTCTGAGTCTTTAGGGGAGAAACGAAGCAACGGGACTTCGGGAGGCATCATGGGGGAGTCGGAGGAAAAAACACATAAACGTTCACGTTGTCGTTCCCTGAGACGTCGGTCAAGTCGTACCACTAAAGCCATAACCTGGTCTAAGGAGTCAGAAGAGGGATAACTAACTAGCAGGTCTTTCAGGGCGTTCGACAGACCCAACCTAAACTGGCACCTTAAGGCAGGGTCATTCCACCGAGAAGCTACGCACCACTTCCGAAAGTCAGAGCAATACTCCTCAACAGGTCTCTTACCCTGACGTAAGGTCACCAGCTGACTCTCGGCAAAGGCAGTTCTGTCAGTCTCGTCATAAATAAGTCCGAGGGCAGAAAAGAAACAATCAACGGAGGAAAGTTCAGGGGCGCCAGGAGCCAAGGAGAAGGCCCACTCTTGGGGCCCTTCCTGGAGCCGGGACATAATTATACCCACCCGCTGGCTCTCAGAACCTGAGGAGTGAGGCTTTAAGCGAAAGTAAAGCTTACAACTCTCCCGAAAGGAGAGAAAAGCCCTCCGGTCACCTGAGAACCGGTCGGGCAACTTGAGGTGGGGTTCAAGGGGTGCGGTGAGGGGAACTACCAAGGTAGCATCAGGCTGGTTGACCCTCTGAGCCAGGGCCTGGACCTGTAGGGAGAGACCCTGCATTTGCTGAGCCAGGGTTTCACGGGGTTCCATAATGGTGTCAGGGACCAGGGTAGACTAGGTATAGGGGGCTTGTGAATTTGTAAAGGTGGGGGGGGTAGGGAAACGGACAAGTGAGCCCTAATCTACCCGCCACTCTGTCCCTGCCTACTTGCAACGACCCGCCCTAGACGACGGGGTACAACTGGGCGGCGGTCCCTGCGCTCAGTAAGTGCATGACAAACACGACAAACAAACAAGGGAACACAAGCAAGGGAAATGGGCAGTTGCTCGCGGAAACACCGTGAGCAACAGAGTAGTGAACGAGCCGAGTCAAGCCAGGAGAGTGCGAGGTACAAAGCGAAAAGCAGAAGAGTAGTCGGTAAGCCGGGGTCTGTATGGAGCAGGATCAAAAAGTAGCAGGAGCTGTAGCTGGGCCAGGAAACCTCAGGGAAAGAATTCACAAGCACAGATGGACAGGAAGAGCAGGCTTAAATAGACCGAGGGCGGGAGCTAGCTGAGTCTGGCCAGGTTGCGATAGGCTCTCCCACTCCTAAGCCTGCCAGCCTGAGTGGAGGAAGCTGGTGTCTGTCTCAGGGATGTACACTCAGGTGTTGACTGATTAATTCTGGGAGTTAACCCTGAAGCAGTGCCTGGCAGATCCTTTACACCGTGTCTCACAATATCTGTAGTTTAATACATTTGAATCAACATCAAAACATTCCAACATTAAATCTTATCACATTATAACACATTAATCTGCAGTATAGCTTTTATCTTTTTACAAACAGATCCAGCCGGCTGTAATATTTTTCTCGCTTGGTGTAGTTACAGACGACTGCGCGTGCGCCAAGATAAGACACATTACATAAACATTTTTAGACATTACTGCTGTTAAAAATAGGAAACATACAATATAGTTCTGCTTTTATTGTGGCCATTAGTTTCAAACTTCAGACATGTTACATTACACACATCACACAGATGTCTCATCACATCACACATGTTACATTGCACACATCACACAGATGTCTCATCACATCACACATGTTACATTACACATCACACAGATGTCTCATCACATCTGTTCA
The DNA here is from genome assembly GCF_050947455.1 of Rhinoderma darwinii. Classification (NCBI taxonomy): domain Eukaryota; kingdom Metazoa; phylum Chordata; class Amphibia; order Anura; family Rhinodermatidae; genus Rhinoderma; species Rhinoderma darwinii. The sequence goes on along the minus strand of NC_134697.1, from coordinate 32,681,753 downwards.
CATTACACTCCCCCCGTTCTGACCCACATTAGTCACTGCAATGTTACCTGGCTGCTCCGTTTTCTTCACTCTTCCAATGAAAATCTACACCTGTATTTAAATTGTTCTTTCTCACATCATCTTACTTGTAACCACCTGTAATCACCTGCTTTGTCCTTTTAACTTATGCCTTGTCCTGGCCACTCCACTCCCTTTCTCAACTTTCCACAAACCATTGTCTTTATCACATGCAAGCATCCTTCTTACCGCTGCCAGCCTCTTCAACTATTTTTTTCAGTGTGTTATTTTGCTTTCACATACTTTACAATTAAAGCCCCAGCTCCTTTTGCTCATTCTAATGTTGGCCGGGACCAGTGCCCCAAAGCATCTTTGTCCAACTTCCTCCTGACCCCATGGTCGGAGAGCAGTAGGGTGATTTCCGGTAAATCCCCCACCTCCAGGCAAACAGGCCATGCTACGTTTGCCGACAGATATCTCAGACCAATCTATCTCCTAGACTGTCTTACCAATACGATATCAAAAGTCGTTCCTCCAGACATTCTAGCAGTAGGATCCTCTGATCCCTCACTGTATTGAACATCAAGAACAGACAAAATGCTGCCAATCAACAATTACAAGAGCAAATTCTTCAACACAATCGACATTCATGAACCTCCATTGATTCAAGCAGGAGTTGGTAACACTTCACTTATGCAGAACACTTGCTGCCGGGGTGTGTCTTTCAGTTCATACAGCCCGTGATGTAGCATATATCCCAAACTCTTTCCTCTAGCATCTTTGCAATGGTTTCACATGCAAATTATATTTGGTAACATATATATATTATCCTCCCCGCTCAGCCGTTCACTCTGTGGGTTGTAGTTTAGGGGGCTGTTATCTATGTTGGTGATAATTTCTTTACGGGCTATGGGTCTGATCCAATACCAATGTTCTTCACTGTAATTACTACTACGACACAGGTGGCACCTGGGGTAAGTGTCAGGGTCATTCATTGAATACAGGATGTTATATTACAACGGTATTCAATCCAGCGGTCTGATGTTATACTACTACAGACTTAATTACTTGGATGTTATTTTACATCAAAGTGTATATGCCGGATTATCACATGTGCTAGAAATCAGTCTGTACTGATTCCCACCTTATGCCAGTCTGGCAATGCATACAACTGGTTTATGGACCCTTACACACAATATCACTGGCTGGCAATGAGCCAGGAAAATATAAATGATTTTCTAATACAGTATTCAAAGTTTTCCCTGTTGCACTGGGTAATGGTATTGAGTGCAAATTCAATATAGACACAATTGCTTCTCCTTACACTGGATTCTACATTATCAGGACTTAACCATTGAAGCCCCTGTGGTACTACAGGATATTACTCACAACTATCCAACTTTCCTCTCACCTACAAACAGTCAGTACCTCCCAACTATAATCCCAGACAAACGGGTAACAGATCAACTATTAATTCTCAACAATTTTAGACAACTAAATAACAAATGACACTAAAACAAAGCAGCAAGCACAAGTTTTGTTTTTTCCTCACAGTCCAGACTACAATCTTTTCATTTCAAATACTTCACATGTGAGTTACGACTTCTCTCTGCCATGCGCTACGTCACTGCATTCCAAAGGCGGAGGTTTTACACTTCTCACAATTTTCCTGGTTAACTATTTATTTGCTGGCAAAAATTCTCTCATGTCTTTCATATCAACAGTTTAAGATCACGTACACACCTGCAATCCTTCATCCCACAAAAAGCTTCAACATACCTTTTTGGCTCCATCTTTCAACCCGTTCTGACTAAAGAGCCTCGTCCATAAAGAAGTGACGTCTGACAGCTAGATTCCAAGGCTTACGCAATACATGTGTGAATGGTGTAAGAATAAGCTCCTTACCTACCGCGGTTTTTTGTAATTCACAGATGCAAAGCCAGACCTCTCCAGTGACAGCTTATCAGACGTGCAATCTTCCCGGGTTTTAATCGGCACCATTACTGTCGTGGAAATCCATCGCTCAAAATATATATTAGACTGAAATTTATACGAGTACAAACAGACTCTCAAGGCCAGACTCCATTAGTCAGAATCCTAATTAGGATATTTCACCGATATATATCGAGAGAGGAGAAGAAAACACACAGACACGCTGAAATGTTCAAAATGCTCCTCTGAAGGATTTATTACCAAACTCAAACTGTTAAACTGAAATTCAGAAAGGGGTGTAGGCTTGAGGTAAACCAATCAGAGACAATGTAACAATATTTGTTATTCAGTAAAAAGCATACAATAAAATACATCCCAGATACATCATTATAATTCTTCATACATCAGGTTTTGCAGGTGTCTAATCTCTTTAGGACAGAATGTCCTCGTGGAGATGGGGGAGACCTTCCCTCACGCATACTTGCCACCCTCCCTGTCCAACTTCACATGGGAACCAAGGTCAAAGATAAAACATACGAAATCAACATTACTTGTATTAAAGAAACAATGACTTTTCTATTCACTACAAAAGAACCAAGATGGGAACTCCAGACAAGATGGCTGCTGCACGAAACTAAATCATTTAAACATTATCATCACTTTCACATAATACATATCTAAGTAATTCGGCATCCTGCTTGATAATTCACAATGTAATTTCATACAGAGAATATAAGCAAATAAATCATCCTTCACAATAGGGGCTGTGTGTAATGCTCTCTACGGGGGGGATGTGTGATATCTACAGGGGGCTGTGTGTGGCGCTATCTATGGGGGTGTGTAATATCTACAGGGGTTGTGTGTGGCACTATGTACAGGGGGCTGTGTATATGTGGTGTTTTACAGTGTGTGGTATTATTATATTCAGGCGCACACTGTTTGGCTAAGCCCCGATAACCCCTGAGGACGCTGCATCTGTGGCGAAACATGTCGGGGGGGGGGGGGCTACTCTTATAATTTTAACTCATGCTTGGTCTTTGGGCTCAATATCTATTTACTTAGATGACTGCTGCTGACACCAGCGGTCTCTGCATTTAGGCTGCATGTCTTATCTGACAGATGCTGTGGACACGTGCACTCTGCCATACTTATAATACCTATATACTTAGGTGACTTCTGCTGATCCCAGAGGTCCCTGTATTTAGGCTGCACGCCTTGTCTGATAGACGTTATATACACATGCACTCTGCCGTACTTACTTAAGTTCATTAGCCCGCTCCACACATTTGCAATTTTAACCTTTTATGTCTGTTGTGTCTGTTAGTCCTTTTGCTAAATACAGCATAATAAAGAATACTAAATATTTTTAATGGTGGCTGGGAAATAGGGCTATTCTGCCTCTGGCATCTGTTTGTTAGTTTATATATGAAATCAATCTCTCGGGTCTGAAAAAATATCTCATAAGTAAAAAACTTCTAAATAATGTGTAAAAAGGTCTGCTCACCTCCTGACGCCCGCAGCCATGGATCTGTGAGACACCAGCGCTCACTTCCGCTCCGGTCCGCTCGTGCCCGCTCTTAAAGGGCCAGCGCGCGCACATGAAGACAATCATCATCATCAACTTACATGATTTCCTGGACTATAAGAAGGCCCCAGCCCTTCTGATCCTTGCTTGAGCATTGTTAGTATATCCCAAGTCTGTCTTGCAAATGGTCCCTTAGTGTTTCCCGTTCCAGTTGTTACCCATGCCCTGTTACCTGTTCCTGTATCCCGTGCTGTGTTCTTGTTCCTGTGCCTACTAGTTGGAGTCGTGTCTACTGCAGCTGCTGTTGTTTGCCATGTCCTGTGTTATCCGCCACGTCCTGTGCCATCTGCCACATCCAGTGTTATTCGCCACGTCTGGCGCAACCTGTGGCACCTGCTGTCATCCGCCACGTCTGGCGTTACCTGCTGCTCCCACCTCCATCTGTGCCAGAGCTGCGGCCACTGTCTGGACTATCCAGGTACCCTTGTGCGGGACTTTGTATTGCTGGGGTTCCCTGTTGTTTGGCCAGCTGCCTCCCCACTACGGCGGTGCGGCCTAGTGGGTCCACATACCCACAAACCGTGAGAGTACGCCATGGACCCGCAGGTCAACCTGAGACCTTGACAATACAAGCCATGCTGGCCGAGATGCAAGACCTCCAGTCACGGCAAGACCAACTCCTCCTGTCGGTGAACGCCATTGCCCATCGGCTGGTTGCTCCAACCACAGTCGTCACCGCACCCATTCCTGCTGTTCCTCCTGCTACACTTCCTGTCTGTACCAGTGCTGATCCCCTGTGCTTCTTGCCGCTACCTCCACGCTATGACGGAGACCCGAGGACCTGCAGGGGATTTTTGAATCTGTGCCAGATCCACTTCAGACTACATGCCAGGGCCTTCTCTTCAGATGACGTCAGGATCACCTTCATCATCTCTCTCCTTACTGGCAAAGCCATGGCATGGGCAAATCCTCTGTTTGAACATCAGGGACCAGAGACCCGTGACTTGCAGTGCTTCTTACGGACCTTCCGCTCGATCTTTGAGGAACCTGGGAGAGTTTCTTCAGCTGCTGCATCTCTGCTGACCCTACACTAGGGAGACCTCTCCGTGCTGAATTAACCTGGAACAACGAGGCTTTGGTGGCTTCTGGCAGGGACTGTCTTCAGGGATTAAGGACGAGCTGGCTGCTCGCGATCTGCCATCTACCCTGGACGATCTTATCCTACTTGCCACCCGGGTTGACATGAGGATCCGGGAGCGTTCCCAAGAGGTTCTCTGGGAGAGAGTACTTCCTAGTCTGGATTCTACTTTCCAGTAATCCTTACTATCCTCCTCAGTCATCTCACCAGAGGATCCTATGCAGATGAACCATGTCAAATTGTCTACCCAGGAGAAACAATGCAGACGCACTTCTGAACTTTGTCTGTATTACGGCCTCGGAGGCCATATTGTGCGTCTGTGTCCACAGAAGCCAGAGAGACCCCATTGCCTAGGTTTGGCTGGAGAGACAACCCTAGGTGCAACGGTACCTAATAAAGCATTCTGTTCCAAATTGACTATTCCTGTGACCCTAGTATCCGGCGAGAGGACGCATCAGGTTTCTGACTATCTTGACTCTGGGTCTGCGACAAACTTCATCCAAAAGGAGCTAGTGGATCATCTTCAGTTGCCCACAGTTCCCCTGGAGACATCTTTGGCTGTTGCCTCAGTGAATGGACTGCCTCTGCCTGATTCCATCGTTTTTAAAACAAAGCCGTGGAAGCTCCAGGTTGGAGTCCTTCATTCTGAATTAATTTATTTCCTTGTTTTGCCCAAGGCCATCAATCCTGTTCTGCTGGGCCTGCCTTGGCTTCGACTGCATGCCCCAGTCCTGGACTGGAATTCTGAAGAGGTTCTCCAATGGGGCTCCAAGTGCCTCGGTCGTTGTCTATTGCAGATTCTGCCTCAGTCATTGGCGGGACAGCCCCCCCATTTCGCTCAGTTTGCAGATGTCTTCAGCAAAAGGGAGGCTGAGACGCTGCCTCCACATCGGACTTATGACTGCCCCATGGAACTGGTTCCTAATGCCTCTCTCCCCCATGGACGAGTATATTCTCTCTCCTTGCCAGAGTCTCTATCCATGGAATTCAGTCTTTAGTATAACAATAATTGAAAAACAGGATGATACTACATTTGTATGCCGAGAGTTTTCACTATGGCAACCGCTGACGCTAAACAAGTGAGACTTTAAATTACAGCTATTTTCTCCTTTTTAAACCATTAATATAACGTGTTTTTTTATCATAGATCTTTTATTATAGATGTTTTAATTAATCTTTCGTACATTTTTTAGGAAAGCACCTTTTAACCAAAATAATAAAATCTTTTTAATCATTATTTATAACATAATAATCGCCAGTGGAATTTTCAAACACCGCCACAAACACAATTTCGTTAATTGTTTGTAATTGTTTGTATCTGTATGTATATGCATGTTTGCCAGACCTGACCTGTATACCTGACCTGGTAGCTTTTAACCGACCTTTAACTCGGTTATTTAACCCACACCCCACCCACTTATTCATTTGTACGCTACCTGGGGAAGAAACCGGTCCAGTTTCGAAACAGTCTGCTGTTGTTCTGTGTACTTGTACTAATAAACCTTTCAATCACTCACCTTGTCTTCATCCATGAGACGAATGGATCTTTCTCATCACGGATGACACTCCGATCGGCAGCGCCAGAGAAATACCCGTTCTTTCTTTTTTATCTACTCCATTTCAGCATTGAGGCTTCCTGCCAAGCTCTCAAACCGGGTCTCAGGCTGCAACCGAACCTAATCACCATTATACCCTTGAGGTATCCTGGATTCTGCTCTACTGGATGTTATGCTCCCAGCATAACCGCAAAAGGTTAGCATTACTTGAACCCAGTACACACTCATATATACACCGTTTCATGCACTATTGTGCGCTTTGCTGATTTTTCTGTCATTTGTCTATCCATGTCGGCCCATATCAAGGAGAATTTGGAGAGGGGTTTCATACGAAAGTCTTCCTCCCCGGCCCGGGCTGGGTTCTTCTTCGTTAAAAAGAAAGACAGATCTCTTCGACCCTGCATTGACTACCATGGTCTCAACCAGATCACAGTCAAGAACAAATACCCATTGCCACTTATATCTGAACTGTTTGACCGTATACGAGGAGCTAGAATTTTTTCTAAACTATACTTGCGTGGGGCTTATAATTTGATCCGAATCCGTCAAGAGGACGAGTGGAAGACGGCGTTCAACACTCGAGACGGGCACTATGAATACCTGGTAATGCCATTTGGACTGTGTAACGCTCCCACGGTCTTCCAGGAATTCATTAATGATATCTTCCGAGATCTCCTCTATATCTGTGTTGTGGTTTTTCTCGATGATATTTTGATTTTCTCCCCGAATCCGATGACTCATCGGAGGCATTTCCGTCAAGTTCTACTACGATTAAGGGAGAATCGTTTATACGCCAAGCTGGAGAAGTGCATCTTTGAGAAGAGTTCTCTGCCCTTCCTGGGCTACATCATCTCGGATCAAGGTCTCAAGATGGATTCTGAGAAAGTGAGAGCTGTCCTGGAGTGGCCACGTCCTCAAGGCCTGAGGTCCATAAAATGGGGATTCGCCAATTTCTACCGGCAGCTTATCCCAAACTTCTCATCACTGACATCTGCCATTTCCACCCTTACCAAGAAGGGTGTGAACGCCAAGGTGTGGACTCCAGAGGCAGAGTCCACATTTATTAGTCTCAAAAAGGCCTTCACTTCAGCCTCGATCCTCCATCATCCTGACGTATCTCTGCAGTTTCCTTTGGAGGTGGACACCTCTTCTGTTGGTGCAGGTGCACTTCTGTTCCAGAAGAGCTCCAAAGGAAAGGCAGTAGTATGTGGCTACTACTCGAGACTTTTTTTCTTTTGCAGAGCGCAATTACTCTATTGGGGATCGGGAGCTACTGGCCATCAAATTGGCTCTGGAGGAGTGGAGACATCTGCTGGAGGGCGCAGCTCATCCCATCCTGATCTACACCGACCACAAGAACCTCATCTACCTTCAGTCCGCTCAACGTCAAAATCCCTATGAAGCCAGGTGGTCGCTGTTCTTCACCCGTTTCCAATTTGTTCTCCACTACCATCCCGCAGACAAAAATGTGGGGGCCGATGGCCTGTCCAGGTCATTTGAGACCTGTCCTGCATTGTCACTGCCAATCCTTTGCAGGTTAGAGACATCCCTCCGGGGGGAAATTTGTTCGGTTGGCAGATAGGAGAAGAATTCTCCAATGGGGACACAGTTCTAAACTGGCTGGGCGCCCTGGTGTTCGTAAAACCCGAGACCTGATTGCTCTTCACTTCTGGTGGCCCACGCTACCCAAGGATATTGCGGACTTTGTCTCTTCTTGCACGGTGTGTGCTTCTAACATGGTTACTCACTCCAAGCCTGACGGCCTGCTTCATCCTCTGCCTGTACCCAATGCCCGCTGGCATCACATTGCAATGGACTTTGTCACTGACCTTCCTCCCTCAGCAGGATGCAACACTGTCTGGGTGGTGGTGGACCTGTTCTCGAAGATGGCACATTTTATCCCGCTGACCGGCCTACCTTCTGCTCCCCGACTGGCGAGTCTTTTCACTTAGCACATCTTCCGCTTGCATGGCTTGCCCCTTCACATTGTGTCCGATCGGGGGGTTCAGTTTACCTCGAAATTCTAGAGAGTCCTCTGTAAACTCCTGGATGTCAGATTGGACTTTTCCTCAGCCTATCACCCCCCAGTCCAATGGGCAAGTCAAGAGGATCAACCAGATCATGGAGAATAATCTCCGTCACTTCATCTCCTTACAGCATGATAACTGGGTACAGCTTCTTCCATGGGCGAGTTCTCGTACAACAACCACACAAGCGAGTCCACCACTTCCACTCCGTTTTGCATTGTGTACAGTCAAAATCCTAGAGTCCCTCTTCCAGTGTCTACTACTTCTCAGGTACCCGCTGCTGACTCATTTTGGGACTTTCTGTAAATATGGCAACAGACCCGGTCCTCTATTTCGCTGGCAGTCGATCGCATGAAGCAAAAAGCGAGAGGTCCTGGGAGCCAAAGGAGAACCTCGATACCCTTGCTCTCATTAAGAAATTCCTCTCTCGCTCTGGTCCCAAGAAGATGGGGCGTAAGAGGGGGGATACTGTAGCGTCCAAGGCCGCGGGCCGTCGGGTATACTCACCTCCTGACCCCCGCAGCCATGGATCTGTGAGCGCTGGTCCCCATCTCCTTCCTAGGAGACGCCAGCGTTCACCTCCGCTCTAGTCCGCTGTGTCCCGTAGGGTGCGCGTGCACGCTCTTGCCCGCTCTTAAAGGGCCAGCGCACACATATGAAGACAATCATCATCATCAACTCACATGATTTCCCGGACTATAGGAAGGCCCCATCCCTTCTGATCCTTGCCTGAGCTTAGTTAGTATATCCCAAGTCTGTCTTACAAATGGTCCCTTAGTGTTTCCTGTTCTAATTGTTACACGTGCCCTGTTAAATGTTCCTGTATCCCGTGCTGTGTTCTTGTTCCTGTGCCTACTAGTTGGAGTCGTGTCTACTGCACCTGCTGTTGTTTGTCATGTCCTGTGTCATCCGCCACGTCCTGTGCCATCTGCCACGTCCAGTGTGATTCGCCACGTCTGGCGCAACCTGCGGCTCCTGCTGTCATGCGCCACTTCTGGCTTTACCTGCTTTACCTGCTGCTCCCACCTCCATCTGTGCCAGAGCTGCGGCCACTGTCTGGACTATCCAGGTACCCTTGTGTGTATTGCTGGGGTTCCCTGTTGTTTGGCCAGCTGCCTCCGCACTATGGCTTTGCGGCCTAGTGGGTCCACATACTGTACTCATAAACCGTGACATGTGCCATGTTCCATCAGATGCTGTATTACAGGACTAATTGCTTCTCTGGCAGAATACTTTCATAATATGGTGCCATACATCAGCAAATGAAGTGAATACAGCACCAGCATACAGAACGTCAAAGACCCTACCATGTTCTTGAAACATGAAATGTATGTAATATTTTCCTGCATTGATATTTTATTATATCTGTATATATATAAAATTGGTTACATATATCTAACTTATCTAATGGGTTTAATAAATCTGCATATTTTAGGCATAATAGGAAAAGGAAATGGCCCCAGATAAGCCATCAGCTAAAACTTGAGTTGGGGTTTAAAGTTTAACCTTTTGTATCCCAGTCTCGCATTGTACTTGTTAGTACAGTATAATAAACGTTATTTCTATTTGAATCGCCAGTGTCTGTGGGATTTATGGATTAGACCAAAAATATACAGTGTAAAGCGTTTACAATCGGTGGGACTGTTTCAAATGGTCCCGCCAAACGTATAGACAGACATATGCAGCTATATGGCTATACTGTTGCATATATCTCCCATTGACTGCAATAAAAATATATATTTACATTACCATGTGCAGTGTGAATTGAGCTTTTATTATAACTTAATACACTTTGCCGATTGAATACACAATCCATCAGAATTCATTCTACTTAATTTTGGTATCTAATTTTTTTTATTTTGTTTGAGAGGTTTTAGTATAGTCTGTACTATGATGGGTCCTTAATTATTACTATTATTTTTACTACATAACAGTTTTGACTTTTGTTTTTAGACTTTCCTTGGCTTAATTGCTCCTAACCGAAAACTCAAAACTTGACCATGACTAACATTTACTAGTGTTCTTTTGTTTCCGTATTTGTTTCCTTTTTAACTTTTGTTTTGCTTATACTTTGAACAGTCCCCAGAGAATAAACCTTCTCACACACTTACTATAAATTAGCTCATTGCAGAGACTTCTGATACTTAGCAGTGACTACGCCATTGATTTACATATAGTTGCAAACAAGACAGGTAAGTAATATCTTTCCTTTTGAGAAAAATTATCAATGCAATAATATAAATTAAACATTGCTACATATAAATACAATTTAAAAGAAAAAAAAAGTAGTTAAAGGCTATGTACACCTTTGAGGGCATTTAAAAAAATAAACTAAAATAAATAGATCAGTTAGTGTGACTTTGTTATTAGTCTTTATTAAAAAGCCATTTTACTTTTGGAGATATAGCTGTTTTGTATTCGCTATACAGAACAGCTGTGTCGCTCGTTTTACAATGAATCCGTCAGTCCCGCGGACCTGACAGGTTCAGTGTCAGCGTTTCCTGTGAGGTGTACATAGCACTTAAGGAGGCATTTCTAGTATAGTACAAAGTTGTGAATAACACAAACTAATATTAAGAACTAAGGAGCCATGGGCAACACCTGTGCCGCCCCATGGTGCGCCATATGGTGCCATGTTTTTTAGATATTCATTATGAGAAGCAAACTATCTAATATGAAGTATGAAGGCACAAAGACACAGTAATCCCTCAGAGACTTTTTTGGCGCCTTAATGCGACTTTGTACAACATTGAGGTTTTACGGAATTATAATACCATCATGTGCCTGAGGCCTTCGAAATGGAAGATGCAAATGGGATATAATAGGTTAATTTAAACATTAGATTTAAATATTAGATTGGTAATATAAAGTTCAGAAAAAAAATCCATCAAATATTTTATTCTGCAGTGTTAGCACAGATACATATATTAAATGCATATATTGTAGTCAGTGCAGCCAAAAAGAAATGTGAAAAAAAAGAAAAAATGTCAAATAGTTTTATTTTATGTCAATTATTTGTAAAGTAATAATGTTTGCAATGTTTCAGTTACTAATCTTTATATACCTTGCTGGAACCTTTTCCACTTATTCTGCAAAAATGGTGCTAGTTGACAGCTTCCTGAGTGAATTTTGGTACATGAAACTCATATTCAGAAGGATGGTGGAAAACATTAGCAAAATTGACAGCGCTTGCCCAAAAAAATAACGCATTATCCCCTCTTGCTGAACCAAAGGAATAAGAAACATTGTTTTGTCAGCCAGCTATCTAACACAAACGTGTAATTGGGCCCCAATGCAAAATATGCAACAGGGCCGCTCACCTACCATATATAATACTGGTGTCACATTTCTTAGGTGGCAGTGGGAAATTGGGGCCCGTTCATAAACCAGGACTGACTACCTCCGCACCCCCTATTTTGATGCTTCTTATATATCAGTCAACTAGTCTGGTATTTGCATTGTTGACAGATGATTGAGGTAAATTACATATTATATATTACAAACATTATTAGCTTTCCTTTTAATTTGGCCGAAAGACTGCAGGGGACTGCATATAGGTTTCTTCCTATTTGCTTTCAGATTGTTTTGGAGGCCACATAGAGAGATTAACATATTGATCTGTTCACATGGTTGCAGCGCTGTCATGTGGTCTCTGTTGCTTTAGTGCTTTGTCTGTGGAATGGCGTAGCTTAGAGCCAAGGGGGCCTGGCAGCAGGGGTACTGTTAGGCTGGATTCACACGAGCATATTACGTCCGTAATGGACGGAACGTATTTCGGCCGCAAGTCCCGGACCGAATACACTGCAGGGAGCCGGGCTCCTAGCATCATAGTTATGTACAATGCTAGGAGTCCCTGCCTCTATGTGGAACTACTGTCCCGTACTGAAAACATGATTACAGTACGGGACAGTTGTCTTGCAGCGAGGCAGGGACTCAGAGCATCGTACATAACTGTGATGCTAGGAGCCCGGCTCCCTGCAGTGTGTTCGGTCCGGGACTTGCGGCCGAAATACATTCCGTCCATTATGGACGTAATATGCTCGTGTGAACCCAGCCTTAGGCTACTGCCACTGCAGGTGCTGTGTTCCCGTGGCGTTGATCGCAATGCCGTCCGGCACCTTGAACCCACCTGAACAAGGTCGCCATGAAGTGCCAAGTGGGCTTATAAAGTTTTTTTTTAAATTTCAGAGTCTTTTAGATGTGTGAAGCAATGGGCAATGTTTCCGCACACTGATAATGTTTCAGTAAATTATTCCGCTTAGTTATCAACCAAACCATCATGAGGTGGACAGTAAGACTTCTTAGATTGTCCATCATACTCAATATAGATCTAGGACTCATTGGCACTTATATATAAATAGTATTAAATCTAATGTGATTTATTTCGATTTCATTTCCTTATCTTATTCTATTATTTTTCTTCTAGGAATGAAATCAGAAGAGTCATTAAACCGAACAGATTTTATATTTGAAGGTTTAACACATGACCCAATGCTGCAGTACATATTTTTAGTAGTATTCCTAATCATCTATTTTATAATCATTTGTGGAAACGGTATCATATTTTTGGTTATTTGGCAGGATTCTCGTCTGCACACTCCGATGTATATCTTCTTATTAAACCTGTCCGTCATTGACATTGCATCTACCTCAAATATTCTACCAAAGCTTTTAATTATGATCTTCATAAAGTATAATACAATCTCATTCGGGGAATGTATAACTCAGCTATATCTTTTTATTTTGTTTGTTTGCACTGAGGTTTTCCTTCTTGCAGCCATGGCGTATGATCGCTATTTAGCAATCTGCTACCCTTTCCAATATATTATTATAATGAGTTTAAAGCACACTGCTGGACTATCTATCATGGCATGGACTGTTGGACTTTTGAGTCCAGTCGGACATGTCACCCTCATATCAAGAATGTCTTTTTGTGCTTCTCATGTACTCAGTCATTTCTACTGTGATATTTCACCATTGTTAAGGATCTCATGTAGTGATATTCATAGTGTGGAAATGTTAACCTATGCTGTAGGGACTCTTGTGGGAATTCTTACATTAATTTTTACATTATTATCATATATTTTTATCATTTTGAAAATTCTTACTATTAAATCCCCAGGAGGTCGAGGTAAAGCTTTTTCTACTTGCTCTTCACATCTAACTTGCGTCATTATGTTTTATGGAACAATAATGTGTCTGCACATGAGACCCACATCAACTTATTCTTTAAAAATTGACAAGTGCTTTTCTCTTGTATATGCTGCATTGGTTCCAATGTTAAATCCTTTTATTTACAGTCTAAAAAATGAAGAAGTCAAAAAGGGTTTGAGAAAACTTAAGACAATTAATAAAAAATAATATATTTAAACCAAAGAAACTATTTAAACAGGTATATTGAATCTAAATACAATATCTTCTGTAGAAGGCGAACAGGATTTTAAAACTGAAAATGTAGATAACTATACATGATAAATCCCTTAAGGGCTGGAATACTTTGGGCCTTCATTTGCATCATTTTAGGGATTTTTTTTTTTCGCACCACGTGCCATGTGGTATAAATGATATGTATTTTTAAGCGTGTACTATTTATGAACAATAAAATATTTTTATTAAAAAAAGGCGTTATTTAAATTTTTTTACAAATCTTTTTCACATCGTTTTTTTAGAGGATCAGTTGTTTAAATATATATAATACTTTGGAATACTTAGCATTACAAAGCATTATTGGCCACCAGTCATAAACTGACAGGCAATCTATTAGACCATTTAAACCTATAAATAGAGGACACCCTAATCAATTAAATAGTAAACCCAAGGAAACCCGGGCAACAAACTGAATAAATAACCTATAATAGCCTAAAGAAAACACATAAGCCATGTATCAGAAACCAGAAGCGTAATATGAAGCTGCTGGGACCCAAAGCAAAATCTATAACAGGGCCCCCCGTACCATATATTATTTATAATACTGGTGTCTTCTTATGCAGCTGACGTGATTTTGGGTTCTCTCAGGCTCCAGGGCTCGGGTGCAACTGCTACACACCTGTCAGAAACATAATAAGGCAAACATATAAATCATGTATCAGGAACATAATCATCATGTATTATATCAAATAGTCATACTTAGGTCAACCACTATCACCTCATAAAAACACATACACATAAAGACAATTAAAAACACTAAAAGAGGGTGTAAGCTACAAACAGAACGTCCAAAAGTATTGCTAGTATATATCTCGCAAATACTAATACAGTATATATTCAATGCTCTTCAACTTGTTAGATAGCACATACACATATTCAATAATATTAGCCAGCATTAACAATGGTATGGACTTTTGTTAAAAAAGCACTCTGGTAATATTTTTTATTATCGTCATAGACAGTTATTCAGAAAATATGTGTAATGCCGCTACTTTTACCTTTTTATTCTATAACTTTTTTGGTAAAAAAAGCATAGATTCCTCCTGTTAGGTTAGGTCATGTGATGTGATGGTGATCCCCTGCGCTTTACTGGTCTTTCTGCTCTAGCAAGGGGTCACCATCTCACAGCATGACCCACTTTCTGCTGACTACAATTCTGCTTGCCTCAGTGAACACCGCAGTCTCTGCAAAATGACTCCTCTTCTTCACACTCCTATCCTAACGTCACTGCGATCCATCTCTGCGGTGTGTGTGAGTGTGACAGGGGAATCTTGGCAACTGTAGGCATGGAGGGGTGGTGTGAAGTGGTGTCAGCAGGTCTAAAAGAGCACAGAAATTCAGTAACTAATGGTAATTGTAAGGAAAGCCAAAATCATGGAAAGGATGTAATTTATTAATAATACCACGAGTTTATGATTTATGGGAAAAAAAAGTGCTTCTTTTATTAAAAAAAATCATAATATTGTAAAAATCATAAATATTATATCGACCAGAATTGGACATGTCAAAGGATGCCTGTGAGCCGATCACCAGTTTTATATGATTTTTGGATATGTTCTTGGTGGATTCCAAAGGACTGCAGGTTAACATCAGTCAAAAATCAACATCAGTCACTAGAGGACTTATATGTAGGGTGTGCCCTGAACCCACTTACGTATATATGTTCAGCACCTAATGTTACATTTTGTAAACAGATGGGAGGGGGTATAGGATGGTTACTGTTCCGCAGAGGAAATTGCACAGCAAGAATTTCAGACGACACAGTTATAAGATGCTGAACAGAACTTTACTCCAGCAGAGGCACAATCTTCATGGTTACAATATTTGGTACATAATCTTGACGGTTTCACTAATAAATGGGCTTTACACTTGACAGTTTCAGATGTAACTGGTGGGAACGGGACATCGTGTTGGCTAATGGTTCAGTCTCAACTAAAACTTGTGGTGCAGGGGATCTTTGTTCTCATGTGAAATGCTGCACTAGAGATACGCAGTTCAGCCCAGCAAGATAAAGTCTTTTTGGTGGATCAGTCACTTGGTAGCTTGCGCCCTGCCTGGCAATCTCAAGTGGCAGGTCTCGCCCTGCCCAGCTATCCAACAGTGGCTCACACCCCGCTCGGCAAATCCACCCACTTTGTACTGACTTCTTTCTCCTCCCGCTTACCCCACACGCATCACTCTTTCTGTCTGTCTCCTCCATCACTCACCAACTGTCATTATAAAAAAAAAAATATATAAAAAAAAATAAATAAATAATTTTTTTAACCCCTTCCCGACATCCGCCGTGTATATACGGCACACGCCGTGTGAGGGAATATGGAGAGGGCTCACAGGCTGAGACCGCTCCATAGAGCAAGTGTGTCGGCTGTGTGTTAGCAGGGCTTCATAGGAGACTGTCAGAATCGCGTATATTGCAATACATTAGTATTGCAGTATATCGCGCAAACGATCTAACAATCGCTGGTCTTTTCCCATTTTGCTGGTCTTTTCCCATTTTGCCTCAAGCACAATGTAAAAAAATAAAAAGCTAACATAACTGGTATCGACACGTCCGTTAAAGTCTGAACTATTACAATATATCATTATTTATTCCGCACGGTGAACGCCGTAAAAAATAAAAAACATCAGATTTGCCCTTCTTCTCCCACAAAAAATGAAATAAAAAGTGATCAAAAGTCTCATGTACCCCAAAATTATACCAATATAAACTGCAGCTCGCCCCGCAAAAAATAAGCCCTCACACGGCTAAATCGACAGAAAAATAAAAACGTTATGGCTCTCAGAATGTGGCGACAAAACTCAAATTTTATTTTTAACAACCAGTTTTTTCCTTGTAAAAGTAGTAAAGCATAAAGAAAACTATATAAATTTGATATCGCTGTAATCATATTGACCCGAAAAATAAAGTTAACATGCCGTTTTTACTGTACGGGGAACGCCGTAAAAACAAAACCACCCAAAATGTTGAGGAATCGCTGTTTTTTTTTCCTATTCCACCCCACATATACTTTTTTTCTCGTTTCCCACTACATTATATGGTATAAAAAATGGTGCTGTGAAAATCTACAACTCGTCCCGCAAAAAACAAGCACTCATACGGCCATATTGAAAAATAAAAGAGTTATGGCTTTTGGAAGGTGGGGAGGAAAAAAACAAAAGGGAAAATCCGAAAAATGGCTGTGGAGGGAAGGGGTTAAAGACTAGGCTCCTCCCATTTTTTTTAAAGGGGCCACACGCCACAACTGACCTCTGATGCTAATGTGCCTTCACAGAGTCCCGTCTGTACAAAATATATAGTGCTCTATGGAAAATAATTTTTTCTTCTAATACAAATACAGTTGCATTACATAACATAACATTAGGTGCTTAGCATATAAACATTAGTGGGTTTGTGGCACACCCTACATACATTTCAATCTTGATCAGACTGATCAGGTACAATTTTATTTTGTTTTGTATTTTGTTTTGTTTTGAATTAATGAATTTGGTTCTAGGAGATCTACAAAATGTGTATGAGACCCCAATGAGTAATGCAGATTAAATGTGTAAGAGAGTAACCCAGATTTTGAGGTTTTCTGTGTAGATGGGTCCAGATCCTTCCAGAACGGTAAAAATGGCACTGGGTATGCTGTGCTGTAGTCACCACCCAATATGAGGTATTGTGTAAGAGACCATCCCCCTCCAGCAAATCTGTACAGGAGCCGAGGTGACGTCACTCACAGATGAGTCTTTACAGATTTAGATGGGAAGGAGGTGAAAATTGTCTGAACATTGTTAATTTTATGCCAGATTTTAGTAAAATAATTTGTTTGTATTTGAATTAATAAGGTATTCAAAGGACCTGATGGGGGTGGGATTTACAAGTGTTCTGGATTATCAAATGCATGTGGAAAAATAAAACACCGTTTTGAAATAGTCTATCTATATGCGACATGGGTTTCCATTGTAAATTTGTAATGTAGAAATATTTCATCATATATAGTATGTACAAGACAGGATACGATGCACGGGGTAAATCATTCAGAAACCACTCTCACCTTCTTGTTTATCTCAAGAAGTGGAGCTGGAGGTGCTCGCTGAGGCTTGTAACTTGGCAAGAGGTAAGACGACCACTGACTCTAGGTACGCTTTAGGCATCGCCCACAATTATGGGCCCATTGGTAGTAGGACCTTTGTTGGATCATCGGGTAAGCCAATTGAGAGAGCGAGAGAAGACAGTCCTGACAACAAGAGTATGTGCAGCCAGGTAACAGAAAATGTGCTTCTACCTGGATTCAATAATGTCACCACTAGGTTTGTAGCAGCCTGCATGATGTGCGCAAGGCATGACATAGGTAAAACAGCAAAGGTACGTATGAAAGTGCACCCCGGCCAGATTACCCGTTTCAGCAACTGCAGAACATACAACTACGCGAGGTAGGTGTGTATGAAAAGGTTCTCGAATGTGTAGACCTGTTCTCAGGGTGGCCTGAAGCCTGGCCAGTACCTTCCCCACTGCAGAAGTAGTGTGTAGTGACAGGGGAATAGTTTTTATCCCAAGTATTGAACTGGTGTTTGTACAATGATAAGATATCAGCAGTTCTCCAGATGTTATCCCAAAGTTAGGCCTCCTTTACGCGAACGTGATATACGTCCGTGCGACGCGCGTGCTTTTCACACGGGTCGCACGGACCTATACAAGTATATGGGGGCATGCAGACAGTCCGTGAATTTTGCTCAGCGTGAGTGCGCTGAAAAAAACTCACGACATGTTCTACATTTCTGCGTTTTTCGCGCATCACGCACGCATTGAAGTCAATGGGTGCGTGAAAACCACGAAGGTCGCACGGAAGCACTTCCGTGTGAACTGCGTGATTCGCGCAAGAGCTGTCAAACTCTGAATGTAAACAGAAAAGCACCACGTGCTTTTCTGTTTACAAACATCCAAACGGAGTGTCAGAATTTAGAGATGAGCGAACCGAACTTCACCGGGTTCGGCCGAACTCGTTTTG
Organism: Rhinoderma darwinii; assembly: GCF_050947455.1. Classification (NCBI taxonomy): domain Eukaryota; kingdom Metazoa; phylum Chordata; class Amphibia; order Anura; family Rhinodermatidae; genus Rhinoderma; species Rhinoderma darwinii. Next base: position 32,663,160 of record NC_134697.1, on the reverse strand, counting down.
ACCGAACCCGGCAAAAAAATTTCCGGTACGCGACGTCAGGAGACAGTCACTGTTCAGGGTGCTGAAAGAGTTAAACTGGTTCAGCACCCTGGACAGTGACTTCCGATCACAATATACATGAACCTGTAAAAAAAAAAAAGAAGTTCTGACTTACCGATAACTCCCGGCTTCTTCCTCCAGTCTGACCTCCCGGGATGACAATTCAGTCCAAGTGACAGCTCCAGCCAATCACAGGCCAAGCACAGGCTGCAGCGGTCACATGGACTGCCGCGTCATCCAGGGAGGTGGGGCCGGATGTCAAGAGAGGGACGCGTCACCAAGGCAACGGCCGGGAGGAAGCAGGAAGTTCTTGGTAAGTATGAACGTCTTTTTTTTATTCACAGGTTGCTGTATATTGTTATCGGAATTCACTGTCGAGAGTGTTGAAAGAGTTACTGCCGATCAGTTAACTCTTTCAGCACCCTGGACAGTGACTGACGTCGACTAGCCTCATCACTATGATGGTGGCTGCGCGAAAATCACGCAGCCGCGCATCATACACTGATGACACACGGAGCTGTCAAGTGCCTTTTGCGCACGCAAAAGGCTGCGTTTTTTGGCGTGCGCAAAATGCACACGCTCGTGTAAATGAGGCCTAAGTTTGTTTAATAATGGTATTCAAGAAGTGTTGTGGGAATATTAAATACGGAGGTTACGTTTTATGTAAAGTTCTAGACCAACGTGTCTTAGCATTGGAGTATTGGAGGCATGTGTCAGATAAAAGGTACAGCAGCGGTATATTCCCATTTGAAAACATTTTTTGTTGTGAAAGGAAAATTTTAGAGCAGAAAATTCTGTGAAGTATATATATAGAAAAAGAATCAGTTTGCAAGTATCACTGCTAGTTACTGCTCAATGTGAATGTTTAACCCCTTACCGTCGTAAACAACTTTCAGATTTTAAAGGGAAGCTGTCACCAGAATTTCACCTATTAAACCAGCAATACCAGGTGGTAGTGGGTGAAAAATCATTTCTATATAACCTATAATTGTCTACTTACTTGGCTCTGTAGCTTTAGTATTCAGCTTTTTAGTGTTCCCACAACGTATGCTAATGAGCATAAAAGAGTCAAATCTTCTTTTGAAAAGAGTCATATCTTCATTCCTCAAGTCTTTCCGAGTTCTCCCCGCCTCCTTACTTCTGATTGACAGCTCCTCGCCTTCCCCCAGCACACAAAATCCTGCGCTTGTGCATTGATGTCCTCATCTGTTGTGTGCGTACGATGGGACACCGTATTATTACAATAAAAGCCGCAAAATGTTTGCAGACCGTTATTTACAGTCGGAGGAGGAGTTTAGGAGAGGGGATAACGGCAATGAACTTTTGATAGCAGCGGCCAGTGAGGGATAAGTAAAGTTCAATAGGTGAAATGCTGGTGACAGGTTCCCTTTAATTATCGTTCTTTCCTCCCCACCTTCCAAAAGCCATAATGTCTTTATTTTTCCATCAATATAGTACTTTGAGGGCTTGATTTTTGCGGGACGAGTTGTACTTTTTCGTAGCACCATTTATTTTGCCGTATAATTTACTACGAAACGGGGAAAAAATTATTTGTGGGGTACATAATGAAAAAAACAGCAATTCCTCCATGGTTTTTTGCATGCCGTTTTTACGGAATACACTGTGCAATTAAAACAACATGTTAACTTTATTCTGTGGGTCAATACGATTACGGTGATACCAAATATATATAGTTTTTTCTATATTTTATTACTTTTACAAGCAGGGCCGCCATCAGGGGGTATTAGGAGTACTTCTGTAAGGGGCCCGGCCAGTGGCCATGGCCGGAGGCTCCGCTAGCAGCCGCTATGGCTGCTACAGCGCGACACCACTGAACACTATGGCAGAGCAGGGAGGTATCTCCCCGCTCTGCCATTAAACAAAACACATGTATCCCCTATCCACAGGATAGGGGATACATGTGTGATCGCTGGCATTGATAGGGAGAACGGGGGACTGAGAGTCCCCTGAAGTTCTCATCACAAACCTCGGACTTCCGGGGTCTGTGTCGGCAGCTCCGTAGAAATGAATGGAGCGCCGGTCGCGCTTGTGCGCATGCGTGACCAGCGCTCTTTTCATTTTTATTGAGCTGCGCAGACGCCGGAAATCAGAGGTTAGTCATGGAGAACTTCAGGGTACTTTCAGTCCCTCGTTCTCCCTATCGCTGCCAGCGATCACACATGTATCCCCTATCCTGTGGATAGGGGATACATGTCTTTTGTAGGACACACTGTAGGTCAGATTTTTTTGTGGGGGTTGGGGCTGCATGGCGTTACCTACAGGGGAGATGCATAGCGTTACCTACAGGGGGGCTGCATAGCAGAACCTACAGGGGGGGCTGTATAGCGTTACCTACAGGGGGGGCTGTATAGCGTTACCTACAGGGGGGCGGTATGTAGCGTTACCTACAGGGGGGGCTGTATGTAGCGTTAGCGCCATACAGCCCCCTCTGTAGATAACACCATACAGCCCCCACTGTAGAGAATGCCATACAGAGTGCCCCCTGTAGATAACGCCATACAGCCCCCTTTGTAGATAACGCTATACAGCCCCCCCCTGTAGGTAACGCTATACAGCCCCCCCTGTGGGTAACGCTATGCAGCCCCCCTGTAGCTAACGCAATACACCCCCCCTCTAGATAACGCCATACACCCCCCCCCCATAGATATCTACAGAGGGGGCTGTATGGCGTTATCTACAAAGGGGGCTATATGGCGTTATCTACAGGGGGGCTATATGGCATTATCTACAGAGGGGTCTGTATGGCGTCATCTACAGGGGGTCTGTATGGCGTTATTTACAGAGGGGGCTGTATGGCGTTAAAGTTGTATATAAGAAAGTTTGTTACAATGTATCAGTCAATCATCTGTGAGCTAAACGCAGCAACAGCACAAACCCCTCTCCTGTGCTGGACTCCAGGCAGATGGCTCTTATCTACACTGATACATTGTAACAAGACCATCAGCTGTGAAAGTAATAAGCTTGGACTGGTTTTAATGTTCTCATTCACAGACAGCAGGCAGAGATCTTGAAAATCATGAGGAACTGAAGCAGGAAGACAGAAAGCTGCAGAATGTCATTATACAGTAGGCTGGGGTGCTGCATCACTCGCAGGGAATTTATACGTGTAAGGCTATGTTCACACTGAGTATTTTGACGAGTTTTTTGACACGGAAACCGCGTCGCAAAACTTGTCAAAAATGGCCCGAAAATGCCTATCATTGATTTCAATGGGAGGTGTCGACGTCTTTTTCCCGCGAGCAGTAAAAGGGGGGCCCAGAAAATTTAGCTGTATGGGGCCCTGAAATTCCTGTTTACAAGTAAAAACCTAAGTGTAAAAAAGAAAATTTATTTTGTGTCGCCAAATTCCGAGAGCCATAACTTTTTTATTTTTCAGTCGATTAAGTGGTTTGAGGGCTTATTTTTTGTGGGATGAGCTGTAGTTTGTAATAATACCATTTTGGTGTAAATTCAACGGTTTGATCACCTTTTATTTCATTTTTTGTGGGAGATTAGGTGACAAAAAAATAGACATTCTGGCGTTTACAATATTTTTTTACGGCGTACACCGTGCAGGTTAATTATATATTGTAATAGTTCAGACTTTTACGGACGCGGCGATACCAATTATGTTTATTTAATTAATTTTTTACTATGCTCTAGGGGGAAAATGATAAAAGGGTTTTTTTGGGAACTTTTAATATGCAGTGAAGGAAATAAGTATTTGATCCCTTGCTGATTTTGTAAATTTGCCCACTGTCAAAGACATGAACAGTCTAGAATTTTTAGGCTAGGTTAATTGTACAAGTGAGAGATAGATTATATAAAAAAACAAACAGAAAAATCACATTGTCAAAATTATATATATTTATTTGCATTGTGCTCAGAGAAATAAGTATTTGATCCCTTTGGCAAACAAGACTTAATACTTGGTGGCAAAACCCTTGTTGGCAAGCACAGCAGTCAGACATTTTTTGTAGTTGATGATGAGGTTTGCACACATGTTAGATGGAATTTTGGCCCACTCCTCTTTGCAGATCATCTGTAAATCATTAAGATTTCGAGGCTGTCGCTTGGCAACTCGGATCTTCAGCTCCCTCCATAAGTTTTCGATGGGATTAAGGTCTGGAGACTGGCTAGGCCACTCCATGACCTTAATGTGCTTCTTTTTGAGCCACTCCTTTGTTGCCTTGGCTGTATGTTTCGGGTCATTGTCGTGCTGGAAGACCCAGCCACGAGCCAATTTTAATGTCCTGGTGAAGGGAAGGAGGTTGTCACTCAGGATTTGACGGTACATGGCTCCATCCATTCTCCCATTGATGCGGTGAAGTAGTCCTGTGCCCTTATCAGAGAAACACCCCCAAAACATAATGTTTCCACCTCCATGCTTGACAGTGGGGACGGTGTTCTTTGGGTCATAGGCAGCATTTCTCTTTCTCCAAACACGGCGAGTTGAGTTAATGCCAAAGAGCTCAATTTTAGTCTCATCTGACCACAGCACCTTCTCCCAATCACTCTCAGAATCATCCAGATGTTCATTTGAAAACTTCAGATGGGCCTGTACATGTGCCTTCTTGAGCAGGGGGACCTTGCGGGCACTGCAGGATTTTAATCCATTATGGCGTAATGTGTTACCAATGGTTTTCTTGGTGACTGTGGTCCCAGCTGCCTTGAGATCATTAACAAGTTCCCCCCGTGTAGTTTTCGGCTGAGCTCTCACCTTCCTCAGGATCAAGGATACCCCACGAGGTGAGATTTTGCATGGAGCCCCAGATCGATGTCGATTGACAGTCATTTTGTATGTCTTCCATTTTCTTACTATTGCACCAACAGTTGTCTCCTTCTCACCCAGCGTCTTACTTATGGTTTTGTAGCCCATTCCAGCCTTGTGCTGGTCTATGATCTTGTCCCTGACCTCCTTAGAAAGCTCTTTGGTCTTGCCCACGTTGTAGAGGTTAGAGTCAGACTGATTAATTGAGTCTGTGGACAGGAGTCTTTTATACAGGTGACCATGTAAGACACCTGTCTTTAATGCAGGCACCAAGTTGATTTGGAGCGTGTAACTGGTCTGGAGGAGGCTGAACTCTTAATGGTTGGTAGGGGATCAAATACTTATTTCTCTGTGCACAATGCAAATAAATATATATCATTTTGACTATGTGATTTTCTGTTTTTTTTTAAATATAATCTATCTCTCACTGGTAAAATTAACCTAGCCTAAAAATTCTAGACTGTTCATGTCTTTGACAGTGGGCAAACTTACAAAATCAGCAAGGGATCAAATACTTATTTCCTTCACTGTATATATTTTTTTTTATACAAAAAAAACTTTAACTAATTTGTACTTTTTTTATAAGTCCCCCTAGGGGACTTCAACCAGCGATCATTAGATCGCTTGCATGATATACTGCAATACTAATGTATTGCAGTATATCGTGATTCTGACAGGCATCTATTAAGCTCTGCCGGAGGCAGGGCTTAATAGGTGTACAAAGATGGCAGACCTGGGGGTCTTCATTAGGCCCCCAAGCAGCCATAGCAACCATCGCCCCCCCGCGATTGCGTTGCGGGGGGAGCGATCAGCTGTTAGAGGGGGTCGACCCCCTCTTTCTTACGATTTAAATGCTGCGGTCGGTATTGAGCGCGGCATTTAACTAGTTAAACGAGCAGGATCACGCTCGAGCGCGATGCCGCTCATTATTCTGAAGTGTCGGCTGTAACATACAGCCGACACCAGCATCGTATGAAGCGGGGTCACTCCATGAGCCCGTTCCATACTTCCCCTACCTGGCTATAACGTAACTGTATGTCATATGTCGGGAAGGGGTTAATGTGAAGATGTTATTTGTTAATGTTTTTCTACAACTGAATAATTTGATTAAGATCAATTAATTATTATGTAATGATTAAGATGGTTCTCCACAGGAAGTGTCCAACTGGGAGCGAAAGGCGTGAAAACCAAATTCTAACAGAATGTGGATGGATAAAGGAAGGTAAACCAGTAACACCCAATGTACTCTTGATGGCACTTGCATTGATGGTGTGTGACCTCACATATGCCCCCAAGACCGAAAGGATCGATTTGGTAAGATCTAATTGGTATGTCCAAGGTTTTACAGCTGTTGCTGCGAAATTCTGTTAGAGCTGTTTGATTTGCCTACAGAACAGTCCTGGCAGACCGGTGCCAACTTTATCATACCCACCTCCCACGAAGAGAACAGACCTTGAGAGGCCTTCCCAGGCAATACAAGTCAGAGGAAGAAAAAATTGGTATGAGACACTTGTCAGATAAACATATGATATCTGTGTATATTTTTGTGGGTAGGAGCTGTTACAGGTAATCCGCTCAGATCAAGGTACAAATCCTGCTGAAAAGTGTAAAACCAAGTGCAAATAAAATGTACCCAGTAACTACACATTTTCTAGGTGCCCTGTCCATTGGGACAGAAAAGTTTTTCTTATATAAAGGTGTTTGATTTAGTTTAAGGGCCTGACATTGTTATTGATAAGTACTTAGAACAACTTTTATATTATGTAAATGTTATCACCAGATTAGCATTTATTTTAACAATTGACAAATGTTGGGTCCTCAGCAAGTGCCAGTAAACATGAACTAAAAGACTTTTAACATGATGAACTCCATCACTGAGATGCGGCAGGTGCAGTCTGAGCCAACACAATGTGCTTGTCATGAACTGAATGCAGTGTCACAATTCTAAGCAGCCGCGCAGACAAGCAACTTACCGGAGGAAGACAATTTCGATGCGGAGAGTTCTGTGGCAGTCACAATAAAACTCCGCTATGTCGTCTACGTGGGAACTCATCCCAGGCTCACAGTACAGCCCGGTGATGTACAATAACAAGAGACGTTGACTGACAGATGAGGAGGACCAAACCAAGTCCTGATGACATCAGCAATTGTCAAAGTAAAGCAAAGGCCAAAGACCTGAGTGAACCTGTCAGCAGCATCCATGTGTTTTAATAAGTAAGTGACCAGGAGGAGGGTCATAATAAATCCCCCACTGGACACCACCGTAGAGTCTGACTCCACAATTATGTGTGTTACCCTAAGGAGAACAGTCAGTGAAAAGCAGAAGACAGAAGAGGATGACGATGTACAGGACTTGTCAATGCACTGGTGGGACCCTATACCCAAACCTGACATTGCTGATGGCATTATATTATTAAGTTGTGGCCCTATTGATATATATAATCTCTGTAATTTAATATGAGAAAAAGGGGGATTTGTGCGCTTTGGCTTTTTAAGTCTGGACTGAGCTCGTGAGCGCACCCTGGTGGTCATAGTGGAGCAGGACCGGCGTATGTGCAGACATCTCGAGAGAAGGGCGTCGACGGGATGGAAGGAGTTCGTGGTCAGCGACCACGGACGTTACATCTATAAACCAAACTGGAGGGCTACTGAAAGCATGATTGCCTGTTGGGTATTGTCCTACACACTGCCACCAATGTTCCCTCTAGGTCTTGGCAGCTCCTGAGGGGGGCAGTTATGGAGCAGGGCAGGTCTCTATCAATGGTGGTGATCTGATGACCAAAATTAATACCCACAGTAAAAGCTAATATATCATACTACATAAGAGAATAAGAAAACTTATGTTAAATTAGTTTTAATTACTTTTTTAAAATCTGTAATATGACATGTCCAGCAGTAAAATGGACGACAGTTATAAACACCAATTATAGGCATCAATGAAAGAATCCTTTGTTACACCACTGTCCTTATAGATAGCGCCACAGAGACCCCCTGTAGATAGCGCCACAGAGCCCCCTCTAGATAGCGCCACACACATCCCCAGTAGATAACACCACACATCATCATGTAGATACTACCCCATGTTGATACTGTATATACTGCCACACAGACCCCCCTGTAATGACGAGGTAGGGAGACAGACAGGTGAGCCCTAATCTACTCTCCACTCAGTCCCTGCCTACTTGCAACTGCCCATCCTAGGCGACGGCGTACAACTGGGCGACGAACCCTACGCTCAATAAGTGCACGACAGACAAACAGACAAGGGTAAACAGAAGTTAGGGAAATGGGGCAGTCACCCACGGCAGCACCGTGAGCAACGACAGTAGTGAACGAGCAGAGTCAAACCAGGAGTGTACGAGGTACCAAACGCAGAGCAGGAGAATTGTCAGTAAAGCCAGGGTCAAAATGAAGCAGAGGACAAAATGTTCAAGCAGCAGCAGCAGCAGCAGAGCCGGGACACAGACAGAATCACAGTCAAAGGAGGAGAAGGAAATGCAGGTATAAATAGACAGAGGGCGGGAGCTAGCTCCGTCTGGCCAGGCTGTGATAGGCTCTTATACTCCTCAGCCTCCCAGCCTGATTGGTAGAAGATCGTGTCACTCTCTCAGACTTAGGAGCAGGTGGAGACTGATTACCCACGGGCGTCGACACAGAAGCTGTGTCTGGCAGATCCGTTACAGTACCCCCCCCTTTTAAAAGGGGCCACTGGACCCTTTCTAGGTGGACCTGGCTTATTGGGGAAGCGAAGATGGAACCTCCTGAGCAATACCCCAGTGTGAACATCCCGGGCGGGTACCCAAGTCCTCTCCTCAGGCCCGTATCCTCTCCAATGGACCAGGTACTGGAGGGAGCCTTGGACCATCCTGCTGTCCACAATCTTGGCCACCTCAAATTCTACCCCTTCAGGGGTGAGAATAGGGACGGGAGGTTTCCTCGAGGGAGCCAAGAAAGGGGAGCAGCGTTTAAGGAGGGAGGCATGAAACACGTCATGTACTCGAAAAGACGGGGGTAACTCCATTCGGAAGGAGACAGGGTTAAGGACTTCAATGACCTTGTATGGCCCTATATATCGGGGAGCAAATTTTTGGGACGGGACTTTAAGGCGCAAATTTTTAGAAGATAGCCACACCAGATCCCCGACCACAAACAAGGGGTTAGCAGGACGTCTTCTATCTGCCTGAGTCTTTTGTATGCTCTGGGACGCCTCTAGGTTCTTCTGAACCTGGGCCCAGACTGTGCACAGTTCCTGATGAACGACATCTACCTCGGGATTGTTGGAACTACCAGGTGAAACGGAGGAGAACCGTGGATTAAACCCAAAATTACAGAAAAAGGGGGAGACCCCTGACGAGTTACTGACCCGGTTATTAAGGTAAAATTCGGCGAGGGGAATGAAGGAGACCCAATCATGTTGACAGTCAGAGATAAAACACCTTAAATATTGTTCTAGAGACTGATTAGTCCTCTCAGTTTGGCCATTAGTTTCAGGATGGAAGGCCGAGGAGAAGTACAGATCAATCTCCAACTTTTTACAGAAGGCTCTCCAAAACAATGAAACAAATTGTACCCCTCTGTCAGAAACAATATTGACAGGAACCCCATGGAGACGCAGGATGTGTTTGACAAACAAGGTAGCTAACGTCTTAGCATTGGGTAGTTTCTTGAGGGGCACAAAGTGGCACATCTTACTGAAACGGTCTACTACAACCCACACCACCGACTTGCCTTGAGATGGAGGCAAATCGGTGATAAAATCCATGGAGACATGGGTCCAAGGTCTCTGGGGAATGGGCAAAGAACATAGTAAGCCCGCTGGTCGGGACCTGGGAGTCTTGGACCTAGCACAAATTTCACAAGCGGCGACGTAGGCCTTAAAGAGGCTCTGTCACCAGATTTTGCAACCCCTATCTGCTATTGCAGCAGATAGGCGCTGCAATGTAGATTACAGTAACGTTTTTATTTTTAAAAAACGAGCATTTTTGGCCAAGTTATGACCATTTTCGTATTTATGCAAATGAGGCTTGCAAAAGTACAACTGGGCGTGTTGAAAAGTAAAAGTACAACTGGGCGTGTATTATGTGCGTACATCGGGGCGTGTTAACTACTTTTACTAGCTGGGCGTTGTGTATAGAAGTATCATCCACTTCTCTTCACAACGCCCAGCTTCTGGCAGTGCAGACACAGCGTGTTCTCGAGAGATCACGCTGTGACGTCACTCACAGGTCCTGCATCGTGTCAGACGAGCGAGGACACTGGCACCAGAGGCTACAGATGATTCTGCAGCAGCATCGGCGTTTGCAGGTAAGTCGATGTAGCTACTTACCTGCAAATGCTGATGCTGCTGCAGAATCAACTGTAGCCTCTGGTGCCGACACAATGCAGGACCTGTGAGTGACGTCACAGATCTGCACTGCCAGAAGCTGGGCGTTGTGAAGAGAAGTGGATGATACTTCTATACACAACGCCCAGCTAGTAAAAGTAGTAAACACGCCCCGATGTACACACATAATACACGCCCAGTTGTACTTTTACTTTTCAACACGCCCAGTTGTACTTTTGCAAGGCTCATTTGCATAAATACGAAAATGGTCATAACTTGGCCAAAAATGCTCGTTTTTTAAAAATAAAAACGTTACTGTAATCTACATTGCAGCGCCTATCTGCTGCAATAGCAGATAGGGGTTGCAAAATCTGGTGACAGAGCCTCTTTAACGTCTTTAAGCAACCCAGGCCACCAATAGTTTCTGGCAATGAGATGCTTGGTACCCAGGATGCCTGGATGGCCAGATAGTGCAGAGTCATGATTTTCCCTAAGTACCCTTAGCCGGAATTGCAGGGGAACAAACAGCTTGTTCTCAGGAAGGTTCCCGGGAGCTGAAACTTGATCAGCCGCAATTTCGGAGACTAAGTCAGAATCAACAAAGGAAATGATTATACCTGGAGGCAAAACACAAGCAGGATCTTCCTCCGAAGGAGGGCTGGCCATGAAGCTACGCGACAGTGCATCAGACTTAATATTTTTAAACCCAGCCCTATAGGTGACCAAAAAGTTGAATCTAGTAATAAATAACGCCCATCAAGCTTGTCTTGGGTTTAGCCTCCGGGCAGATTCTGGGAAAACCAGATTCTTGTGGTCAGTAAGGACCGTTACCTGGTGCCTAGCCCACTCCAGGAAGTGGCACCACTCTTCAAATGCCCATTTAATGGCTAAGAGTTCGCGGTTGCCAATATCATAGTTACTCTCAGTGGGCGAGAACTTCCTGGAGAAGTAGGCACAGGGACGGAGATGGGTGAGGGACCTGGTACCCTGGGACAAGACAGCACCCACTCCCACCTCGGAGGCGTCAACCTCCATGATGAATGGCTCCATGGTATTAGGCTGAATCAGCACAGGGGCCGAGATAAAGCACTTCTTAAGGACCTCAAAAGCCTGGACCGCCTCTGGAGGCCAGTGGAGGAGATCAGCACCTTTGCGAGTAAGATCTGTAAGAGGCTTAGCAATGACCGAGAAGTTAGCAATACATCTCCTGTAATAATTAGCGAACCCCAGGAAGCACTGTAACGCCTTCAGGGAGGCAGGTTGGACCCATTCAGCCACAGCCTGCACCTTGGCGGGGTACATGCAGAATTTATGAGGAGTGAGGATTTGACCCAAAAATGGTATCTCCTGCACCCCAAATACACATTTTTCGGTTTTAGCAAACAGTTTGTTTTCCCGAAGGGCCTGGAGCACCTTCCTGACATGCTCAATGTGGGAGTACCAGTCCTTGGAAAACACAAGTAGGTCATCAAGGTACACTACAAGAAATACCCCCAGGTAATCTCTCAAAATCTCATTTATGAAATTCTGGAAGACCGCAGGAGCATTACACAACCCAAAGGGCATGACGAGGTATTCGAAATGACCTTCGGGCGTGTTAAACGCAGTCTTCCACTCATCCCCCTCTTTGATGCGGATAAGGTTATAAGCCCCCCGTAGATCAAACTTAGAGAACCATTGGGCCCCGTGAAACTGATTGAAGAGATCAGGAATCAAAGGAAGGGGATACTGGTTCCTTACAGTGACCTTATTCAAGTTTCGGTAGTCAATGCACTGCCTAAGACCACCATCCTTCTTCCCTACGAAGAAGAAGCCAGCACCTACCGGAGAAGTAGAGGGGCGAATGTAACCCTTGGCCAGGCACTCCTGGATATACTCTCTCATGGCTTTACGTTTAGGACAAGAGAGATTAAATATCCTACCCTTAGGGAGCTTAGCTCCTGGTACCAAATCGATTGCGCAATCGTATTCTCTTTGAGGAGGTAACACTTCGGAGGCCTTTTTAGAAAAAAACATCAGCGAAGTCCTGAACAAACTCAGGTAGAGTGTTCACCTCCTCAGGGAGAGAAATAGAATTAACAGAAAAACATGACATTATGCATTCATTACCCCATTTGGTAAGATCCCCAGTATTCCAGTTAAACGTGGCATTATGCATCTGCAACCAGGGAAGGCCTAAAACCAAATCGGACGATTATCCCTGCATCACCAGTACAGAGCACTGCTCAAAATGCATGGAGCCAACAAGGAGTTCAAAAACAGGGGTATGCTGCGTAAAATAACCATTAGCAAGAGGAGTGGCGTCGATACCCACTACCGGGACAGGCTTAGGCAAATCAATCAATGGCATAGCTAGAGACATAGCAAATTCCACAGACATAATATTAGCAGAAGACCCTGAATCCACGAAGGCACTGCCGGCAGCAGACCTTCCACCAAAAGAGACCTGAAAGGGAAGCAAGATTTTATTAGGTTTCATATTTACGGGAAATACCTGTGCGCCCAAGTGACCTCCCCGATAATCACTTAAGCGCAGAAGTTTTCCGGCTGCTTATTCTTACACCTAGGACAGTTGTTCACTTGATGCTTGTCATCCCCACAGTAGAAGCAGAGACCATTCTTCCTGCGGAACTCTTTACGTTGTTGGGGAGACACGGAGGCCCCGAGTTGCATAGGTTCATCCGAGTCTTCCGTGGAAGAACGAAGCAACGGAACCTCTGGAGCCATCATGGGGGAGCCAGAGGAGAAGGCACAAAAACGTTCCCTGAGACGTCGGTCAAAACGTACCGCTAAAGCCATAACCTGATCTAGGGAGTCAGAAGAGGGATAGCTAACTAACACGTCTTTCAGGGCGTTCGACAGACCCAATCTAAACTGGCACCTTAAGGCAGGGTCATTCCACCGAGAAGCTACACACCACTTCCTAAAGTCAGAACAGTACTCCTCAACAGGTCTCTTACCCTGACGTAAGGTCACCAGCTGACTCTCGGCAAAGACAGTCTTCAGTCTCGTCATATATGAGCCCGAGAGCAGAAAATAAAAGATCAACACAGGAAAGTTCAGGGGCGTCAGGAGCCAAGGAGAAGGCCCATTCATGGGGCCCGTCCTGGAGCCGGAACATAATTATACCCACTCGCTGGCTCTCAGAACCTGAGGAGTGGGGCTTTAAGTGGAAATAGAGCCTACAACTCTCCCGAAAGGAGATAAAAGTCTTCCGGTCCCCTGAGAACCGGTCAGGCAACTTGAGGTGGGGTTCAAGAGGTGAGGTGGGGGGCACTACAAGGGTAGCATCATGCTGCTTGCCCCTCTGAGCCTGTGCTTGGACCTGTAGGGAGAGGCCCTGCATTTGCTGAGCCAGGGTCTCAATGGGGTCCATGGTAGTGTCAGGGACCAGGGTAGAAAAGGTATATGGGCCTGTGATTATGTAATGACGGGGTAGGGAGACAGACAGGTGAGCCCTAATCTACCCGCCACTCAGTCCCTGCCTACATACAACGGCCCGTCCTAGGCGACGGCGTACAACTGGGCGACGGTCCCTACGCTCAATAAGTGCACGACAGACAAACAGACAAGGGTAAACAGAAGTTAGGGAAATGGGGCAGTTGCCCACGGCAGCACCGTGAGCAACGAGAGTAGTGAACGAGCCGAGTCAAACCAGGAGTGTACGAGGTACCAAACGCAGAGCAGGAGAATTGTCAGTAAAGCCAGGGTCAAAATGAAGCAGAGGACAAAATGTTCAAGCAGCAGCAGCAGCAGAGCCAGGACACAGACAGAATCACAGGCAAAGGAGGAGCAGGAAATGCAGGTATAAATAGACAGAGGGCGGGAGCTAGCTCCGTCTGGCCAGGCTGTGATAGGCTCTCCCACTCCTCAGCCTCCCAGCCTGACTGGTAGAAGATCGTGTCACTCTCTCAGACTTAGGAGCAGGTGGAGACTGATTACCCACGGGCGTCGACACAGAAGCTGTGTCTGGCAGATCCTTTACACCCCCCTTGTATAAACTGCCACACAGCCCCCTTGTATATACTGCCACACAGCCCCCTTGTATATACTGCCACACAGACCTCCCCCTTATATATAGTGCCACACAGCCCCCCCTTGTATATACTGCCACACAGCCTCCTTGCATATACTGCCACACAGCCCCCCTTGTATACTGCCACATAGACCCTTGTATATACTGCCACACAGCACCCCTTGTATATACTGCTACACAGCGCCCCTTGTATATACTGCCGCACAGCGCCCCTTGTATATTCTGCCACACAACCCCCCTTGTATATACTGCGACACAGCCCCCCTTGTATATACTGCCACACAGACCCCCCCTTGTAAATACTGCCACATAGCCCCCCTTGTATATACTGCCACACAGGCCTTTATATATACTGCAACACAGCACCCCTTGTATATACTGCCTCACAGCACCCCTTGTATATATTGCCACACAGCCCCCCTTGTATATACTGCCACACAGCCCCTCTTGTAGATAGCCACACATAGTCCCCCCCATGTAGTTAGCCAAACACAGCCCCCTTGTAGATAGCTACACACAGCCCCCCTTGTATACTGCCACATAGACCCTTGTATATACTGCCACACAGCACCCCTTGTATATACTGCCACACAACCCCCCTTGTATATACTGCCACACAGCCCCCCTTGTATATACTGCCACACAGACCCCCCTTGTATATACTGCCACACAGCCCCCCTTGTATATACTGCTACACAGGCCTTTATATATACTGCCACACAGCACCCCTTGTATATACTGCCACACAGCCCCCCTTGTATATACTGCCACACAGTTCCCCCATGTAGTTAGCCAAACACAGCCCCCTTGTAGATAGCTACACACAGCCCCCCTTATTATCAACATATGTCTCATGGGACTACAGAGTGTATGGGCTAAGTCACCAGCAGGTGCGGTTTTTATTATTGGACTCCCCAGTAGCAATAGAAACTCCAATCAATATCAATTAGAACACAAGAGAAAACGGAGTCAGAAACTATTAAATAATATAAATTGCCAATGGCATAGAAAAATAAAATTTTTATTGGACAGTACAAATAATTATACATTTGTACTGTCCAATAAAATGTGTATTTTTCTATGCCATTGGCAATTTATATTATTTAATAGTTTCTGACTCCGTTTTCTCTTGTGTTCTACTACACAGCCCCCCTTGTAGATAGCCACACACAGTCCCCCTTGTAGAAAGCCACACACAGCCCCCCTTGTAGAAAGCTACACACAGCCCCCCCTTGTAGAAAGCCACACACAGCCCCCCCTCATATATAGCCACACACAGTCCCCCCCTCGTATATAGCCACACACAGTCCCCCCTCGTATATAGCCACACACAGCACCCCGTTGTAGATAGCCACACACAGACCCCCTTGTAGATAGCCACACACAGCCACCCTTCTAGATAGCCACACACAGCCACCCTTCTAGATAGCACCCCCCATTCCCTTGAAAGTAGCGCCGCACAGCCTCCCCCTTCCCTTCTACTTAGTGCAAACAGAGCGGAGAGCGGTAGCCTACCGCTACAATTCTCCGCTCTGTCTGATACAACTCACCGTCAGGAGGAGAAGGAGGTGGTCATGTGGCGAAGATCGGATCACTTTTGTCTGGGGTCGGTGATGGCACAGGACTGGGCTAGTTCAGTCACCTGACCTCATGTCAGGTGACTGGATTGGTCCACTCCCGGCATCGACCTCACTTGTCAGCGGCCCGCCTGCAGATTTTCACTTGTCAGTGGACGGCCTGCATGCCGTCTCTGATACTCTGGACTATCTCCTCCCTCTCAAACCTTCTGGGAGTTCACATTGGGTGGCCGCTCCGTGAAGGTGAGTGAGGGAGGATATTGAGAAACTTCCGTTTGCCGCACTAACAGTGCGCAAGCTTTACAGTTCATTGAGCGGGGGGGGGGGGCGTGGAAGGTGTGCGGCCACACAGCCACGCACCTTATAGGGAACATTGACTACCACCACTATGGCTGAGCACTGTGTAGAAACTGCAACACATCCCAATTCACTGGAACACGGTTGATTGTTTACCGACACAGTACTTGGTCAAGGGTGGATGCTATGTAAGATATAAGCCAATGGGCTGAGGCCCTTTTAAGAAAACTGATAGAAAGTATTTATGATGAATTATATTTTTGTATTATGAAGTTGTTTGTTAAGGATGATAAGGATCAAAAAGCATGAAGAAATAAAATGACAAAATATGTTATTCATGTGAACACATCCTACCATATTGTATTATCATTGCAATGAGTTCAGCTGGCTTTTCAAACCTCTACAGAAAGAGTCAATCCTAATATTAACTCTGTTTCTCAAGGGAAGTTCATTAACCTAATACACTATAAAATACACTGCTCTGTTTCATACATTCTCCAAATTCAAAAGACATTTTGACGTTTATGAATGCTGCTACATCTGTTTTTCTCATATGTCCTACTCATATGCACAGGTTGTAGGTAAGGAAATTATTTATATAATATTTTGCAACGTATTCCTAACATACCGGTCTAAATGTTAATGAATGTTTTATTCATGTATGAATATGGAGACAAAGGGACTTTCTAAGTGATTGTCCAGTGATTACTTTTCAGTAGGATCAAGGACACAGACTGCAGAGGGCTCTTGTGCAAGAATTGTGTATGGGTCCTTTGCTCTCCAAGAGTTGATCATAGATAACTGTCCCTTTTTTCTCTCCAATAATCCACCAGTAATTGTGAGCCACTGTCAAGAGCTCAGTCCCTTATATACAATCCAATACACAGAAGGAAGCAGCTTTTAAGGTGGTAATGGACCACCTTACCTACTGGGCCCCTTTGCAACTGCACAGGTTGCACATATGATATGTTTGCTCCTGAAAAGGAAAACAAATGAGTCGGAAACATAAAGGGTGAGGAATTGTTGGAACTACTGACATCAAAGACCAGGAGGACTTTTTGAAGTAATCAAAGTTACATTTATTGTGGCAACGTGTTTCAACACTAAAATGGTGTCTTCATCAGACCATAAAAATGTAGTTTATATTTAAACAGGAAATATATAAAAAAGGCACAAACATTTTTAAGAATTAAATCATCTAATGAGCTTATTTAAAATAAATAATAGTAAGTATTTCTGTTACAAAGGTGGCAGGTAATTCATGGTGCATACAAATCAATGGATGATTATTAAATACATAAATGTAAAGGTGTGCAATGTATATACTACTGATATATATATATATATATACAGTATATATATACAGTATATATATAATTATTTTCTATTAGATTCTGGAATAACAAGTGGTTAACCCAATGGTTTTCTCCATCTCACCTTACCACTATGCTTCTATTTGATAATCTCTGAACTGATTTACAATTAGTGCGTTGTACTAGACATGCTTTATAATTCAGAAGCCTTGGGTTGGAAAAAAATTGTGTTTTTTTTTTAGTAAGCTTTACTATTATGGAATTTCGGAGATGTTGATTGTATTTTGGACTACAGCATAACTCACTTAAAAAACACCTTTCACCTCTCCTGACATGTCTTTTTTAGCAGATACAATTCTAGAACATATTTTTTTTTATATCTCTGTATTGTGCCAATCCTCTGTTATTCCTCCTAGAAATAGCCTTGTCATAGGGGCCTGTCCCTACAGTGTCACTTTGTCAGCACTGATTGGACAGTGTCAGTCTGTGAAGGGACACACCCCCAACTGGTAACACCCAGTTGTCAATTTATTCATACATTTCTAGGAGAAAAATGGCACAACAAAATGTTAAAAAAAAAATACCCCAGAATTATTATTTCATGGTGTAAACATTTATTAAAATAGACATGTCAGGAGAGGTGACAGGTCCTCTTTAAGGAGCATCTTTCGTTTTTTTTTTTTTGCCATGGGGATCAATGTTTTGTACAGTATTTATGTCCTTAGTTAACAGCCTGTATATATGTCTTGCTTAACCATGCAGACTATGATAATTTTTTTTTTCATTTACATATAACTTAGAATTTGCAAGTTGAAGATGAAATCTGGAATCCATTTGAATGCAAGTGGAGCTGGTTTCTCCATTCAAGCTCTTTCTGATGCCCCAGAGCTTCAATTTTTAGTATTCCTAATATGTTTGTGTGTCTACTTCAGCATTCTTTTAGGTAATCTGATGATTGTTACCATTATTTTAGCAAATCCTCGACTTCATATCCCCATGTATATTTTATTAATGAACCTTTCAGCGGCTGATATTATCTATGCTTCAAATATTCTACCCAATTTGATGTCTATTACGGTCACTAAAAACAATGCAGTTACTTTTATTGCCTGTATGACACAGATGTATATCTACATAGCCTTGACTTGTACGGAGGTTCTTTTGCTGGAGGTTATGGCATATGACCGA
The DNA here is from genome assembly GCF_050947455.1 of Rhinoderma darwinii. Lineage (NCBI taxonomy): Eukaryota > Metazoa > Chordata > Amphibia > Anura > Rhinodermatidae > Rhinoderma > Rhinoderma darwinii. The sequence goes on along the minus strand of NC_134697.1, from coordinate 32,644,616 downwards.
TATGTGGCCATCTGCCACCCACTACAATATGTGCTGCTTATGAGTATAAGACACTGTGCTGGACTTGCAATAGCTGCATGGACCTTTAGCTTTCTCATTTCTATTGGACATGCTGTGCTCATATCTAAGCAATCCTTTTGCGGCTCACATCTCATCGACCATTTTTATTGTGATATTTCACCTCTATTAAAACTGACCTGCAGTGATACATTTGATGTAGAAATTATGAATTATATAGAAGGTGTACTTGTCACTTTCAATGCATTTGTGCTTACTATTGTTTCTTACATGTTTATTATTTCCACCATTCTGAAAATAAAGTCTTCTGAAGGTCGACGTAAAGCATTTTCTACTTGTTCCTCACACCTAACTTGTGTAATTATTTTTTATGGGACTTTATTTGTTTTGTACATGAGGCCCTCATCAAGTTATTCTGCTGAACGGGACAAATTTTTTTCTCTTTTATCCGGGGTGCTTATTCCTTTATTGAACCCTGTTATTTATAGCTTGAAAAATCAGCAATTTAAAATTGGTTTCAAGAATCTTTCAAACAAAATATTAAATTCAAGTTTTTAACAACTGATGTATGGTTTTAACCCCTTAGTGTCTAAGCCTGTTTTGGCCTACAGGACCAGCCCCATTTTTGCAAATCTGACATGTGTCACTTTATGTGGCAATAACTCCAGAATGCTTTTACCTATCCAAGCGATTCTGGGATTGTTTTCTCGTGACATGTTGTACTTTATGATACTGAAAAAATGTTGTCATTAAATTCAATATTTATTTGTAAGAAACGCCAAGATTTAGAGAAAATTAGCAAAAATTAGCATTTTTCTAAATTTTTATGTATTTACTTGTTAAACAGATAGTAATACCACACAAAATACATACTAGTTTATATTTCCCATATGTCTACTTTATGTTTGCGTCATTTTTTGAACATTCTTTTATTTTTCTAGGACGTTACAACGCTTAGAACTTTAGCAGCAATTTCTCATATTTTCAAGAAAATTTCAAAAGGCTATTTTTTCAGGGACCAGTTCAGTTCTGAAATGGCTTTGAGGGCCTTATATATTAGAAAGTCACCATAAATCACCCCATTTTGAAAACTGCACCCCTCAAAGTATTCAAAACAGCATTCACAAAGTATTTTAGCCCTTTAGGCGTTTCACAGGAATTAAAGCAAAGTAGAGGTGAAATTTACAAATTTCATTTTTTTTCTTCAAAAATTCATTTGTAATAAATTTTTTCTGTACCACAGAAGGTTTTACCCAAGAAATGCAACTCAATATTTATTGCCCAGATTCTGCAGTTTTTAGAAATACCCCACATGTGGCCCTAGCGCGGTCATGGACTGAAACACAGGCCTCAGAAGCAAAGGAGCACCTAGTGGATTTTGGGCCTCTATTTTATTAGAATATATTTTAGGTACCATGTCAGGTGTGAGGAGGCCTTGTGCTGCCAAAACAGTGGAAACACCCCAAAAGTGACCCCATTTTGGAAACTATACCCCTCAAGGAATTTATCTATGGGTATAGTTAGCATTTTGAACCCACAGTTTTTTTGCTAAATTTATTTGAATTAGTATGTGAAGGTGAAAATCTACTTTTTTTGTGAAAAAATTAGGAAATTTTAAATTTTTACAAGGAATAAAGTAGAAAAAACACCCCAACATATGTAAAGCAATGTCTTCCGATTATAGCAATAACCCATATGTGGTAATAAATTGCTGTTTGGACCCACAGCAGGCCTCAGAAGAGAAGGAGCACCATTTGGATTTTGGATTTCTGATTTTGCTGGAATAGTTTTCAGTGCCGTGTCGCGTTTGCAATGCACTGGAGGGAAGAAAACCGTGGAAACCCCCCAATAGTGACCCCATTTTGGAAACTATACCCCTCAAGGAATTTATCTATGGGTATAGTTAGCATTTTGAACCCACAGTTTTTTTGCTAAATTTATTTGAATTAGTATGTGAAGATGAAAATCTACTTTTTTTCTGAAAAAAGGTAGCCATTTTTAATTTTTACAAGGAATAAAGGAGAAAAAGCGCCCCAACATTTGTAAAACAATTTCTCCTGATTACGTAAATACCCCATATGTGGTAATAAACTACTGTTTGGACCCACACCGGGGCTTAGAAGGGAAGGAGCGCAATTTGGCTTTTGGAGCTCAAATTTAGCTGGAATGTTTTTGGGTGTCATGTCGAATTTGCAAAGCCCCTGAGAGACCGAAACAGTGGAAGCCCCCCAAAAGTAACCCCATTTGGGAAACTACACCACTTAAGGAATCTATCTAGGGGTATAGTGAGCATTTAGGCCCCACACGTCTTTTGCAGAATTTATTAGAATTAGGCCGTGAAAATTAATATCAACATTATTTCCACTAAAATGTTGAATTTTTTCAATTTCACAAAGGATAAACGAGAAAATGCACCCCAACGTTTGTAAAGCAATTTCTCCCGAGTTCGGCAATACCCCACATGTGGTCATAAATGTTTTTTCATTAGAAAGTAATTAACCCTTTACGAACTGATTCATGTTTTGCTTTTTCGTTTTTCCTCCCCGCTTTCCAAGAGCCACTACTTTTTTATTTTTCTGTCAATAGAGCGGTGTGGGGGCTTATTTTTTGCGGGACGAGCTGTCGTTTTTATTGGTACCATTTTTTGGTACGATGCCATATCGGTGGACATAAACGGCTGTTTGGGCACGCTGTAGGGCTCAGAAGGGAGGGACGCCATTTGGCTTTTGGAGCGCATATTTTGCTTGGTAGTAGCTCTGGCGTTTTGCTGGTATTTCAGTTTATAATGTTGGGGCACATGTAGGCTGGGCAGAGTACATCAGGGGCATAATAAGAGGGTATAATAATGGGGTAAATAAATAATAATCCACAGATATGTGGCCGGTGTCGCACTGATAAATGGTGCCCGATCTTATCCACTTTTGGAACACTCTGTACATTTTGCATCGCCATAATCTGGGAGCCGGAACTTTTTTTATTTTTTCACCACCTGAGCCGTGTGAGGGCTTATTTGTTGCGGGACAGTCTGTAATTTTCATTGGTACCATTTTGGGGTACATGCGATTTTGTTGATCACTTTTTATTCAATTTTTCGGCAAGCCAGGTGACCAAAAACCATCAATTCTGACAATGATTTTTATTTATTTTTGACGGCGTTTACCCTGGGCTATAAATGACTGTTATACTTTATTCTGCGGGTCGGTACGATTACGGCGATACCATATGTATATAGGGTTTTTTATGTTTTGCAGCGTTTGAGCAATAAAATAACTTATTTAGAAAATAAATGTATTTTCTGTGTCACCGTATTCTGAGAGCCATAACTTTTTTATTTTTCAGTCAAAAAAGCTGTATAAGGGCTTGTTTTTTGCGGGACGGGTTGTAGTTTGTATGGGTACTATTTTGGCGTACATGCGACTTTTTGATCACTTTTTATTACATATTTTGTGAGGGGTGGTGACCAAAAAATTGTGATTCTGGCATTGTTTTTCGTTTTTTTTTTTTGCGTGGTTCACTGTGCGGGAAAAATAATATTATAGTTTTATAGTTGGGGTCGTTACGAACGCGGTGATACCAAATATGTGTACTTTTTTTTTACGTGTTCATTTTTTTTCCTATAATGAAAGACTTATTATAGGAAAAAAAGCAGTTCTTGTTTATATCACTTATAACTTTTATTTTTACACTTTTTTTAAAACATTTTTATTCTTTTTTTTACTTTTTTCACTTGTCCCACTAGGGGACACTTAGACTTGCAGCTCTGATCGCTGCTGGAATACATTACACTACACACGTAGTGTAATGCATTTCAACTGTCATTGTGACTTGACAGTCACACTGACAGGAAGCCTACGACGACCACCCTCGGGGTGGTCCTCATAGGCTTCTGTACATGGCAACCCGGAAGCCATTGTCTGGCGTCCGGTTGCCATGGGTACCATCGCCAGCCCCCGTGATTTCACATGGGGGCTGCCGATCGGCGCTAAAGACCTTAATTGTGGCGTTCAAAATCGAGTGCCGCAATTAAGGGGTTAACTGCCGATATCAGCGGCGACAGGCCCTTGATCGGCAACGGGGAGAGCAGGGCTGACACCCTGCACAGTTAACCACCACTGCGGTGTAGCGCCGCGCGGCGGTTAACTGTCAAAGCACTGCCGTAACTGTACGTCAAGGTGCGCGAACTTACTGCTCACCATGACGTACAGTTACGTCATGGTGCGTTAAGGGGTTAATGAGGACTGCATTTTATTTGATGACATTTTGTTTTTTCTTTGTAGTTGATTTAACAATCCTTGTAAATCCTATCTAGAATAAAAAAGAACAAAGAAATGCAAGTTTCCCAAATTGCCATTGTAAGCAGTCTTCTGTAAATGTAGCTGTGCAACTGTCTTCTTGTTGTATCTGCATTCAGCAGTCAAGAAACTGCCGTAGAACTCGCAGGATTCAACTTTATTTCCAGCTATTGTAGATCTATAAATGTATGTACAGTAATCTGCATTCATGTATAAAAATTGTACTGGGGGGAATTGCAATAAACAAATAAGTAAAAATAAGACTTTGCATTTACATTGTATGCGTATTTAGCAAAACGAAAATGACAGATTACACCGCACAGAGGGTAACACTGCTTTTTCACAGCTTTATTAAATTGTTATATTTTGATATAATATTACCACTTTACAAAGCATTATTGATTATTCATCTAGAATATGCAGTTCAGTTCTGGGCTCCAGTTCTTAGAAAGGTACAAAAAAAAGAGCAGCTAAACTAATAGGTGGCATGGATGATCTTCGTTATGAAGAAAGATTAAAATAATTAAATCTGTTTAGCCTGAAAAGAGACGACTGAAGGGGGGGCATGATTAACTTATATAAATATATGAATGGCACATACAAAAAATATGGTGAAATCCTGTTCCATGTAAAACCCCCTCAAAAAACAAGGGGGCACTCCCTCCGTCTGGAAAACAAAATGTTCAATCTGCAGAGGCGACAAGCCTTCTTTAGGCATTATTGACACGAGCGTGTTTCGCGTTCGTGTTACGCGCGTTAAAAAACACGCCACACGGACCTATGCAATTCAATGGGGCCATTCAGATATTGTGTTTTCACGCAGCGTGTCCGCTGCGTGAAACTCACTGCATGTCCTATACTTGTGAGTTTTTTGCGCATCACGCACAACCGTGTGCCATGCGTTTTTCACACAACAGTTGCTAAAGAAATTATGAGAAAAAGAAAACCACCTCCATCAGTTTATTTTGCGGACGTAAAAAACGTGTGACATGGATGACATACGCGCGTAAAAACCGCAGACACACTGTACACGGAGCTCACACGGAACTGCACGCAGGAAAGACGCTGTGTTTTTTACGCGCGCAAAACGGACACATTCGTGTGAATAAGGCCTAACTGTGAATCTATATAATAGCCTCCCGCAGGAGCTGGTCACAGCAGCTACGGTAGATGGCTTTAAAAAAGGCTTAGATCATTTCCTAGAACGAAAAAATATCAGCTCCGATGTCAATCTGTAGAATTCTTCTTTGAATGCTGATCCAGTCAGATTGCCACTCGAGATCAGGAGGCAATGTTTACTTTTTAGGGAAGATTGGTTAATGCCTTATAGGCATTTTCAATTTTTATATACTTATTTGTTGAAAAAATTACTCTTGATCAATAGGGGTGTTGAGGGGTGAATAGTGAATTAGCTTGTCTGTGTATCTCTCTCTCACCTGCTGGCCAGCAAACCTTTGTCTCTGTCCGCTATTATTTCTACAGAAAAACTGCTTCAGCATTCCCCCAATAACACACTGCATTACCTGCGCCTCACCTGCATGTGATCAAACCTGAATGTAAGGTGTGGTGGGTTTATATAGGAGGCACTTGATTAATGGCAGGTGAAGCAGAGCTGCAGCCACACAAAGAAGATGTATTTTTCTTTTGTATGATTTGGTTATGTGTATAGAGATTGTAAGCTCCTTTTCTTTTTAAAAGGAGACATGAAGTATGGAATATGTATAATATGTGGTTTATGTATAATATGTATGTGTTTGAAATTTAAACACAAATGTCTGTGTCCCTTTAAGACTGCAGAATTCTGGGAAAAAGAATATTGTGTATTTAAGTGCACCCATAGGAGGGTGGGACAGGTTCCGTTCAGAGCATATGAGCTGAGGATTAGGGTGCTGCTCAATATGAAGGCAGCTGCAATTCAACCCCCTAATGTACCGGTTTTGTTTTTTTGTTGTTTGTTTTATTTTGTATTTGCTCAAAATAAATACGAGCGTTGTTTGCCAAATCTTGAGTGAGGACTGTTCATGATGGCAAGAACACCCACACCCCAACAAGGGGTAAAGTTCTATAGTTTCTCCCATACCTTCCCTGTCTCCCATGCCTTGGTTGAACTTGATAGACATGCGTCTTTTTCCAACTGTACTAACTATATAATAACAATGAAGGATTAAAAGTTCACTTTTTTTATTGGTTGAACACAGTGTCGTAACAGGAACCTATAGGGCCTCATAATTAAGCTTGGAATGGGGCATCAAGGAATGGGGCTCTTTCGGCATCAAGTATATGAGAAATTATGACTATTTTGGTCACCTATGTGTCCTTATCTAATCTTTTACACTTTTTTTCCTTCTCTCCTTTTTCTGAGCGGAGATAGCCTGCTTTAGATTTTGGGCCCCATGGTAGCAGCTACTGTATGTACCTGGCAATTAATCCTATGGCTTTTTAGTAAATTTGAATGGTATAGGGATATATTACATTCTTTGGGTTACACAAAACCCTACTCTTAGGCCTCATCCACATGACCGTAGCCATGTGCACGCCCGTGATTTTCGGGTCAGCCGGCCACGGAGTGACAGCCGCAAGCCGTCTGCAAATCGCGGTCAGTGCACATTATTTTCAATGAGCACGGACCGCAGAACATGGCCGTAATAAGACATGTCCGGTCTTTCTGTGGTGCGGGCTCCTGGGCCATGCACGGACCGTGAAAACCACGGTCATGTGCATGGACCCATAGGAATGAATGGGGCTGCAATTCTCCCGTGGATTTTCAGGGGAATTGCGGCCGCAATAGCACGTTCGTGTGCATGAGGCCTTAAGGTATGTTCACACACTGCGTAAACACTGCAGATTTTCTGCAACAGATTTAATTGTGGCAAATCTGCAGTGTATTACAATAGCAGCATAGGGAATGACATTTGTACAAATCTCATCCACACGCTGCAGAAAAAAATCTGCAGAGAAACCGTTCATAAATTAACCTGCAGTGTGTTTTTTTTAATCCACAGCGTGCCTATTTATGCTGCGGAATCGCGAATGGGGAGGTAAAACCCGCAACAAATATAAAATGTTGCAATTTTTGCAGTGGATATCAGAAAAAAACCCCCTTCTTTTGTTTGAAAGTAAGAAAAAAGTTAATACTCCCCCCCAGCTTTGTCATAGCAACACATTCTTTTGTTCTCCGCCCAGGCCGGCATTCTTCTGCCCAGTTCGGCCTCCTGGGTTGACGTTTCATCCCATGTGACTGCTGCAGCCAATCGCAGGCTGCAGCGGTAACATGGACTGCAGCTTCATCCCAAGAGGCTTGACTGCACAGAGAACAGAGGGACGCATCGCTATAACAATACCCGGGGGTAGTTTTTTTTTCCCAGCAGTGTCTATGCAGCGGAGAATCCACCCAGAATTCTCTGCAGGTTCCAAGACAGATACCCTGCAGACTTTTATGAAGAGTACCTGCCCCGTGTAAACACACACTCAGGGTTTAGCAGTGTTTTCTGTGTTGTTTTTCACTGCATTTTTTGCCAAAATTGATGGTGGCATTTTAATTGCTTTTGGGTTAGTGGCGTTTTTATCAAAGCACAGCATGCTCTAATTTTTCAGGAATTTTTTCCATTGGCTTTTATGAATGAATCTTCAAAAAAACCAAAAACACATTTACAAAACTACACATGGTTTTACAATAAAAATAAAACCTTGTGCGAAGGAGGCCTTTGATCTGTTTAACAAGGATGTAAGTAATATTATCCAGTTAGGGTCAGTTCACAAGTTGCGTAAATCTGCAGCATAATACAGTAGCAGCAATGTGGATAAGATATAACAAATCTCATCCACACTCTGCATAAATACTGAGCGGGAAAAAAACGCTCTTAAATTGACATTCGGTGCGGAATTTTATTCTGCAGCATGTCAATTGTATTTGCGTAAACGCTGCTGTTTGTTGCGGGTTTCTTCATCCAGAATGGCCTCCTGGGATGAAGTCTCATCCCATGTGATGAAACGTCATCCCAGGAGGCCGGCCTGCTAGGAGGCCAGCTAAGTGTTTCATTTTTCCATAGTGGACATTCCGGACAAAAAACTGCACCACAGTTTGGTGCGGTTTTTCACCCGGAATTCCCTGCGGCCATCGGGGGAGATATGCTGTGTAACTTTACACAGCTTATCCGCACCATCTGAACTCAGCCTTAGTCATTTTAGACTAATTTAAAAACAGGTGTTTGTGCTTCACTAGACACTTTTAAAAAGTGTCTTGAAAAGGGGCCGTGGTTCAGTGTTCAAAGTGGCGTGGCTTAAAATGCGCCAAAGTGAGCCAAACAAAAACAAAGCTAAATAATAGTTGGCACCAGGGGCGCAGCTAAAGGCTCATGGGCCCAATGCAAAAGTTCTTATTAGGCCTCCCCCCTCCTCCCGCAAATTTCTCATGGCCGACGGCCCGCGGCTTTCAGCTGTATCGCTGGGTCTCATAAGTGACCCAACAATGCAGCACTAGCAGCCGGGAGCGTCACTAAAGACTTAAAATGTCAGGGGAAATAGCCCCAATACATATGTGTCCGCCCAAAAAAAATGTGTGTATAGGAGACAGCATAGCATATCTATAGCACTACGACCCTATAAACTATGGATAGGATTAGATACATTGGCTCAGCAGACAGTATCACACATGATAGGATTAGATACAGTGGCTCAGCAGACAGTATCACACATGATAGGATTAGATACAGTGGCTGAGCAGACAGTATCACACATGATAGGATTAGATACAGTGGCTGAGCAGACAGTATCACACATGATAGGATTAGATACAGTGGCTGAGCAGACAGTATCACATATGATAGGATTAGATGCAGTGGCCCAGCAGACAGTATCACACATGATAGGATTAGATACAATGACTCAGCAGACAGTATCACACATGATAGGATTAGAGATAGGGCCCAGCAGACAGTATCACACATGATAGGATTAGATACAGTGGCTCAGCAGACAGTATCACACATGATAGGATTAGATACAGTGGCTCAGAAGACAGTATCACACATGATAGGATTAGATACACAGCTCAGCAGACAGTATCACACATGATAGGATTAGATACAGTGGCTGAGCAGACAGTATCACACATGATAGGATTAGATGCAGTGGCCCAGCAGAGAGTATCACACATGATAGGATTAGATACAATTCAGCAGACAGTATTACACATGATAGGATTAGAGATAGGGCCCAGCAGACAGTATCACACATGATAGGATTAGATACAGTGGCTCAGCAGACAGTATCACACATGATAGGATTAGATACAGTGGCTCAGCAGACAGTATCACACATGACAGGATTAGATACACAGCTCAGCAGACAGTATCACACATGATAGGATTAGATACAGGACTCAGCTCGCTGACATTGCGGCTCCAGCGCTGGACACAGGAAAGGTAAGAATAATAATTGTTTTGCTTCTTTATGTGTTACTGATTATTTTTGTGTGTTTGTGTTTTTTTACAGGTTCGGTTGTTGGACTTCGGATACGAGGACTTCAATGACGAAGTTTTTTTATTCTCAATAAAATGGTTAATGAGGGTTGTGTTTTTTTATTTCAATAAAATATTTTTTCTATGTGCTTGTATCTTTTTAAACTTTATCATCACCGCCTTAGTAATGGCCGCTGGCTGATTGACAACCTCCATTACTAAGGTGGGGCTTAATGTTAGCCGGTGCAAAGGCCAACACTAACCTCCATTATTACCCCGGTACCCACCGCCACCAGGGGTACTGGGAAGAGCCGGGTACGAACCAGTACCCGACCATCTGTAGTGACAGGCAGGCACCGGGGTGGCCGCAGGCTGGTATTATTAGGCTGGGGAAGGCCAAAAACAGTGGCACCTACCACCCTGCTAATGCTGCCTGCTGCTGTGTTGTATCAGGCTGGTTATGAAAATTGGGGGGGGACCCGACATCGTTCTTTCCAATTATTTTTTTATTTTATTTTATATTTTTAAAATGACGTGGCGTCCCCCCCATTTTTCATAACCAGCCAGATACAATAAATCAGCAGCAGCCTAGCATCACCAGGGTGGGAAGGGCCACTGTTTTTGGTCTTTCCCCTCCTGATAATACCAGCCTGTGGCCACCCCAGTGGCCGACCATCACTACAGATGGTCAAGTACTGGATGGTACCCGGCTCTTCTCAGCACCCCTGGTGGCGGTGGGTACCGGGGTAATAAAGGGGGTTAGTGTTAGCCTCTGCACCGGCTAACACTAAGCCCCACCTTAGCAATGGATGCAGTCAATCAGCCGGTGGCCATTACTAAGGCGGTAGTAATAACGTTTAAAAAAAACCACAAAGACATAGAAGAAATATTTTATTGAATTAAAAAAAAAACATACAGCCCTCATTAACCATTTTATTGATAATAAAAAAAAAAGCCGTCATCGAAGTAGTCCTGGAATCCGACGTAGTCCAACGACCGAACCTGTAAGAAAACACACAAAAAAAAAGATTAGTAACACGTTAGGCTTAGATACATGGCCAATGTGTGATACTGTCTGTGGGACCCTGTATCTAAGTCTACCACAAGGTAGGCTTAGATACAGGGTCCAGCAGACAGTAATCTTATACAGTATAAGATTACTGTGTGCTGGGGCCCTGTATCTAAACCTACAGTGTGGTAGGCTTATATACAGGGCCCATCAGACAGAATCACACATGGACCATGTATCTAAGCCTACCATGTGATTGGCTTAGATACAGGGCCCAGCAGACAGGATCACACAATCTGTGATCCTGTCTCATGGGCCCTCTTAGCCTGCTACATCGTAGGCTTAATGGGGTTGTGCAGTCCCTAAACATTGATGGCCTATCCTCAGGATAGGCCATCAATAGCTGATGTGTCGGGGTCCATCTCCCGGGACCCGCCAATCAGCTGTTTTGAAGGGGCCGCAGCACTCGTACGAGAGCTGCTTCCCCTTCATTTCACTACTCGCTCACACCGTGAATCGCCGACACCGATTCACAGTGTGACCGGAATGAAGGGGAAGCAGCTCTCGTACGAGTGCTGTGGCCCCTTCAAAACAGCTGATTGGCGGGTCCCGGGAGTCGGACCCCGCCAGTCAGGGCTACTAATCTTACCTTCCTCTTCAGCCGCGGCGGAAGTTCTGTCCTCTCGATGTGGTGCGCGGCGCATAGCGCTGTGACGTCATGCGCTGCGCACAGCGCTTGACATCAGGACCTCCGCTGCGATCCGGAACCAGGAAGGTAAGTACAGTCTGTTACTATAGTAACAGGGGCCCGCGGCCCGAGTTACTATAGTAACTTTTTATTGATGTGGTGCGGGGGCCTTTGGGCCCCCCTGGCTTCGGGGCCCGGTCGCAATTGCGACCGCTGCGACCCCTATAGCTGCGCCAGTGGTTGGTACAAGGAAGAGAAAAGTGTCATGCAAGATTCGCCAAATTTATCATACAGCATGCACATCTGAAATTAATTTGATACATTTTCAAACTGCCTGGTCTAAGTTTACGCTGTCTAAATATAAGACAGCTTAGTAAATTTGCTCCAATTTGTGCATTTCCAGCCTCACTCTTATGCTGAGAACCCCTATTTTCATCCTAGCTGTATATTTATACAATAGGTGCTTTTTTAGTCTTTTATTGCATGACTGTTTATGTGCAGTTTAGTGAGTTTGCCTTGTTATGGACATTTTAAACAGGCATATAACCAGGGCTGCCATCAAGAGTATTTAGGCCCCATGCACACAAACGTGCTTTTGCGGCTGCAATTCCCCCGAAAATCCATGGGAGAATTGCGGCCGCATTCATTTCTATGGGCCCATGCACACTGCCGTGGTTTCCACGGTCCGTGCATGGCCCAGGAGCCTGGACTGCAGAATGAACGGAGGCTCATAAAAATGAATGCACGCGGCCATGTGCACAGCCCGCGATTTGCGGGCGTCCTGCGGGTGATACTCCGCAACGTCAGACCCGAAAATCCGGCCATCATCTCTAATGAGCCACTGGGAAAGAGGGAAAAAGAAGTCTAATTGAGTATTGTGCAGTTTCAGTTGGATTCTTTAAATTTACCCCATATTTGCACATATTTGTCCTGCTAATAGAGCGGGCACAGCAAGTGTACCGGTTTGATCAGGAGTCGGAAAAAGCCTGTAATACACAGCCACAGCCCCGCTCTAACGGTGGACATCAGAGAAACCTCTGATCTCCACTGTTAACCCAATTAATGTTGCGAAAAGCGACATTTAAAGGGAAAGAGTGAGGGGGGACCCCCCCTTTTTATTGTGTCACATAGAATCTTTATGATACGATCGAGGTCCATTGAAGGACCACAGGGCTGTCTGACCATATTTCCAGTTGTTAGGGCATACTAAGGTAAGCCTCGCGTCACTGTCAAAATACGGCGTGTAAAAAGACAGCCGCGAAAAAGTGCATGTCCCTTCTTGGGACGTTTTTGGAGCTGTTTTTCATTGACTCCATTGAAAAACAGCTCCAATAACGTCCGTAAAAACGCGAGTTGCTACAAAAACGTCTAAAATCAGGAGCTGTTTACACCTGAAAACAGCTCCATATTTTCAGACGTATTTGGTCACTGCATGTGAACATACCCTAAGGCTGTCTTTAGGGAGTGTAGAACATACGTTGAGAACTGTGGCAATAAAAAAAATAATTGTTGGAGATAAAGTATTACAGTATAGAAATAATTAAACTTTTGCTTACCTATCTTACTCCTAACTAGTTACCTAACTGTGAAAGGGGCAATACATGACAAAAAAAGGACATTTAAAAAATACAAATCTGATGGTACATCTGTAGCCTTTGTAAAATATAAAGAGCTTAATAAAATCTATAAAAATATAATAAAATTAGCAAAAATACAAAATGAAAGGCAGGTGGCCAAGGATAGTAAAACAAATCCCAAAAAATCAAGTATATAAATGCAAAAAAGCCAAGGTCCGAACATGTAGGACCCCTAGATAGTGGTAATGGGGAGTTGTTCACAGGGGATCAAGAGAAGGCAGAGTTACTAGATGGGTTCTTTAGCTCTGTATATACAACAGAAGAAAAAGCAGCTGATGTATTTAGCTGGTGCCAGTGCTGTTAATATATCAGTTAATATACTGAATTGGATGAATATAGATATGGTCCAAGCTAAATTAAATAAAATAAATGTGCACAAGGCACCGGGACCAGATGGGATACACCCTTGAATTCTTAAGGAGCTTAGTTCAGTTATTTCTGTCCCCCTTTTCATAATATTCAGAGATTCTCTAGTGACAGGTATAGTGCCAAGGGACTGGCGCAGGGCAAATGTAGTGCCTATTTTCAAAAAGGGCTCTAGGTCTTCCCCCGGGTAATTATAGACCAGTAAGCTTAACATCCATCGTGGGGAAAATGTTTGAGAGGCTATTGAAGGACTATATACAGGATTATGTGACACAAAATAGTATTATAAGTGACAGCCAGCACAGTTTTACTAAGGACAGAAGTTGTCAAACCAACTTGATTTGTTTTTATGAAGAGGTGAGCAGAAGCCTACACAGAGGGGCTGCTGTGGATATAGTGTTTTTGGATTTTGCAAAGGCATTTGACACTGTCCTTCATAGACGTTTAATGGGTAAATTAAGGAACATAGGTTTAGAAAGTATTGTTTGTAATTGGATTGAGAATTGGCTCAAGGACCGTATCCAGAGAGTTGTGGTCAATGATTCCTACTCTGAATGGTCCCTGGTTATAAGTGGTGTACCCCAGGGTTCAGTGCTGGCACCACTATTATTCAACTTATTTATTAATGATATAGAGGATGGAATTAATAGCACTATTTCTATTTTTGCAGATGACACCAAGCTATGTGGTATAGTTCAGTCTATGGAAGATGTTCGTGAATTGCAAACGGATTTAGACAAACTAAGTATTTGGGCATCCAGTTGGCAAATGAAGTTTAATGTAGATAAATGTAAAGTTATGCATCTGGGTACCAACAACCTGCATGCATCATATGTCCTAGGGGGAGCTACACTAGGGGAGTCACTTGTTGAGAAGGATCTGAGTGTACTTGTAAATCATAAACTAAATAACAGCATGCAGTGTCAATCAGCTGCTTCAAAGGCCAGCAGGATATTGTCGTGTATTAAAAGAGGCATGGACTCGCGGGACAGGGATGTAATATTGCCACTTTACAAAGCATTAGTGAGGCCTCATCTAGAATATGCAGTTCAGTTCTGGGCTCCAGTTCATAGAAAGGATGCCCTGGAGTTGGAAAAAATACAAAGAAGAGCAACGAAGCTAATAAGGGGCATGGAGAATCTAAGTTATGAGGAAAGATTAAAAGAATTAAACCTATTTAGCCTTGAAAAAAGACAACTAAGGGGGAACATGATTAATTTATATAAATATATTAATGGCACATACAAAAAATATGGTGAAATCCTGTTCCATGTAAAACCCCCTCAAAAAACAAGGGCGCACTCCCTCCGTCTGAAGAAAAAAAGGGTCAACCTGCAGAGGCGACAAGCCTTCTTTACTGTCAGAACTGTGAATTTATGAAATAGTCTACCGCAGGAGCTGGTGACAGCAGGGACAGTGGACGGCTTTAAAAAAGGGTTAGATCATTTCCTAGAACCAAAAAGTATTAGCTCCTATGTGTAGAAATTTTTCCCTTCCCTTTTCCCGTCCCTTGGTGGAACTTGATGGACATGTGTCTTTTTTCAGCCGTACTAACTATTTAACTATGTAACTATGTAACTCTTTTGAGACTTTTTAAGATTGGGCGACTCACCTATTTTAAATAGAACCACTGATCGGCAGTAAAATGAGTTAAGGCATACTAACATATATGTACTTCATTGTGTCCCCACAGGCACAAAAGCTGTGCCCGCATGATTAACAGGGAGAGCGTGGCGGTGATTGACAGCCGGTCTTCCCCTGTTATGGCTAGGACTATTGAACCCCTTAGATGCTATTGCCAACAGCGTACGTTGCATCTAAAGTGTTTGAAAGAGGGAGGAAGCCCATCAACAGATTGCATTGTAAAGTCCACTAGTGGGACTAAAAAATGAATAAAATAAAGTTTAATGAAAAAAAAATGTTCACAGTACAAAAAAAAACATTTTTTCCATAAAAAGTGGTTTTATTTAGCAAAATTTTAAATTTTTTTATAAATACATAGTATCACCGCAATCATAGGGAGCCATATAATAAAATTAACATGTTATTTAAACCGCACGGTAAACGATGTAATTTTTTTTTTTACTGGAATTCAGTTTTTTTCCACCCCCCTAAAAGAGAACTAATAAAAATTCATGAATAAGGTATATGTATCCCAAAATGGTTCTATTAATAATATAACTCGTCCCTCAAAAAACAAGCCCACTGTCACGAAGCGGGTTAGTGGACCCACTAGTCCGTACCGCCGCAGCGGGGAGGCAGCTGGCCAAACAACAGGACACCCCAGAAATACAATGTCCCGCACAAGGGCACCTAAATAGTCCAGATGGTGGCCGCAGCTCTGGCACAGATGAGATGGGTGCAGAAGATGGCGCAAAACGTGGCGGATGACACAGGAGCCGCAAGTTGCGCCAGACGTGGCGGATTCCTCCAGATATGGCAGATAACACAGGACGTGGTGGATTCCTCCGGACGTGGTGGATTCCTCCGGACGTGGCAGATGACACAGGACGTGGCGGATTCCTCCGGATGTGGCAGATGACACAGGATGTGGCAGATTCCTCCGGACGTGGCAGATGACACAGAAAGTGGCGGATTCCTCCGGACGTGGCAGATGACACAGGACGTAGCAGATGACACAGGACGTGGCAGATTCCTCTGGACTTGGCAGATGACACAGGACGTCGCACGACTTGATACTAGGGCAAGGCACGGGAAACAGGAACGGGGAACAAGGTACGGGTAACAACAGGAACGGGAAACACTAAGGGACCATTTGCAAGACAGACTGGGAAAACTAACAACGCTCAGGCATCGAACTAGGGGGCTGGACCCCTCTTATAGCCCAGGGTACTCACGGGTAAAAGGTCGTTCAAGATGACCGGTGCAAGCGCTGCCCCTTTAAGAGCGGGGACGAGCGTGCGCGCGCACACTGCGGGCTCCGGCGGAGGTGAGTGGATGCAAGCGCTGGCGTCTCCTGAGGAGGAGGCTGGGGCCAGCGCTTGCTGACTCGTGGCTGCGGCTGTCAGCGGGAGGCTGGAGCTGACAGCCCGCAGCCACGGACATTACACCCACATATGACTACATTTATGGAAAAATAAAATAGTTACGGTTCTTTGAATTCAGAGACAAAAAACATTTTTTTCCCCCATTAAAATGTGCTATTATTATGCAGAAGTAGTAAAACATAAAAAAACTATACATATTTTTAATATTGACGTAATCATACAGAGACATTAATTAAAGGTAACTTGTTATTATTGCCACAAAATCTAAATGCAATGTCGAAATAGCCATTTTTCCATTCCCCCTTGTGATGGATGGTCCATTTGCTTATATTCTCTGTATTAAATTACATTATGAATTATCAAGCAGGATGCCGGATATGCAGAGATGTAATTTCTATTCCACCTGCAATGACCTTCTCCCCCCATATTTTCAGAAATCTATAAGAATTTTTTTTTTCTTCGTGTGGCCTTGATCAGGTTGGCGGTTGGCAGTCTGGCTGAGCGCCCAGATATGGAGTTATCACATTCCTTATTATATGTTTCTAACCAAATATTCACATACATTACCATTCAAAAGTTTAGGGTCACTTAGAAATTTCCTTATTTTTTAAAGAAAAGCACAGTTTTTTTCAATGAAGATAACATTAAATTAATCAGAAATACACTCTATACATTGTTAATGTGCTAAATGACTATTCTAGCTGCAAACGTCTGGTTTTTAATGCAATATCTACATAAGTGTATAGAGGCCCATTTCCAGCAACCATCACTCCAGTGTTCTAATGGTACATTGTGTTGGTAACTGTGTTAGAAGGCTAATGGATGATTAGAAAACACTTGAAAACCCTTGTGCAATTATGTTAGCACCGCTGTAAACAGTTTTGCTGTTTAGAGGAGCTATAAATCTGACCTTCCTTTGAGCTAGTTGAGAATCTGGAGCATTACATTTATGGGTTCAATTAAACTCAACAGTCTATTCTTGTTCTTAGAAATGAAGGCTATTCCATGCGAGAAATTGCCAAGAAACTGAAGATTTCCAACAACGGTGTGTACTACTCCCTTCAGAGGACAGCACACACAAGCTCTAACCAGAGTAGAAAGAGAAGTGGGAGGCCCCGCTGCACAACTGAGCAACAAGACAAGTACATTAGAGTCTCTAGTTTGAGAAATAGACGCCTCACAGGTCCTCAACTGGCAGCTTCATTAAATAGTACCCGCAAAACGCCAGTGTCAACGTCTACAGTGAAGAGGCGTCTCCGGGATGCTGGCCTTCAGGGCAAAGTGGCAAAGAAAAAGCCATATCTGAGACTGGCTAATGAAAGGAAAAGATTAATATGGGCAAAAGCACACAGACATTGGACAGAGGAAGATTGGAAAAAAGTGTTATGGACAGACGAATCGAAGTTTGAGGTGTTTGGATCACACAGAAGAACATTTGTGAGACGCAGAACAACTGAAAAGATGTTGGAAGAGTGCCTGACACCATCTGTCAAGCATGGTGGAGGTAATGTGATGGTCTGGGGTTGCTTTGGTGCTGGTAAAGTGGGAGATTTGTACAAGGTAAAAGGGATTTTTAATAATGAAGGCTATCACTTCATTTTGCAACGCCATGCCATACCCTGTGGACAGCGCTTGATTGGAGCCAATTTCATCCTACAACAGGACAATGACCCAAAGCACACCTCCAAATTTTGCAAGACCTATTTAGGGAAAAAGCAGGCAGCTGGTATTCTATCTGTAATGGAGTGGCCAGCGCAGTCACCAGATCTCAACCCCATAGAGCTGTTGTGGGAGCAGCTTGACTGTATGGTACGCAAGAAGTGCCCATCAAGCCAATCCAACTTGTGGGAGGGCTTTCTGGAAGCATGGGGTGAAATTTCTCCCGATTACCTCAGCAAATTAACAGCTAGAATGCCAAAGGTCTGCAATGCTGTAATTGCTGCAAATGGAGCATTCTTTGACGAAAGCAAAGTTTGAAGGAGAAAATTATTATTTCAAATAAAAATCATTATTTCTAACCTTCTCAATGTCTTGACTATATTTTCTAGTCATTTTGCAACTTATTTGATAAATATAAGTTTGAGTTTTCATGGAAAACACAAAATTGTCTGGGTGACCCCAAACTTTTGAACGGTAGTGTACATATGTGAATATAACTCCTCCACACTCCCCATTTAGAAGAACAAGCTATTGTATTCTTGCCAAATAGAACAGATGCTAGTCTGATGTATGCATCTAATGAAATTAAGAATATTACATTTGAAATGTATTGTATGTCTGTGATTTGCTCAATATGAAATATTCTCATTGTATGCTATTGGCTGAATCAGAGTCATTGTCACGTTGCCTCTGATTGCTTAACCTCAAGCATACACCCCTTTTGAAAGATATTATTGTAATTTTTGATCAATAAACCATAGAGGAGTATTTTTGAGCATACAAGCAATGTCTGTGTCTCGTAATTCTCTCCAATATATATAGATATACTATATGATTTGGAAATGGATACATTTCCGGAGTGAGTGTCTGTTGGAACGCTCGTCTAAAATTTTACTCTAATATATTTTGAGCCATGGCTTCCTCAATACGCCCAAAAAATGAATACAAGTTAATCAATAAGTTATAAGTACCCCAAAATGGTGCCATGGAAATATACCCCTCATCCTGCAAAAAAATCAAGCCCTCATATGGCTATATAGACAGAAAAATAAAAAAGCTATGGCTCTTGGAATGTGGTAATGAATTAAAAAAAATTACTCTAAAAGTCAAAATAAGCTTGGTCCTTAAGGGGTTAAGGATAATTATATAAAAGATAAAATACATTGGCATTGATTTCTCCTGGGTGCACAATCTTTACATACAGCACTTGCAGTATATAAGAAGATCACTGGAGAGCTGCTGAAGTTGTTACGGTTGCTGAACTTCTGACCGCTGTAGTTTCAAATAGGTAAGATTTATCCTGAATATACTTTATATGTATATAGGATATTAACTTGATCCAGTGTCTAGTACATCTGTTCCTTATGCACTCTTACAATGTATTATTACTCAATAAAGTATTTTATATTATGGTGATAGGACATACAGTATAATTTAACACTGACTGATGGGGTGCGATTGGCCAGACTACCGCATACAGTGTTTTAGTACACGTCCTATTCCCATTGCTATGTTACTAAACAATTTAATTGACAATCTCGACAATCTCCTTTAAAGGCTATGTACACCTTCGAACTCATTTTTTTTTGTTTCAATGGTTTTTATTAAAGGTTTTCAGGTAAATACAAAAACAATACACGTACATACTTGTCATCTCTTATTGTATAAACAAAAACATATCTGTCTCATATGTCATGAATCTAACCTACAGCGAATATTTGATTTGATTATCTTTATTCAACCTTCATGAGCATGCAGATAGTCTTTCTATCTTTTCTGGGGTCTCCAGATATTGTGTGATGACATAAACAACATATATAAACATCATATAAACAACATATGCCAGCAGAACCAACATCCCGAACATTTATATTATTTCTGTGTTTATTTTTCTTTTGCTATAAATTACTAGCCTTATCAGTATTTTGTTCTAACCTTATGTGAATTGTATTCTTCTATTATTTGAGACAGAGAGGATATTCTATCCATGCCTTCCAATGTTTTCCAAAAGTATCGATCGTACAGTTTCCATATGCTATCGCCCTCTCGTAAGAATAAGAAATGTTAATGGCTGAGATCAGTTCATCCATTGAAGGAATTATCACTTGTTTCCAATAGCGTGTTATAACCAGTTTTGCCATAACTAATATTTTACACATTAGCCTTCTGTGTTCCACTGGAATCATATCTAGTTCTAGAAACAGTAGAACAAGTTGTGGGTTAGGCCTCAACTCCATAGAAAATATATCAGATATTAATTTAATCACCTCTATCCAGTAACTTCTGATGTTCGTGCATTCCCATAATATATGGATGAGCGAACCTTCCTTACCACAGTGCCTCCAGCATAGTGGAGATACATTTTTAAACATATAGTGTATACGGTCTGGTGTGTAATACCACCTCAGAACAGTCTTGGTTGCTGCTTCTACATGAGAAACACATCTTAATGAGATATGCATCCATTTGAATGCTGTAATCCAGTGGTGGTCTGTAAATGTTTTCCCCATGTCTTGTTCCCATCTCCTAATAGGTCCGGTTTTTTGGAATTCAGTGTGGAGAGACATAGAATCGTAAAGATATTTTAACCCTTTTTTTTCTTTGTTGAATCCACTTATTACTACCAGATTCCCCTGGAATATCAGATTAGCATGACTGTGAAGGAAATGTTTTACTCTAAGGTACGTGAATAGGTCCTTCTGAGGAATTCCGTGTGTAGATCTTAGCTGTGCAAAACTTATTATTTGGTTATTTTGAAACAATTGATCACAGGAAGTTATTCCTTGTGTTTTCCAGCCCTTGAGCGTCATATATGGCATAGCTAGTTCTATAAATTCTAATGGTATATATGACCTAGATATAGGCAATTTCTGTGTTGCAGAGGTATGTAAAAATGACCAACAAGCCAAGGTAGTTCTGGTCAGGGGTGAAATTTCACTTGGAACTGGTATGTTCCCTAATGTTAGGAAGAGAAGCGATTTTAAGTTGCCTGATTTTAAGTAAGATGTTTCCATGTTCACCCAAGGTTTCGTATTGCCCTCCTTCCACCATGTCCCTGCTTGTGCAGTTATTGTCGTGACGTAGTATCCAAATAGGTCAGGGACACCTAAACCTCCCACCCTCTTATCTTTGATAAGAATATGTGATGCTATCCTCGGTTTCTTTTTATCCCAAATGTAATTCAACATAGTACGTTGGAGACGAGAGAAGTATGAACTAGGTATGTGAATGGGAAGCGTTCGGAATAAATATAATAACTTTGGTAAGAGAAGCATTTTGAACGCGGCGATTCTGCCCAACCATGACACTTCCACTTTGAGCAACCTATTCATTTCTTCTTGAAGGCTTTGTGCTAAAGGGATGTAATTTACCCCAAACAGCTCCTTATGTTTTGCTGACAAAGTGAGGCCTAGATATGTAATTTCCATGTTATTCCATTGAAAAGGGTATTTAGATTGGATAAAGTGTAGGGTTGAGGTATTGAGGTTTAGGGGGAGGCACTGAGACTTCTGCGTGTTCAATTTATATAAAGATACCTGACCAAATTTTGTTATACATTCCATTGCAGTCTCCAAAGAACTCTCTGGTTCAGCTAACGATAATATCACATCATCTGCATATAGAGATACTGTATGAGTTGTCGTCCCTACCTGAATGCCCTTTACTTCTTTATGTGATCTGAGCAATTGAGCTAGTGGTTCTATGGATAATACAAATATGAGGGGTGATAATGGACATCCTTGCCTGGTACCGTTCGAAATGTCAAATCCTCCAGAGAACACACCATTTGTGTATATCTTGGCAGAGGGTTTTGAATATAAAGCTTGAATGGCCGACATTATATTCCCTGAGAAGCCCATATATTCTAATGTAGAAAAGACGTATTTCCACGATATGCGGTCAAACGCCTTCTCCGCGTCTAACGCTAATAGTACGGCTGGGATATGATTTTTTTCAATGTGGTGTAGTAAACCTATCACCCTTCTAGTGTTGTCGGAACCTTGTCGTCCCTTTATGAAACCAGTCTGGTCTTCAGCTATTAGATGTGGTAAAATGGGAGCCAGGCGGTTCGCTAATATTTTGGCATATATTTTCAGATCTATATTCAGCAATGAGATGGGCCTGAAATTTTGTGGTTGGTCGTTTTGTTTCCCAGGTTTGGGTAGTGTAATTATAATTGCTTCCTGATTTTCTTTGGGAAAAACCCCCGAGGATTGGGCTGCTTGGAAAAACCTACATAGGTACGGGGAAAGGAGTTTATGGAATGTTTTGTAGTAAGCGTTGGTTAGACCATCATTCCCAGGTGCTTTATCTGGTGGTAAGGATTTAAGAATGTCAGATATTTCTTTCTCTGTTATTGGAGCGTTTAAACTATTTAATTGAGACGTTGATAATTTTGGTAGAGAAATGTTGTTTAGGAAATTTTTGATTTTATTTTCCGTTGGTTGAGATGTGAAAGGGTCTCTATTAATGTTATAAAGAGCTTCATAAAAATCTTTAAATTTGTTAGCAATATCCACCGGATGTAAAATTTGAGCTTGTTTGTTTGGGTCTATAAGGTATGGGATTCTAGATTTTTGATGATGTTGTTTTAAACGAGCCGCCAATAATTTACCCGCTTTGTTGTTTTGTGAATAATATTTTGTTTTTATTTTGCGTAAATTTTTCTCATATTCAGAGATCATGTTCAGTCTGAGCTCTTGGCGCAAATTATATAACTTAGTTGTTTGTATAAGGGAAGGGGTTGTTTTATTAAGTTTTTCTAGTGATTGAATTTGTTCCGTTAGCTTCGTTATGTTACTTAGACGTATTTTTTTGGCAATATGACCCACTCTTATCAGTGATCCTCTTATGAACGCCTTGTGGGCATTCCACAGTGAATTAATATGTATACCACTTTTATCATTCATTTCAAAATATTCCTTCAAATCTCGTATTAAGTCTAGTTGAAATTTAGAGTGTGTTAGCAGAAACGGGTTGCATCTCCACATAAATGTGGGATTAGATATATGATGTTCTTTTAAGGAAAGCGTTATAGCTGCGTGGTCTGACCATTTGATGGTTTCTATGGTGGTTTTGTCTATAAGGAGTAAAAGATTCTTATCTGTAAAAAACATGTCGATTCTGGAGTAACAGTTATGTGGGTTAGAGAAGAAAGAAAAATCCCTTTCCGTGCCATGCTGTATCCTCCAACTATCATATAATTCTTTGTTCCATATCAGGTTCCTCAAGGAGGTTTGGTTAGTTCTATTACCAGATGTGGAATCTAAGGCTGTGTTCATTACCATATTGAAATCCCCACATATTAGTAATTTACCTTCTCTGATTTTCTCTATCTTCCTGAACACTTTATGTAAGAAGTGTATTTGACGTGTATTAGGTGCATACACTGTTACCAAGGTATATTTAACATTGTTAATCAAACATACCAACAGGATATAACGACCATTGGGGTCAATGTGTACTTTTAACTGCTGAAACGTTAGTGAGTTCTTAATCGCCATCAACACCCCCCTAGATTTGGTTTTATAATGAGATTGGTAGATATGTGGAAAATTATGACATTTGATGCGGTGAGCATCTTTAGATAGGATATGGGTCTCCTGAGCACAAAATATGTCGCATGCTAGTATTTTTACCTCTGCCCACATAAAACTCCGTTTCTGAGGAACATTAAGGCCCTTAACATTTAAGGATGCAATCTTAATAGTCATGGTCACACATACTATCAGTGTTGTCCGTCAATAATACTCCTCCTACATGCCAATACATGAATCTATACATCCCACATTTCCCACATTTGCTTATGGGGATATAAGTACTATGCATCAACATATACTTTACAGGTTTAATCGATCGATACGGTCTTCCGGTGATGTGGATATGGTCTTGTCTTCTACAAGGCCGGAACTGTGATAGTCTCGATACGTGATCTTGTCGTGGTCTGTGTTCATGGACTAGTTCTGCAAGGCAAAAAACTGTGTAACAAAGCCTGTATAACATACAGATAGGGGGGGAAAAAGTCATCCTGAAGTCGAACCAAGATGGACGTCTCGAGCACCCATAAGTGTTCTATCGCCTCAATATTGGAAAATCCTGATCTTCAGTGTTGTGTGGATCCATGCTTAGGTATTTTCTTCCAATCTTCTCTAAGGTGTTGTGGAGGGTTCCCCATTGGTGTTTTTGAGTGCGTAATCACAATATTCCATCTGTTTAGAATCTCTTTGCCTTCTTCCAGCGTTTGAATTACATGTATATTATTCTGGTGTTTGACCAGTAATTTAACTGGAAATCCCCATCTATACAGGATCTGATGTTCTCTGAGTGCCAACGTGATTGGGTTCAGTTGTCTGCGCATTTGTAGTGTTGTTGCCGAGAGGTCAGCAAATACCAAAATCTTTTGGAACTGTGGCGGTCTCCCTTCTTTCTTTCTAGTCGCTTCCATTAACTTTTCCTTAACGTGGAAGAAATGTATTCGTGCTAACACATCTCTCGGAATCTCTGCAGCAAGATGTTTCGGTTTCGGTATACGGTGTATCCGATCTATAATCAGATCATTTTGTGAACATTCCGGAACCAAGCTTTTAATAAATTGCTGTGCAAATTTATTTAGATCTTGCTTTAGTATTTCTTCCGGGATTCCTCTGAACTTTACGTTGTTGCGTCTTGTCCTGTCTTCCATGTCAGCCATTTTGATTTTAAGTTGAGTGACATCTTCCACTAGGCCATAATGAGCATCTATTACTTCATTGTGAGAAGAGGTGATTTCTCCCATTTTATTTTCAAGATGTACAACCCGTTGTTCCACTTCTTGTACGGAAGTAGATAATGGCTGGATAAGGCCTGTCAGGCTATTGTGTATAGATTTATGTAATGCTTGCAACATGTTTCGCATCATGTCTGCTGTAATTGGGTCTGTAGAAGGAGGTAAGTGACCTAAAAAGTCAGGCGTCTCTGTCTCCGACAGGGGTATGATACTGTTGTTTGTAAGATTTCTTACCCCATCCAAGAGATCTTCTGGACTGTGCAGTTGTTCTGGTATTCGATCTGAACTTCCGTCTAAGGGTGAAGATGGCGCCGATCTAGCCGTCCCACGTGGTGTGGAGCGCTGCGGTCTCCCCGTTCGCCCGTCCGTCTCGTGGTGCCGCTGACTCCCGGCAATGAATCTCAGCCCCGGACTTCCCGTCGGTTCCGAGTTGTGTCTGGAACGTATGGGGGTTCTCTGTTTCCGGCTCTGATTATAATCCGGAGGTATTTCATCCCGCGGTGTTTCCTCATCCTCCCCTTCTTTTTCTTCGAATGACTGGCGGGGATAGAAGTCAGTCAATTTCACCGGTCTTGTTACCACTCTCTTCTTCCTCGGCATCTTAGGAGTGTTTGGATCCACTTCAGGTCTCAGTTTGACCATGTAATAGGTCTTACTCTGTTGTATTGCCGTTAGGGTGCAGGAGCTCTCTGCTTATGCGTCCATCTTCCTCAACAGCCAGGCCACGCCCCCGAACTCATTTTTTTTAAATAAAACAAAACTTTTGATAACTTTAAGCAACTTTAAATAGTTTATTATTGAATAAAATGTTTAATTTTTGAGATACAGCTTCTATGCATCCTGTATACATAGAAGCTGTATCTTGCCGTCAAAGCCGATTCAGTTCATGATAGATGTGATCGTTATTAGCTGGATTCTGCGTTTCACAGACACGCAGGACCCACTCTCAGCTGAGCCGTCAGTCCAGCTGACCTGATGGATTTTGTTTTGCTGGCAAGATACAGTTTCTTTAAATACAGATTTAAGCTGTATCTCAAAAAGAAAAATATATTTTAATAAAAAAATAATTTAAAAGTAGCTTTAAAATCACCTAAATCATTATTTATTTATTTTTTAAAAAATGAGTTCAAAGGTGTACATAGTTTTCAGTTCCAAAGAGTCTATTATACTTATGATCTATGATTACACAATCATTTTGGACCTAGAATTCTATGTAGCAGGACATTTCAATCTAAAAGTATATATGTTTTTATAAAACTGCAACACATAAATAAAATATGTAAGTAACATAGTAATACAGTGATTACATTATCTTGTAAATTAAACATTTTATTCCAGAAAAGTACTACTGTGCAATTCATTGACTGATAAACTTGAACATCATATATATATATATATATATATTTATATATATATATATATATATATATATATATATATATATATATTATATATAAAAATGTGTATATATATATATATATATATATATATATATATATACACAGTATATATAGCTCACAGAGCATGAAATAGATGGGATACAGTTATATCTACATCTTAGCTGAGAGGAGGACTGGCTAGGTACCTCTAAGTGCAAACAAGAATGTTCTCATTCACTGACAGCAAACAAATATCTTAAAAATGGTGTAGAATTTAAACATAAAGTCAGAAAGGGATAACTACCAGAAAATCTATGCTTAAAAAGTTATTTTAGTTTGCATTAATATACAGAAAAACAAAATATATTCTTCTTATTAGGAGTTAACATTACAGTCCTATTTCGAGAAGTGGTTGTTTGCCTGTGTTCCCATGAATAATATAATTGACAACATTTGAAGGTGATATACTATATCGGTTCATTGTTATCATATGACCACAGGGCCTTATGCAGCCTGTGATGAAAATGTAAGCTGGATCCTGGTTTGTTGTCAATGTCCCAATAACAATATATACAGTACATAACTGCTGGAGCACAGTGGCAGAAAGTGTTGGTATGGGGACATGGGCAGATGGTCTCTTCCCATAGGAGGCTTGTGACTTTAACATATACTAACTTGCAAAAAAAAAATAAAAAATTCTTTTGAATTGCTTTTTCAATATAGATTTTCTGGTAGTTCTTGTTTAGCTTCTTGGGGCAGAACAGGTTTTTTAAGGGCATTACTGTATATCAATTGAACGGTATTCTTCATCTTTCCAGCAAGACAACTCCTTGCAGACTGCTTCCTCCTATACATGACGATGACACATCACATTACTATGGATGCCAATGACAGTCCGCTACAATCAGGTAATATGTCAACCAGTATGGAAAACATTTTTGTACACAAGTAGCGACTACTTGAGAAAAAAAAGTATGTTTATACACCCACAATAGTTAAAAATAGAAAAAGGCACAAATACTTTATTGGAGTACACAAAAAATACATACACCCAGAAAAAGAAGAAAAGTTTAAAACACAAGTAAAAAGAGAAAAATCTAATTTTGGAAAACATGTAATCAAATACAGAAGCAAGCAGGTGGCTGCTAGTACTCAATACGAGCATATTAAAAAGCTTTTGATTTTACATTTTAAGCCATATACTTTCTGTACCCCATGCCTTGCGGTTTTTAAGATCCACGTTTTCCAGTCATTCAATGGGACAATAAACTTCCAGGGGATGAGAGTCTGTTCTGGTCATGTGATGAAGACACAGATGCTCGGAACCTTAGGTCAGGCTAAGACTTCGTAGATTGGGGTGTGGATTTTGCATCGTAAATCTGCAGCAATGTACAGTACAGTACTTTTTAAGGAATTTTTTACACGTAACAGAAAAATTCCGTACATATCTGAACATACTCTTAGGACTTGTTCAGACATTGCAGCCATATCCGCTGCGGATTCTGCCACAAATTTTGCTGCAAATCTACCACGGATCTACGCCAAAATCTCCATATGAAAGAAAAGTCTGGTGAGGATTACCACAGCGGTCTGTCCTAAGAGTTAAAATCAAGTTATCAGAGTTGTGTCTTGTAACAAGCCATGCACCTGTGTTGTCAACGCATGACCAGTACACTGAAAGAACTAATAAATGTTTCTATGGAATGACAGCAAGCAAAAATATTGAAAGCAGTGAGGAATTTATACAGAATGTATAATAGAAAATGTAATAATTTAAAATTACACAAAAATACCTTTACAAGCTGAAACTGCAATACCCCTCAATAGGTTTACATTGAAACTTGATGTACTATAAAATTGTGTTATGATTCCATCAAAATGTCATAGTATATTAAATTTGTTGATATCATTTAAATAGCTATTGATGCTTCAGGAGTAGTTTTTTTGTATATTGAAATGCAAAGTGCAACATATTTTTTTTTGTTTTATTTATATATATATAGCACTATAAAGCTATTTTATTCTAGACAGGTACATCTATAAAATGAAATCAGAAGCTCAACACAATGTGACAGAATTTTACATCTATGGCTTGTCGGAAATACCAGAACTTCAGTTACCAATCTTTATAACAGTTCTTCTTCTCTATATTCTCATTATTTCTGGAAATTTGACAATTATTGTGGTCATCTGGGGAAGTTCCCACTTACACTCTCCTATGTATATTTTATTACTAAACCTTTCTCTCATTGATATTGCTTACACTTCGAATATTTTGCCGAAACTGTTGAATATACTCCTAACAGAACGAAGATTTGTCTCATATGTGGCCTGCATGGTTCAGTTGTATTTCTTTATTGCCTTGGCCAGCATTGAGGTAATATTACTTGCAGCTATGGCATATGACCGTTATGTTGCAATCTGTCAACCCCTTCGTTATGCTTCCCTGATGAGTCTGAAACATTGTGCTGGACTTGCAACATCTGCATGGGTCATTGGTCTTCTGGATCCAACAGGACATATGACCTTTGTATCTAAGCTAACATTCTGCGCCTCCAATCACATCAACCATTTTTTTTGTGATCTCTCCCCTCTTCTCAAGATCTCTTGCAGTGACACATATAAAGTAGAGATGATGAATTATATTGTAGGCACCCTTTTGACTCTTTCTACATTCTTGCTTACATTGATCTCTTATGTTCTAATCATTTTTGCTATATTGAAGATCAAATCTGCAGAAGGACGATATAAAGCATTTTCTACCTGTTCTTCTCACCTCACATGTATAAGTATATTCTATGGGACCATAATTTGCTTGTACATGAGACCAGCATCCAGCTATTATCCCGAACAAGATAAGATTTTTGCCCTTTTATATATTGTCTTGGTACCTTTATTGAATCCTATCATTTACAGCTTGAAAAATCATGATTTTAAAGATGGTGTTAAGAAAATATTACATAAGCTGACCTTATAAATGACTTGTTTTTTTCCCTTAGGACATTTGAGTCTGAAGTGTATGTTTGAGTGTAGTTGCATTTTACCCTTTAATACTCAATATTAAGTTGGTCATTCTGAAATAAAGCTTTACAAAGGTTTTGTACAACAAACTTTTCTGAAATCTTTTTACCAGTTTGGATGTTTTTTGTGTGTGGTTGTTTATATATTACCTATAATTGTGTTTAGGTTAAGCTGCTCCATTATTAATGTCTCTTGTTAGTTAATTGAACTGTCTTGGACGTACATGTATAATAATATAATAAACATGTCTTATTATAAAAGTAGGGCACAAAAATGTAGAGTACAAATACTTTACAACCTAAATTTTACTAAAAAGATCACTCAAGAATCTGAATTGTAATGACAGTGGGGTCAACGTGTTTGCAAGAAGCTCAAATGTGAGAATAAAAACATATAATATTTTTGGGAAAGTGAAAATGAAATTAGTACAATTACTATATCCACTATGATCTGGTATGGATGGGACATTTAGGAATCAAAAACGAAAATTGACAACTATATATATATATATATATATATATATATATATATATATATATATATATATATATATACTTTTCGGCCCTTCGGAATATTTTCTTGGCTTTAAGAAAAAATGCATCAAACAAAGCGCGACCTGTGAATAAAATGTTGATCTAAATC
This sequence comes from Rhinoderma darwinii, assembly GCF_050947455.1. NCBI lineage: Eukaryota > Metazoa > Chordata > Amphibia > Anura > Rhinodermatidae > Rhinoderma > Rhinoderma darwinii. The sequence continues at coordinate 32,614,672 of NC_134697.1, read as the reverse complement.
AAGAACAGAAAAGAGCAAAAAGGAACATAAAACAAGAACATGAAAAAGACTATAGTGCAGATTTACTAAGACTGGCGTCTCATACACCAGTCTCGGCTTTCTGCTCTGCTAAAGTGAAATGAAACAGATTTATTAACAGATGCATACCTCTTAATAAATCTTTCACATCATTCCGCTGGATATGTGCTACAAATGTGGTGCAACAACTGCAGTCATGCACCATCCATTTTCCTCTCCTCCATCTGACGTAAAATTAAAAACAATGGATGTTTACTTTATCGATCCTCTTCGCTTCTCCCCTCCGGGTTCCCTCAGGCTTCCACTATCGGCCACGGCTTATACAGGGTCCTGACGCTGACCAGTGTCAGGGCCTTATATGCGATGAAGCACTCAATGTCCTGAGTGCTGTGTTACATACATGTCCTGATGCTGCCCCGGTGTCCATACGTTGTATGAGCTGCGACATGCTGAACGAGTTTTGAGGGTACCTGGAGGAGAGAAGCAGTGCGGTTAGTATATATATAGATATATTTATTATTTTATTTATTTTTTATTGGCGGATGGAGGGTAGTCTGATCGGAGGGGCAAACTATGTGGTCTTGCACGGATCTATACCTTGCTACACCCCGCAGAATGATACCACTTCTTAGCTGGCATAGATTTCCGCTACAATTAACGCATGACTCTAACTGTCCTTGTATCTAAGGGGTATCACAGCCCCCATGCTGTTTAAGCTTGGGAGCTGGTGACTATCGGGTATGTCTCCTTAAGGGATTTACCCAGTAGTCCGGGTTCCCAGGTAGGGTGGGCTTTAGCAGGGATGTTACCCAGGGGTGTCACTTAGTCTTTGACTCCCCTCCGCCCCATGGAAGGAACCCGCCCGCCGTAACATTTTGTTTTCTCGCTTGTTTTTTTGGGGAAATTGATATTGCACCGTTCTTCTGTTTAAAGTCGATTATGTTGTTTTATCTATCTCTATCTGGATGTGTTGGCAGGTGTGCCATTGATTGTTATATGTGTTACTTGTATGTTGCTCATTCTTTCCCTTTATTTCCTTGTTTTTAGTCACAGCTGGTGGTGTGGAGTGGCCTTGTCCGTTCAGGCTAGGGACTATGGGAGAACAGTCACCTGCCGTACAAACTAAGATGTGTCCACCGTGGCAGGGCACGCGAGATGACTGTATTTTCAACAAGATCAAGATCTTCCGGTGTTAGCTGCAGACAAGGGTTTTTTCCTCCATGCTATAATAAAAGCTGTGGCCTACCCCCAGTTTTATACCCACACTGAGTCTCTTGTGTCATTCATTTGGGGAAGACAGACCATTCATTTATATCCCGGTAGTCTATATAATAAGGGGCTGTAGGGAAAGGGAATGATATCTGAAAAGGGCAAGGGGAGTTGTCTGCATAGCAGTGAAGGGGTTAAATTGTTTGGGAGGTAAGACTTAATCTTTCTCTTCCTCTCTCTCTCTCTGGTGCTATCTACAGCGGACACTGTGTGTATAGTGAATTACTTTAAAGTCTTTGACACAATTACATTCAGGGGTGCAGTATATGGTACTATTATATTCAGGTGCGCAGTGTATAGTACTATTATATTCAGGGGCACAGTGTATAGTACTATTATATTCAGGGGCACGGTGTATAGTGCTATTATATTTAGGGGCACAGTGTGAGGCACCTTGAGAATTTTATCTTAGTTTATAGGTGCGGAAATGTTGTAAAAGTGGAACCGAAGACATCTGAGTGGAAAATTCTGCAGAAATGGGTCGTGGCTTGGAGAAGTCGTCATGAGGTTTGACCGAATGGAGAAGAAAAGAGGAAAAAAAAAATACTAGAATCTGAAAACACGTAATCACTGAATTTAGAGAGATCTGTTACCTCTCCTGACATGTTTATTATAGGAAATCCTTGTATTTCACAAACTCTTTGTGTAGCCCTGGACTAATAGACAAATGAGACTTACCATTCCCTTTGTCAGGAGGATGTGTCCCCACACAGTGTGATGCTGTCAGCGATGGTTGGAGACTGTCAGTATGTAGAGACACAGCCCTTTGACAAGGGGAATCAAAACCACCATTTATTAATGCTGGCACAAAAAGGTGGTGTTAACTATAGACACGGCGCGGCAGGCCGGAGGTGGAGAAGGAGGGCCCAGGTTTGGGGGGTAGCCCAGGGCCTATGGTCTACTTAATCCACCACTGTTTACACTGTCTACCTGATATACTTTCATATCAGCAGAGTGAAGTCCAAATCTCACGAGATTCTCTTCTTCTATGGGAGGTACCAACTGTGAGGGGGGTGGCTGATTCTATACAGCATCTGAATGGCATATTGGGGCCTTGTGTTCAGATCTGGTCAGGATTCGGGTGAGAGAATTAATTTACCTATTTGTGTTTTGTTGATTTGCTGCTCCATAGAATACAATGGGATTCCTCTATTTTTCTAAATTCACCAAAAGCAAATCTCTAGGAGGCTACTTCATACAGAATATTGTAATTTATCAGCCATAAAATAAGATTCCCCTGTGTATTGTGCAGTCCAGCAAGAGGAGGAGCAGACCGCTACATATAAAGGGTTAATCTGCTAGACGAGGAGACAGCTGCTCTCACTACATACACACAGCAGCCACTGAGGAGAAGCTCTGACAGGATTTTTCTGCTTTTAGCCTCTTCCTTCTCCTCCTCCTCCTCCTCCAGCTGCTCCATAATACACAGTAGAATAATCTCCCCTGTGTTTATATGCTGCACACTCATTGGGCTGAGTTACCTATGTGATTGCGCCTAGAACTTGCGGCAAAATGCACAAAAATGTGGCGAATTAACACATAATGTCACATACAGCATACCTCCCAACCGTCCCAAATCCAGCGGGACTGTACCGGTTTCTCACCGTTGTCCCGCTGTCCCGGGCGGTCTGCAAAATGTCCCGCTGGGCGCTGCATCAAAACAGCTGATCGCTGCTGACTGCAGCAGCGATCAGAAGGAAGGCAGGAGTCTTGCAGCTGTGTTTTCACTGGGATCGATGCCGGCCCGTGAGTGGACCAGTCCAGTCACCTGACCTATCACCTGACCTGTCATCTGACCTCACCGTTCAGGTGACTGGAATGGTCCACTCCCGGGACGGCATTGACACCAGTGAGAACGCCGCTACAAGACTCCTGCCTTCTTCTGATGGTGAGTGACGTCAAAGCAGAGCGGAGAGTGGCAGCAGTAGGCTACCTCTACAGCTCTCCGCTCTGGCGCCAATGTGGCACCTACAGGGGGATTGTGTGTAGAGCTATCTACTTGGGGGCTGTGTGTAGAGCTATCTACAGGGGGCTGTGTGTGGAGCTATGTACAGGGGGGCTGTGTGTGGAGCTATCTACAGGGGGCTGTGTGTGGAGCTATGTACAGGGGGGCTGTGTCTGGAGTTATCTACAGGGGTGGCTGTGTGTGGAGCTATCTACAGGGGGCTGTGTGTGGAGCTATCTACAGGGGACTGTGTGTGGAGCTATGTACAGGGGGGCTGTGTCTGGAGCTATCTACAGGGGTGGCTGTTTGTGGAGCTATCTACAGGGGGCTGTGTGTGGAGCTATCTACAGGGGACTGTGTGTGGAGCTATGTACATGGGGGCTGTATCTGGTGCTATGTACAGGGGGGCTTTGTCTGGCGCTATCTACAGGGGGGCTGTGTCTGGCACTATGTACAGGGGGCTGTGTCTGGCGCTATGTACAGGGAGGCTGTGTCTGTCGCTATCTACAGGGGCGCTGTGTCTGGCAATATCTACAGGGGGGCTGTGTGTGGCGCTATCTAGAGGGGGGCTGTGTGTGGTGCTATCTACAGGGGGGCTGTGTGTGGAGCTATCTACAGGGGACTGTGTGTGGAGCTATCTACAGGGGACTGTGAGTGGATCTATCTAAAGGGGGGCTGTGTGTGGAGCTATCTACAGGGGACTGTGTGTGGAGCTATCTACAGGGGGGTTGTGTGGAGCAATCTACAGGGGACTGTGTGTGGAGCTATCTACAGGGGGTTGTGTGGAGCAATCTATAGGGGACTGTGTGTGGAGCCATCTACAGGGGGCTGTGTGTGGAGCCATCTACAGGGGACTGTGTGTGGAGTCATCTACAGGGGACAGTGTGTGGAGCCATTTACAGGGGATTGTGTGTGGAGCTATCGACAGGGGAGCTGTATCTGGCGCTATGTACAGGGGGGCTGTGTCTGGCGCTATGTACAGGGGGGGCTTTATCTGGCATTATATACAGGGAGGCTGTGTGTTGCGCTATGTACAGGGGGCTGTGTGTGGTGCTATCTACAGGGGGCTGTATCTGGCGCTATCTACAGGGGGGCTGTATCTGGAGCTAGAGATTTTTTTTAAAATTCCACTAATCTATAAAATGCACCAAAATGCAAGAAAAATGGCACAAGCAAAAAAGCATTGTTGGTAGTGTGTTTTATATTTTACTATAGACTTTCAGCTAACATCTAGTCGCAGAATTTTTGTGCAAAAAAAAAACAAAACACAGGAAATCAGTTAATGTGTTTTTATACTAATATAAATTATACAATTTATTTATAATCTTTATTTAAATATCCGTCATATTTTATTTTAGGTAATAAATCTGGAAGAACAGCAAGAAGCCTGCATGCCTTTAAACTCAATAATAATCTTTATCGCACGAGTTTAACAATGAAGCGCTTAGTTTGCCGAAATAAAGGAACTTGATTGAAGGGTTACTAAACTTTCAAAATATTCAATTCATAGTGACATGTCAGATGTTTTTATCGGTGGGGGTCCGAGCACTGAGACCCCCTCCGATCACTAAAACGAAGCTGCAGAAGTTCTCGTGTGAGCCGCTTAATTTCTGATCGGCTTTTCTCCGAGAGCCGAGCAGTTGGTGTACAGACACATAGACTTTCTATTGAGCCTGTACACAACTGCTCAGTTTTTACGAAAAAAGCCGATCAGAAACAAATGGGCTCAGCGCTCACCCGAGCACTTCTGCCACTTAGTTTTAGTGATCGGAGGGGGGTCTCTGTTCTCGGACCCCCACCGATAGAAAAAAAACTTCAGACGTGTCTTAGTGACATGTCAGAAAATTAGAAGTTTAGTTACCCTTTAAACTAATAATTAAACCTTATTGATTATTTTTCTCTTTTTGAAAAGCTGTGCATTTACCAAATCCATAGCTGTGTTGCACAAATTCTTTTTAAAGTTAATACTTCATGACTATAAATCGTGCATGATTATAACACCAATGCCATTGCGTCATATAATATATTCATATAGTGTTACATTAAATTTTATGTGCACAGTATTGGAATTTTTGTGATTATTACAAATAACATGAAAGTTTTCCCTAATAGGGTTCTAATAAAAAGATAAAATTATGCTATCACAATTTTATGTCATATCACATTGCAGTTTTCATATTTTGACCTTCAAAAAGAAGGCTCCACCCCGATATCTCAAAACATGCCATGTGGTTTATTGCATGTAATTTTCTGTAATATGAACGTGCATAAAATCTCAAAGTAGTTATAAAATGTGTTTTTGCAGTGCCACAATTACCATGGAGCCACAAGACTAAAGTGATTGTGTTAGATGCAGTAAGATATTGAATATCATGTATTTCTCCTAATCGCTTGTGTACATTCACAAAAATCTTTCTTGCAATTATTTCCCCTTAGGGTTTCTATTAAAGAAACGTGCTATCATATGTTATGGGATATTGCAATGCATTTTAATATTGTTACCTACAAAAAGTAGACTTCTTACCTAAATCACAGAAGGTCGCATGCGATTTTAAGCATGTGATTTTCTGCAAGGTGATGTTGCACAAAATCACACATTACTTTTTGTCCAATTTTGCAGTGGTTTACAGACCCTGTCACCAACTATTCTCCATGAAATCCGAGAGGCCAATTTGAAAGAATGGGTGAAAATGTGCAAATCACAGGTAGGCTGGTGGGAGACTGGGATAATTAAGTGTTTGTTCTGGGAAACCCAGTTAGGCACAGTCCACACCAAATTACTGCATCCTGTTGAGGCCCCATGCACACGACAGTAAAAACGCACGAAATTACGGACCGTAATTACGGCACGTTTTTACGGGCCTATAGACTTCTATTGGTCACGGGTACCTCCCCATATGCTTATGGAAAGGCGCCCGTGCCGTTTAAAAATATAGAACATGTCCTATTTCAGGCTGTAATTACGGCACGGGCTGGCCCATAGAAGTCTATGGGGCTCCCGTAATTACGGGTGACTACGTGTGTGCACCCATAATTACGGGAGCGTTGCTAGGCGACGTCAGTAAATAGTCACTGTCCAGGGTGCTGAAAGAGTTAAACGATCGGCAGTAACTCTTTCAGCACCCTGGACAGTGACTTCCGATCACAATATAGATCAACCTGTAAAAAAAAAGACGTTCATACTTACCCAGAACTCCCTGCTTGTTCCTCCAGTTCGGCCTCCTGGGATGACGTTTCAGCCCATGTGACCGCTGCAGCCAATCACAGGCCAATCACAGGCTGCAGCTGTCACATGGACTGCCGCTTCATCCAGGGAGGTCGGACTGGATGTCAAGAGAGGGACGCGTCACCAAGGCAATGGCCGGGTAAGTATGAATTTATTTTACTTTTTCTGCGCAAAGGGCTGTCCCTTCTCTCTATCCTGCACTGAGAGAGAGAAGGGGCTGCCGAGTACTTACGGGTACGTAAATACTGGTGCAATACGGGTCGAATACGTGTGACCAAGGACCCGTATTTACGCCAGTATTTACGGCTGGACAAAAATACGGTCGTGTGCATGGGGCCTGAAAGGTGTTTTTTTTTTCAAGAGAGACTTACAATATTAACCATTAAGCAGCACAAGGTTTTCTGCATCACTGTGAGGCTGTCCGCTCTGATTTGATAGCATCACAGTAATACAGGAGGCAACGCCTACTGAGGAGCTGGAATTGCCTATTTACAGCACTGAAATCGGAAGGTGTCGATAAATTAGGGGAGGAATGTCGTAAAAAAAAAAACTATGTAAGGTCCCCTTTAAGAATCAGATTTTACAGGGGCGTAACTAGGAAAGACTGGGCCCCATAGCAAACTTTTGACTGGGGCCCCCCCTCCCCTGGGTGTCACACAACCCCCCCCTTGTAGATAGTGCCTTTTTTACAGCCCCCCCTGTAGATAACGCCATACAGCCCCCCCTCTGTATAGAGCGCCATACATCCCCCTGTAGAGAACGCCATACAGCCCCCCTGTAGATAACGCCATACAGCCCCATGTAGATACTGCCATACAGCCCCCTGCAGAGAACGCCATACAGCCCCCCTGTAGAGAACGCCATACAGCCTCCCCTGTAGATAACGCCATACAGCCCCCCTGTAGATAACGCCATACAGCCCCCTGCAGAGAACGCCATACAGCCCCCCTGCAGAGAACGCCATACAGCCCCCCTGTAGGGAACGCCATACAGCCCCCCCTGTAGAGAACGCCATACAGCCCCCCCTGTAGGGAACGCCATACAGCTCCCCCCCTGTAGGGAACGCCATACAGCTCCCCCCCTGTAGGGAGCACCATACAGCCACCTCCCCCTGTAGGGAACGCCATACAGCGTTCCCCCCTGTAGGGAACGCCATACAGCGTCCCCCCTCCCAAAAAAATGTGACCTACAGTGTGTCCTACAAAATACATGTATCCCCTCTCCACAGGATAGGGGATACATGAGTGATCGCTGGCAGCGATAGGGAGAACGGGGGACTGAAAGTCCCCTGAACTTCTCCATGACTAACCTCTGACTTCCGGCGTCTGCACAGCTCAATAAAAATGAAAGGAGCGCGGGTCACGCATGCGCACAAGCGGGATCGGCGCTCCATTCATTCCTACGGAGCTGCCGACACAGACCCCGGAAGTCCGAGGTTTGTGATGGAGAACTTCAGGGGACTTTCAGTCCCCCGTTCTCCCTATCAATGCCAGCGATCACACATGTATCCCCTATCCTGTGGATATCCTGTGGAGAGGCGATACATGTCCTGTGGAGATCCTGTGGAGAGGGGATACATGTATTTTGCTCTATTTTGCGCCTTCAGGACCAGACACCGTTTAGCCATTTTTAGCACGTGTTAGTTAAATGGCTATAACTTTTTTATTTGTTGGGCTAACGACGTGATTTTTGCGACGTTTTTTCCATAGACAATGCAGGTTTCATTTTTTATAGTTTTTATACACACCTTTTTTGCTATTTTAGAATTTTTATTCATAAAGTTTGAAAATAATAGTAAAAAAATAAGCTTTTTTACATTTCAGCTATTTTTTTTTGGGTAATAACATAGTTTTACCCTAAAATAGACCTTTTATTTGTGATCGTCATTGTCTACCATAAATTTTTATATATCACATGTCTATATTAGGGTAATTGGGTCAGCGCTAGCGTTACAACAATGATTGGCGGGGGGAACGTTTTTTTTTTGGGGTGGGTATTTTATGTGTGTTTATTATTTCAATTTTTTTTGCACTTTACTTTATTATTTTTTTATTACTATAGACTATTACTATAGACTATTACTAGAAGACCTTTGGGGAACTTTATATATATTTTTTCTTTCTTTTACACCATGTTTTTCCACTGTAACTGGAGCTGCACAGCAGCCCCAGTTACAGGGGAAATCAGCCCTCTCATAGTGACGATTGTCACTAATAGGGCTGTGCTGGGTCTTGTTAGACCCAGCAGCAGTTTGCCACTAATGGCACCCGGCGATCATGTGACCAGTCACATGATCACCGGGAGGAATAGAGACAGCGCCGCTGCTCAGCGCATTCAGCGCTGTGTACAAGTGATCAGAGAAGACAGAAGCAGCGAAAGCTGCTTCTATCCTCTCCTCAGGGTCCCCGGCAGTCACTGACAGCCGGAGACCCGACATTCAGCTGCCCGATCGCGCGGGCAGCAAGTTAAAACCCGAGCCGTAGAAAGTCTATGGCTCAGGTTTTAAGGACCCTGACCGCTGGCCGTAAAAATACAGCCAGCGGTCCGGAACCAGTTAATGGCAGAGCGGGGCGATACCTCCCTGCTCTACCATAGTGTTTAGTGGCGTCCCGCTGTAGCAGCCATAGCGGCTGCTAGCAGAGCCTCCGGCCATGGTGGGGGCCCGTGCCGGCGGGCAACACGGGCCCCCTCATGCCGCGGGCCCCGTAGCAGCCGCTACTGCTGCTACGGCGGTAGTTACGCCACTGAGTTTTTACATAAATTTTTTGCAGTAAAATACAAAAAGTGGACTTGCACAAAAGAGGGGAAGCAGTTTTTAACAAATGTCACCATATAATAACACAGTGCCCAAATGATGCAACCATGCAGTGGTCAATAATATAGCATACCCACCAAATAGTGTGCCATGCAATGTCCAGAAAATGGTATTCAGTGCCTTAATAAAACACCATAGTGTATCAAATACTGTGCCTACATAATATGCCATTTACCCAAGTTTTATTCCATACTGTAGCCTAATAATGCTCTAATATGTACCCAATAAGGTATAAAGTTGCCAAATAATATGTCATACTGTACCTAAATAATATGTTATACAGTGGCTAAATATGAAATCATACCGTGCATACTGCATCCAAACAATACAGTATACAGTGCTTGAATGATTTGGCATACTGGTCCCAAATAACTCCCACCACATCCACGGTGCTATACAGTGCTCAAAAGATAACACTAAACAGTATACAAATTATACCGCTCTACAGCGCCCAAATAATGAACTATATAGAATCCAAACATGTGATTAAACACAGCACCTTAAAAAATACTGTACAGTGTGTTTGTGTGTATGTATATATATATATATACACTACCGTTCAAAAGTTTAGGGTCACTTAGAAATTTCCTTATTTTTGAAAGAAAAGCACAGTTTTTTTCAATGAAGATAACATTAAATTAATCAGAAATACACTCTATACATTGTTAATGTGCTAAATGACTATTCTAGCTGCAAACGTCTGGTTTTTAATGCAATATCTACATAGGTGTATAGAGGCCCATTTCCAGCAACCATCACTCCAGTGTTGTAATGGTACATTGTGTTTGCTAACTGTGTTAGAAGACTAATGGATGATTAGAAAACACTTGAAAACCCTTATGCAATTATGTTAGCACCGCTGTAAACAGTTTTGCTGTTTAGAGGAGCTATAAAACTGACCTTCCTTTGAGCTAGTTGAGAATCTGGAGCATTACATTTGTCGGTTCGATTAAACTCTCCAAATGGCTAGAAAAAGAGAGCTTTCATGTGAAACTCGACAGTCTATTCTTGTTCTTAGAAATGAAGGCTATTCCATGCGATAAATTGCCAAGAAACTGAAGATTTCCTACAACGGTGTGTACTACTCCCTTCAGAGGACAGCACAAACAGGTTCTAACCAGAGTAGAAAGAGAAGTGGGAGGCCCCGCTGCACAACTGAGCAACAAGACAAGTACATTAGAGTCTCTAGTTTGAGAAATAGACGCCTCACTGGTCCTCAACTGGCAGCTTCATTAAATAGTATCCGAAAAAAACGCCAATGTCAATGTCTACAGTGAAGAGGCGACTCCGGGATGCTGGCTTTCAGGGCAGAGTGGCAAAGAAAAAGCCATATCTGAGACTGGCTAATAAAAGGAAAAGATTAATATGGGCAAAAGCACACAGACATTGGACAGAGGAAGATTGGAAAAAAGTGTTATGGACAGACAAATAGAAGTTTGAGGTGTTTGGATCACACAGAAGAACATTTGTGAGACGCAGAACAACTGAAAAGATGCTGGAAGAGTGCCTGACGCCATCTGTCAAGCATGGTGGAGGTAATGTGATGGTCTGGGGTTGCTTTGGTGCTGGTAAAGTGGGAGATTTGTACAAGGTAAAAGGGATTTTGAATAAGGAAGGCTATCACTCCATTTTGCAACGCCATGCCATACCCTGTGGAAAGCGCTTGATTGGAGCCAATTTAATCCTACAACAGGACAATGACCCAAAGCACACCTCCAAATTATGCAAGAACTATTTAGGGAAGAAGCAGGCAGCTGGTATTCTATCTGTAATCGAGTGGCCAGCGCAGTCACCAGATCTCAACCCCATAGAGCTGTTGTGGGAGCAGCTTGACCGTATGGTACGTAAAAAGTGCCCATCAAGCCAATCCAACTTGTGGGAGGGGCTTCTGGAAGCATGGGGTGAAATTTCTCCCGATTACCTCAGCAAATTAACAGCTAGAATGACAAAGGTCTGCAATGCTGTAATTGCTGCAAATGGAGCATTCTTTGAAGAAAGCAAAGTTTGAAGGACAAAATTATTATTTCAAATAAAAGTCATTATTTCTAACCTTCTCAATGTCTTGACTATATTTTCCAGTCATTTTTCAACTCATTTGATAAATATAAGTGTGAGTTTTCATGGAAAACACAAAATTGTCTGGGTGACCCCAAACTTTTGAACGGTAGTGTATATAGATAGATAGATAGATAGACAGATCTATCTATCTATCTATCTATCTATCTATCTATCTAAAAAAGTTGATATGTATCACAATGTGTGAAGAAAGAAATAGAGCCGCACTCACCCAAATCTGACATTTCATATGTTCTATTGCTCAATGCGAAGTGGGGGAGACGGAGTTATGCACAAGTTCACGGGCAACAGCTGTTTCGCGTAGACACGCTTTCTCAAGCCTTTCAAGACTTTGGGTGAGTGCGGCTCTATTTCTTTCTTCACACATTGTGATATATATATATATATATATATATATATATATATATATTCACGGTAAGGTATCAGTATGCTTAAATAAATATAATAAATATCAATATGTATTAAGTATACTAATACTATGTGTGGCACAATATAACAAGATATTAATAATACCCATCCAATCCTATACTAGTACCCACCACGTACCGAAGTACACATATAAAATACAATACAATTCACTCACGCTTACTTAAGTGACCCACCCCCACCTGGGTCTAACTGTCCCTGAATCTAAGAGGTTAATACAATAAGGGGCTGTAGGGAAAGGAAGTGAAAGCTGAAAAGGGCAAGGGCTGTATGTCAGTGAAGGGATTAACTTGCTTTTTCTGTTGATGGCAGTGAAGGGGTAAATAAATGTTGCTGTAGTGCAGGGTTATGGTATGGTAGGATAGATTTAAGAAGGAGCTGCAGTGGTTAAGCGATTGTTGGGGAGCGGGGCCGATTCTAGCTTTCCTGCTGCCTGAGGCGAAAATTAAAATGGCGCCCCCAAATCTTGATTGATATCCCCGTGTTTTTTTTATATCACTAGCAGCCTGCTTCAACTTTTGTGGATGCGCCGTTGCAGAGTATACCTTGCTGAACGGCACCTGCCCATGGAGTACAAGGCAATGGCGCATCCGAGAAAGCAGGAGGAGACTGGTAGTGACATAGAACAGCCAGGCATATGTTAATCAAGCATGAAAATTTGGGTTTGGATTCAGGACTGTGTGACTCTTTAGGATAGCGGCACAGGCCCATGACCCTTTATACACTATTTAACATAAAGCGTGCACTGCTTTTAAAATTTTACTTTATAGATTTTGCTGCACCTGAAAAAAAATATAGGGGAAAGTTTGGAAATATTGTCAGGTCATGTATTACCGTATGGTGGCAGTTCAAGTGGTTAAAACTACCTGACAGGTTCCCATTAAATAGACAGTAAATTGCAACAATTCCATCTGCCTTGCAATTTTGTTATTATAAATATATCCTATATAATTACAGAACCAGAACCAAGCTCTGACATCACAGCACCAGCACAAATACAGCTCAGTACAAACATCATTTGAAAGTCAGTGTAACCCCTGTTGTATAGGATTGTAGCTCCCAGCATGGCCTGAACAATGGTAAAGATATGCTGGGATTTGCGGTTTCACAAAAAAAATGATACCACCCATCATCTCGCTGCAGATCATAGAGGGACTACAGTACTGATTAGAGGCAGAATAAACATTTACATTGAGTGTCTCACAGGTGACGTCTTCTCAGGTTGGAGTCATTCTTTTTCACTTTGTTCTCCATCCTCTTCAGACCTCTTCTCCTGGCCACGGCCCATTTCTGAAGTTTGCCGCTCAGATGTCTACAGCTTCTCACTTTTCAAATATTTTCCCACCTATAAACAAAGATAAAATTCTCATGGTGCCATACACTACGCCCCTAAATATAATAGCGCCATATACTGTGTCCCTGATTTATGAAAGCACCATACACTGTGTCCAAAACACACAGTGCTCCCTGTAGATAGTGTCCCCTATAGACAGTGCCCCCTGTAGACAGTGCCCATCATAGAGCCCCCTGTAGACAGTACCCAACACATAGTACCCCCTATAGATCCTCCTGTAGATAGTACATCCTATAGAGCCTCCTGTAGATAGTGCCCCATAGAGCCTCTTGGAGAGTGATAGTGCCCCCTGGAGATAGTGCCCCATATAGAGTCCCCCGTAGCTAACAGACCTCCCAGTGTCCCCTGTAGCTAGAGCCCCCAAAGTCCCCTGTAGCTAGAGCCCCCCCAAAGTCTCCTGTAGCTAGAGCCCCCCAGAGTCGCCTGTAGCTGGAGCCCCTGTTGATATACAGCCCCCCCCCCCCCCCGTAGATACAGCCACCCCTGGTAGATACAGGCCCTCACACTGGTTACTGAAAAAAAATAATTTACATACTCACCAGTTCCTACAAACATCTGCCCCTGGACTTCAATGGTTAATACGGCGTTCTGTTCAGACGGGGCGGTTTTTTTTACGCCTCGTTTTCCGAAAACGGCGCGTAAAAAGACGCCAACGAAAAGGAAGTGCATGTCACATTTTTGGAGCCGTTTTCCATCGACTCTATTGAAAAACAGCTCCAAAAACGGCTGTAAAAAACGCTGTGAAAAACGCGAGTTGCTCAAAAAAGTCTGAAAATTAGGAGCTGTTTTCCCTTGAAAACAGCTCCGTATTTTCAGATGTTTTTGAGTTTGCGTGTGAACATACCCTAAGGGTATATGCACACACACTAATTACGTCCGTAATTGACGGACGTATTTCGGCCGCAAGTACCGGACCGAACACAGTGCAGGGAGCCGGGTTCCTAGCATCATACTTATGTACGATGCTAGGAGTCCCTGCCTCTATGCAGGACAACTGCCCCGTACTGAAAACATGATTACAGTACGGGACAGTTGTCCTGCAGCGAGGTAGGGACTCCTAGCATCGTACATAAGTATGATGCTAGGAGCCCGGCTCCCTGCACTGTGTTCGGTCCGGTACTTGCGGCCGAAATACGCCCGTCTATTACGGACGTAATTAGTGTGTGTGCACATACCCTTACTCTCACCCACAAAGCTCTTCACAACTCCATTGAACGAATTCATTGGACTTCCTTTTATAGTCCACATAACTTGTATTTCCTACGATCCCTGTAATATGATGGATAGAGATGAGCGAACCGGGACAACCGAACCCGGTTTCGGTCCGAACTTCTGGAAAAGTTCGGTTCGCAGCGAATCCGAACTTCACCGGGTTCGGCCGAACCCGTTTTGACCGAACCCGGTCAAAAATATTATACAAATCGGCAGCCACTTGTCTCTATCAATCACTGATAGAGAAAAGAGGCTGCTGATTAAAAATTAAATAAAAAGCATTTCATACGTACCCGGTCGTTGTCTTGGTGACGAGTCCCTCTTCTTCCTCCAGTCCGACCTTCTTTTCTGACGCGGCAGCCTGTGATTGGCTGCAGAGGCCTCTGCAGCCTGTGATTGGCTGCAGAGGCCTCTGCAGCGGTCACATGGGCTGTATCGTCGTCCAGGAATGTCGGGCCGGATGTCGAGAGGGACGCGTCACCAAGGCAACGGCCAGGAGACCGGACTGGAGGAAGCAGAAAGTTCTCGGTAAGTATGAACGTCTTTTTTTTTACAGGTTACTCTATATTGTGATCGGTAGTCACTGTCCAGGGTGCTGAAACAGTTACTGCCGATCAGTTAACTCTTTCAGCACCCTGGACAGTGACTATTTACTGACGTCGCCTAGCAACGCTGCCGTAATGACGGGTGCACACATGTAGCCACCCGTCATTATGGGGCCTCATGCACACGACCGTAAAAACACCCGTTATTACGGGTCGTAATTACGACCCAAAATAGCGGGCCCATAGACTTCTGTTAGCCACGGGTACCTTTCCGTTTTCTCACGGGAAGGTGCCCGTACCGTTAAAAAGATAGAACATGTTCTATTTTTTTATTTTACGGGCCGTGCTCCTATACTTTATAATGGGAGCACGGCTCGGAAAAACGACCGGCTGCCCGTGGACGGCCGTGCTCATCTCCTGAAATACTCTGTGCTGCCTTAAACTCTGTGGACAGGTCAGGATCCTGTTTCTTTTAAATGCTGCTAGGGAACCCGCTCGATCCACTATATAAGGCTGCGCTACAGTGCAGCATTTAAAAGAAACAGGATCCTGACCTGTCCACAGAGTTTAAGGCAGCACAGTGTATTTCAGGAGATGAGCGTGCAGATTCAGTGCTGCTGTGAACTCTGCTCTTACCATTACGTAGCTCTCAGTCTGTTACCTCTTCTCCACTACTGTCCTCAATAACACCTTCATGATTGGCAAGTCACCACGTAATGGTAAGAGCAGAGTTCACAGCAGCACAGAGTATTTCAGGAGATGAGCGTGCCGATCTGGTGCGCGGTGGTGACTTGCCAATCATGTGAAGGTGTTATTGAGGACAGGAGTGGAAGAGAGGTAACAGACTGAGAGCTACGTAATGGTAAGAGCAGAGTTCACAGCAGCACTGAATCTGCACGCTCCTCTCCTGAAATACTCTGTGCTGCTGTGAACTCTGCTCTTATCATTACGTAACTCAGTCTGTTACCTCTCCTCCACTCCTGTCCTCAATAACACCTTCACATGATTGGCAAGTCACCACCCCGCACAAGATCCGCACACTCATCTCCTGAAATACTCTGTGCTGCTGTGAACTCTGCTCTTACCATTACGTGGTGACTTGCCAATTATGTGAAGGTGTTATTGAGGACAGGAGTGGAGGAGAGGTACAACTGAGCTACGTAATGGTAAGAGCAGAGTTCACAGCAGCACTGAATCTGCACGCTAATCTCCTGAAATACTCTGTGCTGCCTTAAACTCTAAGGAAATGTCAGGATCCTGTTTCTTTTAAATGCTGCACTGTAGCACAGCCTTATATAGTGGATCGAGCGGGTTCCCCAGCAGCATTTAAAAGAAACAGGATCCTGATGTCCACAGAGTTTAAAGGATTATTCCCAAGTTGATAAATGTAGCAATGAAGCTCCCCCATGTAAAAATAAGAAGGTTTTTTTGGGGTATATATGGGTGTGTTTGTGTATATGTGTTTGTGTATATGTGTGTGTATATATGGGTGTATTTGTGTATATGTTTGTGTGTAGATGTTTGTGTGTGTGTTTTTGTATATGTGTGTGTTTGTGTATATGTGTGTGTTTGTGTGTTTGTGTGTGTGTATATATGGGTGTGTTTGTGTATATGTGTTTGTGTATATGTTTGTGTGTGTGTGTGTGTTTGTGTGTATATGTGTGTGTTTGTGTATATATGGGTCTGTTTGTGTACATGTGTTTGTGTATATGTGTGTGTTTGTGTATATGTGTGTATATGGGTGTGTGTGTGTGTGTGTTTGTGTATATATGGGTGTGTTTGTGTATATGTGTTTGTGTATGTTTGTGTACATGTGTTTGTGTATATGGGTGTGTGTGTGTGTGTGTGTGTGTTTGTGTATATATGGGTGTGTTTGTGTATATGTGTTTGTGTATGTTTGTGTGTGTGTGTTTGTGTGTATATGTGTGTGTGTTTGTGTATATTGGGTCTGTTTGTGTACATGTGTTCGTGTATATGTGTGTGTTTGTGTATATGTGTGTGTTTGTGTATATGTGTGTGTTTGTGTATATGTGTGTGTTTGGGTATGTGTGTTTTTGTTTGTATATGTGTTTGTGTATATGTGTTAGTTCGTGTATATGTGTGTGTATATGTGTGTGTTTGTCTCTTTATGTGTGTGTGTTTGTGTATATATTGTTGTGTTTGTGTATAACTGTGTATATGTGTTTGTGTATATGTGTGTGTGTGTGTGTGTTTGTGTATATGTGTGTGTTCGTGCATATGTGTGTGTTTGGATATGTGTGTTTTTGTTTGTATACGTGTGAGTTTGTGTATATGTGTGTGTGTTTGTCTGTTTGTGTGTGTGTGTGTGTGTGTGTGTGTGTATATCTTGTTGTGTTTGTGTATATATGTGTGTGTTTGTGTATGGTTGTTTGTGTGTGCGTGTATATATCTGTGTAGGTGAGTAGAAGTATTGGTATTGTTCACATTGATAACTGTTTTTTTATGTTGTTGCAGATTTTGATGTACCGATTGGACTACAACTTCGATTCGTTGGACTACTGCATAGATCTAAGTTTTTTCAAATTTTAATAAAATGGTTAACGAGGGTTTTGTTGGGGATTTCTTATTTCAATAAAAAAGAATTGTCTTTGTGGTTTTTTTTTAACTTTATTAGTGCCTAGATAATGGCAGTTGGCTGATTGACAGCGTCCAATATTAAGGCGGTACTTAGTGTTAGCCGGTGCAGAGGCTAGCACTAACCACCCATTATTACCCCGGTACCCACCACCACCAGGGGTGCCAGGAAGAGCTTGGTACGATCCAGTACCCGACCATCTGTTGTGATGGTCGGGTACTGGGGCGGCCGTAGGCTGGTATTATGAGGCTGGGAAGGGCCAAAAACAGTGGTACTTCCCACCCTTGTAATGCTAGGCTGCTGCTGCTGTGTTGTATCGGGCTGGTTATAAAAATGGGGGGGACCCCCACGCCATTTTTTCTTTTTGAATTTAACAAATTTAACAATAGACATTTTTAATAACCAGCCATATACAAGGCCGCAGCAGTCTGGCATTACATGGGTGGGAAGGGCCACTGGTTTTGTCCATTCCCAGGCTAATAACACTGTGTTGTATGTGGCTGGTTATGATAAATTGGGTGGAACCCCATGTCTTTTTAAAAAATAAAAATAAATTAATAAATAAATAATTTAAAAAAATGACGTGGGGTCCCCCCCACTTTTATAACCAGCCAGATACAACACAGCAGCAGCAGCCTAGCATTACAAGGGTGGGAAGGTCCACTGTTTTTGGCCCTTCCCAGCCTCATGATACCAGCCTGCGGCCACCGCAGAGCCCGACCATCACAACAGATGGTCGGGTACTGGATCGTACCTAGCTCTTCCCGGCACCCCTGGTGTTGGTGGGCACCGGGGTAATAATGGTGGTTAGTGTTAGCCTCTGTACCGGCTAACACTAAGCCTTGCCTTAGTAATGGATGTTGTCACTCAGACAGCGGCCATTACTAAAGTGGTAGTAATAAAATTTGAAAAGAAAAGACAAAGATATAGATAAAATATTTTATTGAAATAAAGCACCCCCAACACAACCCTCACAACCATTTTATTGTAGAAAAAAAAAAACGTCATCGAAGTAGTCCTCGAAACCGACGTAGTCCAAACACCAAACCTTTAAAAAAATAAAAAATAATAAAATGAAATAAAACATGTCGTAGGCTTAGATTCAGTTTAATGTGTGATACTGACGGTTACACCATAAAACAGTCAGTATCACACATTAAACTGAATCTAAGCCTACGACATGTTTTATTTCATTTTATTTTTATTTATTTTTTTAAAGGTTTGGTGTTTGGACTACGTCGGTTTCGAGGACTACTTAGATTATGTTTTTTTTCTACAATAAAATGGTTGTGAGGATTGTGTTGGGGGTGCTTTATTTCAATAAAATATTTTATCTATATCTTTGTCTTTTCTTTTCAAATTTTATTACTACCACTTTAGTAACTATAGAAGCCTGCCGCGAAGTTGACTTAGATACAGGGCGCCAGCAGACAGTATCATACATGGCCATACAGACATATATACAAACAAACATACATGCAAACATACATACATATATACAAACATACATATATACAAGCATGCACATATATACATACATGCAAACATACACACATACATACATACACACACACGAAAACATACATACATACACACAAACATGCAAAGATACATACATACATATATACAAGCATGCACAAATATACATGCAAACATAATTACATACATGCACATATATATATATATATATATATATATATAAACATACATGCAAACATACATGCAAAAAAAAAAAACATGCAAACATACATACATGCACATATATACATACATACATGCCAACAAACATACATACATACATGCAAACATACATGCACATATACACATACATACATGACAACATACATACATGCAAACATAAATACATGCAAACATACATACATGCAAATATATATACAAACATGCACATATATACGTACATGTCAACATACATGCACATATATACATACATACATGTCAACATACATGCACATATATACATACATACATACATACATGCCAACATACATACATGTATACACATACATACATGACAACATACATACATGACAACATGCAAACATACATACATGCAAACATACATACAAACATACATACATGCAAACATACAAATATATACATGCAAATATACATACAAACATGCACATATATACATACATACATGCAAACATACATGCACATACAGTGAAGGAAAGAAGTATTTGATCCCTTGCTGATTTTGTAAATTTGCCCACTGTCAAAGACATGAACAGTCTAGAATTTTTAGGCTAGGTTAATTTTACCAGTGAGAGATAGATTATATAAAAATAAACAGAAAATCACATTGTCAAAATTATATACATTTATTTGCATTATTCACAGAGAAATAAGTATTTGATCCCTTTGGCAAACAACACTTAATACTTGGTGACAAAACCCTTGTTGGCAAGCACAGCAGTCAGATGTTTTTTGTAGTTGATGATGAGGTTTGCACACATGTTAGATGGAATTTTGGCCCACTCCTCTTTGCAGATCATCTGTATCATTAAGATTTCGAGGCTGTCGCTTGGCAACTCGGATCTTCAGCTCCCTCCATAAGTTTTCGATGGGATTAAGGTCTGGAGACTGGCTAGGCCACTCCATTACCTTAATGTTCTTCTTTTTGAGCCACTCCTTTGTTGCCTTGGCTGTATGTTTCGGGTCATTGTCGTGCTGGAAGACCCAGCCACGAGCCATTTTTAATGTCCTGGTGGAGGGAAGGAGGTTGTCACTCAGGTTTTGACGGTACATGGCTCCATCCATTCTCCCATTGATGCGGTGAAGTAGTCCTGTGCCCTTAGCAGAGAAACACCCCCAAAACATAATGTTTCCACCTCCATGCTTGACAGTGGGGATGGTGTTCTTTGGGTCATAGGCAGCATTTCTCTTCCTCCAAACACGGCGAGTTGAGTTAATGCCAAAGAGCTCAATTTTAGTCTCATCTGACCACAGCACCTTCTCCCAATCACTCTGAGAATCATCCAGATGTTCATTTGCAAACATCAGACGGGCCTGTACATGTGCCTTCTTGAGCAGGGGGACCTTGCGGGCACTGCAGGATTTTAATCCATTACGGCGTAATGTGTTACCAATGGTTTTCTTGGTGACTGTGGTCCCAGCTGCCTTGAGATCATTAACAAGTTCCCCCCGTGTAGTTTTCGGCTGAGCTCTCACCTTCCTCAGGTTCAAGGATACCCCACGAGGTGAGATTTTGCATGGAGCCCCAGATCGATGTCGATTGACAGTCATTTTGTATGTCTTCCATTTTCTTACTATTTCACCAACAGATGTCTCCTTCTCACCCAGCGTCTTACTTATGGTTTTGTAGCCCATTCCAGCCTTGTGCAGGTCTATGATCTTGTCCCTGACATCCTTAGAAAGCTCTTTGGTCTTGCCCATGTTGTAGAGGTTAGAGTCAGACTGATTAATTGAGTCTGTGGACAGGAATCTTTTATACAGGTGACCATTTAAGACAGCTGTCTTTAATGCAGGCACCAAGTTGATTTGGAGCGTATAATTGGTCTGGAGGAGGCTGAACTCTTAATGGTTGGTAGGGGATCAAATACTTATTTCTCTGTGCACAATGCAAATAAATATATATATAATTTTGACTATGTGATTTTCTTTTTTTTTTTTATATATAATCTATCTCTCACTGGTAAAATTAACCTAGCCTAAAAATTCTAGACTGTTCATGACTTTGACAGTGGGCAAACTTACAAAATCAGCAAGGGATCAAATACTTATTTCCTTCACTGTATATACATACATTCATACATAACATACATACATACATACATGACAACATACATACATACATACAAACATACATACATACATAAACTCACCTAAGACGTTCCCACGAAGATTTGAACGGTCCCGTCACTTTTCTTCTCATCCCTGGAGGCCGGCTTTCTGACGTCATCCTGACGTGCGTGACCGCCACTACAGCCTGTGATTGGCTGCAGCGGTGACATGGATGAAACATTATCGCTGGAGGCCGGACAGGAGGAATGTAAGTATGAACGTATTATTTAATTTTTTTTATTACATTAAAATTGTATTTTCCGCGCGCCGAGCATGTACTGTCAAGGTTGCTGAAAGAGATAGTGCAGCCCATTAACTCTATCTGCACCCTGGACAGTACCATGCTCGGCGCACGGAAATTACAGGTTCAGTTCGAACTAGTTCGGTCCGAATCGAACTTTTTAGTGAAATTCGGCGTACTAGCCGAACCGAACTTTTGATAAGTTTGCTCATCTCTAATGATGGATAAGAGATCTATCTATCTATCTATCTATCTATCTATCTATCTATCTATCTATTTCCAAAAAACAGGCAGCACTCAAAAAGTTGTAGCAAAATTAGAAAAGGTGCTTTATTCCATCAATCCAAACCAGCAACGTTTCAGCTCTTAAATAGAGCCCTTTTCAAGCTAGTGAATGCACACTCAAACAGCATATATATAGGGGAAATACAATTAAGTGGGAGGTACTTGCATTACATGGCAATCTACCATGAAAACACAAATGCAGTGAATAATAAATGAGCAATCATAAAAAGAGTTAACAACAACACATGCAATGTTATGACCTGCCAGTGTGCAGGTTCCGATTCATAAGTGGCACAATAATATTGTGTGAATCTTCATGATTGTACATAATTGGTTATAGAAATCACCTGTGAAAACAATAAATGATAATATGAGGAAACCACTCACCATGATGTAATCGGCCATAGTGTTTCAAATGCTGCCGCGCTAATCGCGGGCTGGGGCTACAGGGCGACTTTGGCCACGACACAGGTCGCTTGGCCAAAGATCACTATGTTCTGTAGCCTACAAGGCAAATAATGACAGTGAATGTGGTAGCAGTCATTTTACTTGCGATGCAGGCTGCTGGACAAAGCGATTTTTGCCCATGGGACCTGTGTCATGGCCAAAGTCATCGTGTAGCCCCAGCCTAGATCTATACTATATATTGTGACAGACCATGTGGAGAGGTTGTGGATGGGGTCTATATTTCCCCAAGATTTCTGTCTTCTGCTATCTGAATACAACCAGGGAATAAATTCAGCAGAGAATGTGGTTCTCCCTCTGCAATAGGTTTTATCTAAAACCTGGAAAAGGGCCTGGTTGTTGGAGTGGGGAGAGATGGGTGGGTCCCCACTCCATCCACACAGTCCTGGTCTTGGGCTGTCTAGCTATTAATAAGGGGTCATGTGTGATAGCCCTTTAAAAAGGCTGCAGTTCAGTCACACTCTCTCTCAGCCTTGGGAGAGGAGCTTGTGAGAGCAAACCCGACTGCGTTCATAACAGGTTTTATGGTCTGCATGGTTTATGGTGCCAGGCATTAGGCCTGCACTGTGTTAGTTAGGATTCCTGATTGTATAGTTAGTGCCGGACAGGCATAGAGTTTTCTTTTTGTTTGTTTTCTTTTTTATTCATGTACAACCTGTAAATAAAACTGGCTGAGGCCAGTAGTACCACATCTTTGCTGTGCGGACTGAAATTTACTGGCGTGTTTGATAACGAGTGCCCGTCTACCCCAGGAGACGACTGTCCCGCTACCTAATTCCCTTACAATTGGTGGAGGAAGCTTTAGGCACTGTGTAAAAAAGATAACTCTATAATAATATATTGCCATATGAGCTGGAACTTACCTTGTGAGAATCCTCTGAGCCTCTTGCTGAACCTGCTGTTCCTCCACGTGGCCTCCCGATGTTCTCCGGATGATTAGAGGTAAAAAAAAATTATATATGAAATAGAAGTTGGAATTGCCGTATAAAACAATTGGGAAACAGCCTTTTGAAATAACATTAGGGATCGGGAGGCTTGCATATTGACCTTATTGGTCTATGAACAGACTATCAGTTACCCCTGATCCCTATAGAAACAGGATCCAATATCTGAAAGGGAAAAGCGAAATAAACACGCCGCAAATGCATTTTCTCTATACATCTATGGCTATGTTCTTGCGACAGGAACTATTATGTAAAGGAAAATCTTTCTCACAATTTCATTATCAACCCCTTTGAATAGGAACTTTTGCCAGCTTGAGGATAAGAATATATATATATGAGTGAAAACCGCAAGTGTGAACACAACCCAGCGGTTTCTCTTGTTTGTTCTATTGACCTTATTGTTGCGGGTGTGTATGTGTATATGTGTGTGTATATATATATATATATATATATATATATATTATCTATCTTGCAAGTGATTGAACCAGTGTATAGGAGGTAATTTCCATTTGAACGTAATTTTGTTTCCTGGCCAGGAGATTTTTTAAAAATTTGTGTCCATTTCCCCTTTTTCATATATTTATATTTCTAAAATTATTTGGAGTTCAATAAAGTATTTTTATAATTTTCTAATAACCCAAGAGTGCTTTGTTATGTTTCTGAAACATTTTTTCTGTTTTGTTTTATATATACATCCTTTCTATGAATTGGAGCCCAGAACTGGACTGCATATTCTAGATGAGGCCTCACTAATGCTTTGTAAAGTGGTAATATTACATCCCTGTCCCGCGAGTCCATGCCTCTTTTAATACACAACAATATCTTGCTGGCCTTTGAAGCAGCTGATTGACATTGCATGCTGTTATTTAGTTTATGATTTACAAGTACACCCAGATCCTTCTCAACAAGTGACTCCCCCAGTGTAGCTCCCCCTAGGACATATGATGCATGCAGGTTGTTCGTACCCAGATGCATAACTTTACATTTATCTACATTAAACTTCATTTGCCAAGTGGACGCCCAAACACTCAGTTTGTTTAAATCTGCTTGCAATTCACAAACATCTTCCATAGACTGAACTATATTACATAGCTTGGTGTCATCTGCAAAAATAGAAATAGTGCTATTAATCCCATCCTCTATATCATTAATAAATAAGTTGAATAATAGTGGTCCCAGCACTGAACCCTGGGGTATACCACTTATAACCGGGGACCATTCAGAGTAGGAATCATTGACCATAACTCTCTGGATATGGTCCTTGAGCCAATTCTCAATCCAATTACAAACTATACTTTCTAAACCTATAGTCCTTAATTTACCCATTAGACATCTATGGGGGACAGTGTCACGGTATAGTATCAGCAGGGCCGGCCTTAGGTTGAATGGCGCCCTGTGCGGGACTCTCTATTGCCGCCCCCTACACAAACAAAAAATTAACCAAATATATAGACATGCTGGAACATATATACTGTACATACATAAAGACAGATATTTAGACATACAGGCAAATATACATACACACATTCTGGACTATATACATACAGGTAAATGGTAAATATATAGACGTACAGACACAAACACACACACCGGCAGATAAATACACAGACACTAACATATATACAAATACATAAAAGCCACATATATACACGCAAAAAGACACATTCACAAACAGACCCATATATACTCAGTACAGATAATGTTTTAGATTTCATGTGCAGCCCTATGTAACACCGCAGATAACACACAGTAATAACTGAGTACAGATAATGTAGTAGATGTTACCTGCAGTCCTATGTAACACCACAGATAACAAAGTGATAACTCTCTGAATACATATAATGCAGTAAATGTTACCTGCAGTCTTATGCAACACAACATATAACACACAGTGATTACTCTCTGAATACAGATAATGCAGTATGTTACCTGCCGTCCTATGTAACACCTCTGATAACAGTGATAACTCTGAGTACAGATAATGCGGTAGATGATAACTAAACCCACAGACACATATAAACCCACAGACACATATAAGCACGCACTCACAGACACACACACACACACACACACACACACACACATACACACACACACACACACACACGCATATATATATATATATATATATATATATATATATAGGGGCAGCAGGGTATATAGGGGGCAGCAGGGTATATAGGGGGCAGCAGAGTATATAGGGGGCAGCAGGATATATAAAGGACATCAGGTTATATAAGGGGCAACAGGTTATATAAGGGGCAGCAGGTTATAGGGGTAGCAGCATAAATAGGGGGCAGCAGGATATATAGGAGTCAGCACAGATATCTGCATTTTATCTGTTCTACTTTAATATTGAGCACACACTTTTACAAGGAGACATAAACACATGCATGCACACACACACACACACACACACACACACACACCGACGCATACTGTATACCCACTACAAACACACTGTAACATACACACATACAAACATAGAGACACACACACTGTATACACGGAGACACACACACACACACACACACACACACACACACACACACACACACACTGTAACATATACATATACACATACAAACACATACTGTATACCCACTACGCACACACGCACACACACACACACACTAACATATACACATACAAACAGAGCCACATACTGTATACACACACACTCACCAACTCTCCATGCTGACAGGATCACAGGCTTCGTGAAGGATGGGCCGTGGGAGGAGGGCGGATTTTCCTCCTCGGCTCTTATTTACTCCGTGTGTGGAACAGAGCACAGAGTAGAGGCCGAGCCCAGTGGCGCCCCCTTCAAGCTTGGAGTGGGCTCGCACAACCCTAAGGCCGGCCCTGAGTATCAGCATACTTCAATACATATAATAACTATCAATATGTATTAGGTATACTAATACTATGTGTGACACAATATAACAACAACCTATTAAACATACCCGTACAATCCTATACTAGTACCAACCCAAGTACTTAAATACACATATATAAAATGCAATGCAATTCACTCACGCTTACTTAAGTGACCCTCCCCCACATGGCTCCAACTGTCCCTGTATCTAAGGGGTAAATATAATAAGAGGCTGTAGGGAAAGGGAGTGATAGCTGAAAAGGGCACTGGAGTTGTCTGTATAGCAGTGAAGGGGTTAATTTGTTTGGGAGGTAAGGCTTAATCTCTCTCTCTCTCTGGCGCTATCTACAGGGTCAATGTGCGTGGCACTGTATACAGGGGGCACTGTGTGTGTAGTGCATTATTTTATAGTCTTTGAGACAATTATATTCAGGGGCGCAGTATATGGTACTATTATATTCAGGTGCGCAGGGTATAGTACTATTATATTCAGGGGTACAGTGTATGGTGCTATTATATTTAGGGGCACAGTGTGAGGCACCATGAGAATTTTATCTTCGTTTACAGGTGCAGAAATGTTGTAAAAGTGAGCAGCCGAAGACATCTGAGTGGCAAATTCTGCAGAAATGGGTCATGGCTGGGAGAAGTCGTCATGAGGTTTGTACCGGATGGAGAAGAAAAAAAAATAAAATGACTAGAATCTGAGAAGACGTAATCACTGGATTTAGAGAAAATCTGTTACCTCTCCTGACATGTTTATTATAGGAAATCCTTGTATTTCACAAACTCTTTGTGTAGCCCTGGACTAATAGACAAATGAGACTTACCATTCCCTTTGTCAGGAGGATGTGTCCCCACACAGTGTGATGCTGTTTAACTCACGTTGGGCAGAAATGCGTGATGTCCTGAATAAATTTTGGCCTATCCTGTTGACTGACTCCATTTTGCAGAGGGTGCTTCCACATTACCCTGCCATGGCACAGCGCAGAGCTCGCAATCTGCGCGATGCCATGGTACATAGTTATCTCTTGCCAATTAAACCTGGCAAGGTTTTTGCCACAAATGGGCCTAAATGGGGCTGCAAACCATGTGGTGATTGTATAAGCTGTCCCAACAATGAGACCGCAGGGTTTTCATCATTTCTCTGACTGCCAGCGGTTTTTAGTGGTGTTGGATTCTTTTATTATTGTAGTATCATATGTTTTTGTAATATTAATATTTTCACATTTGTTTTCTACAGATTAGATTTCTAATATGAGTTCTTTCATTACATCTGGAATTTTTGCTTTTCCACTTTTTCGGGGTGTCTCTGTGAATTATTATTTGTCTTGGCCTTTTGTCGCGTTTATTCATCAACTACCATTGAGATTGTCTACATGCTGGATACTATGGTCTCTTCTCTTCAACATACTTATTAGTGATTTGTTATTCTTCACTATATTCTTTTATGGGTATATGTATGTTTGAATAAACATTTTATCTTATTTTACTTGTCCTTTACATATTATCATATTTTGCTCTGTACCACATTATATTCACTCATATGTCCTCATATTGATTTTCACTGTATGGAGGGCCCGTTTTCATTTTTCAAATTTTTTCACTTTTCCTTTTATCACATCATCATTTGTTTATTTCCTCATTTTTCACTCTTTTTATTTGCAACTCTTTATTTCATTATTATCACATCACTACTTACTTTGCTTCATGCATCATCTTTTTTACTTTTTTCACATATACATTTTGCCACTCACATATGTATTTTATTAGCTAAAGTAAGCCTAGCAATTTATAACCATTGTGTTCACGATTCTCTTTTTTCTGATATTCTAATATGTTGTGCAACATCCATTCATTTTTGCTCATGTTTCCTCATGTACATTACGTCTATTATTGTGTTTTTCCCAGTCTCATTAACGACTATGGCCAAGCTATTAAATGCTATTCTATAGTCGCATGAGCCAGCCCATTTATTTTTCTGTTGTATCCAGGGTTACCTGTTTCTCGCTGTGTCGCTCCCCTGATTGGTGGACGAGTGACCGGCCTCCGTTCCGCCGCTTGTGACGTACCGGACTTCGGACTCACGTGACCGTGTCAGCTGACGCGGTGACGTGTATCTGACTCCGGCCCCTCATGACCGGCGTTTCCGGCGGCGCGGCCATCTTGGTTCACCTCGAGGCAGCGACCTGTAACTATGCAGCGAGGTATATATATTTTTTACATATGGGATCCCTCCCCTCCTTTTGGATACCTCATAACAATTGGCTGGCTCCCCCTTAAAAGTGGCATTTGCATTGTCCAACGCTACCCCCAGACGAAGGCATTTGCGCCAAAACGCGCGTTGCGGCAGACATCTTGCTGTGCACTCAGTCCTGGACCTATCATGGGTATGTTTCATCGCTGCAATTTGTTTTGATATTGCTTTATTTGTCAATATTATCTATTCTCTTTTGTTGTTTTCACATGCATTTAGCTATTTATCCTTATACCATTCCACATGGCACCTGCTCATTCAATTTTGTTTAATTATTGTGGACAGGATGCAGCTTATAGATGCATACAGTAATAGGTTTTGCCACTAGGCATTTATTACTATTTTTTGCCTATATGGCTTGTTCATTGCTGTGAGTTGCATGGCTTGCATGTCTTTTTTAACCTGTTGGTTGTGGATTCTTTTTAATTATTGTACATCTATTTGTCATTTTCAATAAAGTATATTCCTATTTTTCTTACATTTCTAGTTCATTGGCATCTTTTTCTTTAGGTTATATATATACATGTTTTTGATGCTTTGTGGGTACACGCCCCAGGATCTAGCTCACACTTGATCAGATGTTTGCTGATGGCTGCATTGTACTTTCCTTGGGCTGACCAGATCCATGCTGTGTCTTTCGGTTATAATAGACAAATGAGACTTACCATTCCCTTTGTCAGGAGGATGTGTCCCCACACAGTGTGATGCTGTCAGAGATGGTTGGATACAGTGAGTATATAGACACACAGCCCTTTGACAAGGGGAATCATAACAAACAATTCTTAATGCTTGCACAAAAAGGTGATGTTAACTATAAACACGGCGCAGGAGGCCGGAGGTGGAAAAGGAGGGCCCAAGTTTGGGGAACATCCCAGGACCTTTGTTCTACTTAATCTGCCACTGTTTATACTCCCTACCTGTATAACGGCCTGTTCACATCTGCATTAAGTGTTTCTGTTGCTCTGCTTCTTTAAAGGAGCAGTACAATGAAAATACTGTAAGCATCAGAACTGTTACATGACGGACATTATCGGCACCTAATGGAACCCATTGACTCGAATGGGTTTCCTCGGGTGCCATAATGGTGTCGCTTTACCTGAAAAAAATAGTGCACCATGCTGCACTATTGTTTCCAGCATTTTGTACTGAATCTGTAATGAAGACCCCTTATGGACTCTCCAATGCAGATATGAACAGGCCCTTACCTTTGGATATGGACTGCTCAGGGGCGATTTCAATATAGGTAAGTTAGTAAGGAAATTATTAATATATATATGTGAAATTTAATTATCAAAAGGGTGGAAAACATGACAGAAATGGATTGATTGCAGCTTTCTGATTTCCCGTTTGTTTAGTTCTTGCAAAACAACTTTCTAGCACACACCCTGCTGAGTAAGAAGAATAAACTCATCCCGAGTCTACCTCTTGATTGGCTGAGAGGCATACAGTGATATTACACAACTGTTCAGTCTGATGCTATATAAACTCTGTTATTAATATGTTACTTTTAGCAAAACAAACATATTTGTTTTTTGATATTTTCACTTTATTTAAGGAACACCATTGTTTGTTTTATGCATGGCCTGAGGAAGACGCTAGTCCAGTGCTGAAGCGCGTAACTCTATTATTATTAAATTATTCTTATCTTAGCCACTGTCCTTTGGCCTTATGTGTAGCAGCGCCGTGCATGGTTACATTTTTTGCTGAATATTGTTCTATTTGTTGCGGGGACATCTCTTGTTTACCGGCTCGGACCTTGGCAGCAGCACACCTCTTGTTTCTATTTTATCATAGCTACATCAGAGTTGTGCCTGTACAAGCACAACCAGTGTAGGTGAGCATAACTGTATCTCTACCTATATGTCCATTTTTCCATGGTTTACCTGCACTATGTGGCACCGTGCAATTGTTCTTTCTTTCCTCATTTAGATTATTATACACAGGGGCACAGTGTATGGTACTATTATTTACAGGGGCATAGAGGTCTAGACTGGATGGAGTAGAAAAGAGTATCTAATATCTGAGAAGACGTTACCTTTAAATCAGTGAATGTAAATGTTTATTCTATCTCCGACTAATCAGTACTGTAGTCACTGTATGATCTGCAACGAGATGATGGATGGTTGCATTCTATTGTGAAACAGCAACTCCCAGCATATCCTTACCATTGTTAAGGCCATATACTGGGAGCTGAAGTTTCACATAGTACAAATGTATATGGCAGTGGTTAAACTGAATTTCTAAATGATCTCTGTACTGAGCTTAATTCTTGTGCTGTATTTATGTAGTGAGCTTGGTTCTGGTACTGTATAAATGTTCTGTGCTTTGTTCTGGTGATGTATTTATGTATGGAGCTTGGCTTTAGTACTGTATAAATGTTCTGAGCTTCTATTTGGTGCTGTATGTATGTACTAAACTTGGCTTTAATATTGTATATATGTACTGAGCTTGGTTCTGCTACTGTATAAGTGTTCTGAGCTTTGTCCTTGTACTGCATATATGTACTAAGATTGGTTCTTGTACTATGTTTATGTTCTGAGCTTGGTTCTGGTGCTATATTTATATACTGAGTTTGCTTATGACACTATATATGTACTGAGCTGGGCTCTGGTTCTGTATATATGTAGCTAGTTTTAGTATTTTATTTATATACTGAGCTTGGTTCTGACACCGTATTTATGCCTTAAGCTTTAATCTGATACTGTATTTCTACACTTAACTTGTGTCGTCTGGGGTTGTGGCATGCTGCACTGTCCTCCACCCTTCTCACAGTGCACAGCCTAACTAAATGTAATAAAGTGGTTGGAGCAAAAGCAGCTAGAGCTCAATACACAGCTCAAAAAAACCATATGAGAAAAAAGGTTGCAGCATGTAAAGGGAAGTGTGTTATATATTTATATCTATGTACATGTGAGTGTAGATATATATATATATATATTTGTCCCTCTAGAAAGGTGTATATTCCTCCCCTCACCCGGTAATGACACCTTGGGGGATGGAAGCCATAAGCAGTGAACAAATCCAGGAAGCAGGAAGTTACAATTGCCCTTCCATCCCCCTACCAGGTAATGGTATTCCATGAGGTAGCCATAAGCACATGCCCTCCACCCCCTTGCACGTGCATGAGCATGTGATGTCACCCAGAAGTGCATGGGGTGGTTTAAAAGGACAAACGGTCCCAAAGTTCTCTCTCTTATTTCCTGCTCCCAACAGACTCCCCTTCCCTCTTAGTCTGCTCTCTTTTTCCTGCCTACCTGAAGACACACCAACTCACCAACTTGGACCACATGAACCGCTAAGTATCGTCTAACCCTTTCTCTCCAGCTCCTCACCTGCACATTCCCATACCCTGTTAACCATTGTAGCCCTGAGTTCCCTAAGTAACCCTTGCAGTCCTGAGTTCCCCTACTAACCATTGCGGCCCTGAGTAACCCCTACAGTAACTTGCTAGCCCTGCTTTACATGCATATCCCCTGGTACCTGTTTAACCTTTTCCGACCATTTACCTGTTACACAGCAACCCATTTCCCTTGTTAACCCTTTATCCTTCTGCTGTCCTTGGTAACCCTTGCTGTCCCCAGGGACCCTTGCTATTAACCCTTGTACAGGGATAGTTATTGCTAGGTGGGAGTGGGACAGAGATAGTGAGCTTGTGAGAATTACAAGTAACTCATGTGTTAGGTATTGTAACGTAACTTCTATGTATGAGTAGATAAGTGGTTGGCGGTATAATTAGGATTATGATACTGTGTTTATACTGTACTACGTATAGTGTGAGTATAGTCAGTATATATTAACGTGTTATATGTATTGGGGTATACTGAAACTATACTGTGATCGGTTACTGTGTTCTGTGTTTGGGGTATTTTATATGTAAGTGTGATTATTGTTAGTAATAGATATTACCCTTTATTTACTATACGATTGTATTTACTGAGTCGTATACACTTACGTAGCAGCAAAGCAAATAGATTAACGTTAGTATAAGGAAAAGTTAGGGGAACTAGGCATAGCCCTACTGACCCTGATTATAAAAGAGGTAGAAATGATGGGTGACACAAGTAGGTGAAATCCACCATTACACCTTCCCTTTTACGTGTGTGTGTGTGTGTGTGTGTGTGTGTGTGTGTGTGTGTGTGTGTGTGTGTGTGTGATAAATATATAATATATATATATATATATATACCAGCCCTTTTTCACAGCACTTCATCAAGGTCCAGTGAAAAATATCTAATTATATTTGCTAATGTTTAACTCATTAACGACATACAACCTACAGTTACTGATATTGATTCTCGCATCCCTGGCTTCTCATAACCGCACCACATATGTTGTTCTCCATTTATTCTCTTCTCCCTTCCTCCACCGGATGGCCGTATTGTTTCATTTCCTTCCCCCTTCTCCAGCAAATCTTTCTCTTATTTTGTTACAAGCATTATTGTTTTGTCTTTTATCCATGCTTTGTTGTTTAATTGTGTTTTTGATTATTAACATTTCCTTTTTGTATATGCACACTTGTCCTCAGCTATCTGCTTTGCATCACTGTGACCTCAAACAACGTCAGAACTGAGTTATGACCCCAAATTGGGCGTTGTTTTACTCATGGTTTTTTTCTTATATAAGTGGAATTTTCTTATCATTGTGATTTGGCCTGATGAAAACGTTAGTTCGACATCGAAATGCATAGTCTCTTTGTCTCATTAAAATAGATATTGAGTTATGCAACCCTCTTAATTGCTTATTTCAATAACACTATTTCAGCGGCACCTCACTATAGTTCCCCAAAAATTGTTTGTTTTTGACTGTAACCTCCTTCTGTTGCAGTAACCACTTCGTGGTATCGGACTGGACCTGGCTGCAGCTGATCTCCAGGACGAATTACCAATTATTTTTTTGCTCCCACCGGTGTTGTGCCTGTGGATTTGCACAACCCCAAAAGGTGAGCATTTGTTTTGCTCTTCTACACCTGCATGTTTGTATCATCATTTTTCTGCACTATATGGCGCCGTGCATCTTTGCTTTTTTTCTCCTTTAGTCGACCTACATTTACCTCACTGCAGGTAATGACTTCCCTCAACTTCACGTTACTGTACAAAGGAGTAATGGAGCGGGCTGAGAAGCTGCTTCTATGTGGTTACTAGCCGATTGGCAGCCCCGCAACGTGATCGAGGTGGTGCCAATGGCTGCTTTGGCCACCGGAGGTCTAACAATGGCCTCCTGTCTGCCAAGTATGAAAGCTTACTAGGCACCGCACGGAGACAGGGCCTTAAAGGCTTCCTATCACGACAAGAAGAGGGTGCAGGCTCAGAAGTTAAGGCTCTCAGAATAGGGTGACACAAAAAAGAAATTATTTAAAAAAACCTGTAATTTTATTGTGCAAACTCAGAGAGCTATGCAGCGGATACACAGGCATAGCTTTGGAAAATTTGAACTAGCTTTGGAAAATTTGCTCTTTAAAAGCCAGTTTGTGCACAATTCATTGTAAGCTCCGCCTTGCACCCAGCGTGTATGAAATGCGCACACATTTGGTATTGTTGAAGTCAGCAGAAGTTGCCAAATATGTATTCAGGTGTTTAAACCCAGTGGCACTCACCATATTTTAGAAAATGTCACCTGAATTCACATATTTGGAAAAAAAATGCCAGTTTACATTTTTTCCATAAAGTCAATGAATTGTCTGGAAAAAAATATGAAGGATTTTAGCTCTCTATGTCACTAAACAAATACCTTGGGGTGTCTAATTTCCTAAAAAGAGTCATTTTGGGGGTGTTGATGATTTAGCACTTCACAACATCTGTAATGGTCGTATGGTGTCAGCAAACCAGCTTTGGAAAATCTTCTCTCCAAAAGCCTGATTTCGCGCTATATATTGTAAGCTCCGCCTTGCGCCAAGCGTGTTAGAAAAGAGCACACATTTAGTATAGCTGAAGTCAGCAGAAGTTTACAAATATGTATTCAGGTGTGTTTACCCAGTTGCATTTACCAGATGTCAAAAAACCTCACCTAAAATGACATATTGACTTTTTTTTTAAAATGTATTTCCCTTTTTTCCTTTTAAATTTAAAAAAAAACCTGAATTATATCACTTATTTTTTACACAATATAAAAACAAGACCAAACACATGTAGGTTGGAAAAGTACTACAAAAGCAATTTGCTTTTAAATTGGCACATGGCTAAAATTCTATTTTTGCAGATTGCGCACTGAAAATTCACTACAAATTACAATATAACTCATGTGAATGGGGTTTACCTTTTTTGAAGGATGGAATAGCATAGTACACTATGCTATTCCATCCTGAGAGATCCTACAAAAAAACATGTATATTGCTCCTGACAACACTATATGTCAGGAGCGTCCCAATCCCGGAGTCCCCAGGCAGAGCATCATAATCCCTCTGTCCTTGGACTTTGGCCCTGGGGAAGTTCCTGACATCACTGTCCATATATGGACATCAGGAACAGCGCCGGAGTCCCTGGGCAGAGCGCTAGTAAACGCTCTACCTGGGAAAGCTACTAACATTTCTGGACAGTGATTTCAGGAGTTTTCCCAGGGCCATTCTCCATTGTATGCCATACAGTACGATGCTTTTTTGCTGAATTGAACAATATCCAGGGCATTAACCAGTTATGTGCCTGACCCATGGTTTCGTTCACTGTAATTGACATCAGTACCAAAATCACTTAACGCGCATAACGTATTAATGTGAGCGCACCACCTTCCGTTGCCCAACTATCGGTAATGAAGGGGGACCCAGACTCCTTGGCTACATGGGGCCCAGAGATTCCTGATGGAGGCCCTGACAGTAATCACACTAGCTATAAAACACAGTATATACAATATATATATATATATATATATATATTCACGGTATAGTATCAGTATACTTCAATACATATAATAACTATCAATATGTATTACGTATACTAATATTATGCGTGACACAATATAACAACATGTTAACCATACCCATACAATCCTATATTAGTACCAACCCAAGTAGTTAAATACACATATAAAATACAATTAAATTCACACACGCTTAAGTGTCCCTCCCCCAAATGGCTCTAACTGCCCCGGTATCTAAGGGGTAAATATAATAAGGGTCTGTCTGTCTCTGTCTGTCTGTGCGTAATGCATTATTTTATAGTCTTTGACACAATTATATTGAGGGGCGCAGTGTGAGGCACCATGAGAATTTTATGTTCGTTTATAGGTGTGGAAATGTTATAAAAATGAGGAGCCGAAGACATCTGAGTGGCAAATCCTGCAGAAATGGGTCGTGGCTGGGAGAAGTCGTCATGAGGTTTGGACCGGATGAAGAAGAAAAGAGGAAGAAAAAATATACTAGAATCTGAGAAGATGTAATCACTGGATTTAGAGAGAATCTGTCACCTTTCCTGACATGTTTATTATAGGAAATCCTTGTAATTCACAAACTCTTTGTGTAGCCCTGGAGTAATAGACCAATGAGACTTACCTTTGCCTTCGTCAGGAGGATGTGTCCCCACACAGTGTGATGCTGTCAGCGATGGTTGGAGACTGTCAGTATGTAGAGACACAGTCCTTTGACAATTGGAATTGTAACACCCATTTATTAATGCTTGCACAAAAAGGTAGTGTTAACTATAGACACGGCGTGGCAGGCCGGAGGTGGAGAAGGGGGGCCTAGGTTTGGGGAACAGCCCAAGGCCTATGGTCTACCTAATCTGTCACTGTTTACACTGCCTCCCTGTATAAGTGCCTGTTCACAGCTACATTCAGTGTTTCAGTGTTTCTGTTGCTCTGCTAAAGGATCAGAACAATGAAAATACATAATTTAGTAAGAAAATTATTAATTATTAATATATATGTGTGAAACTTAATTATCAAAGGGGTGGAAAATATGACGGAAATGGATTGATTGCAGCTTTCTGATTTCCCGTTTGTTTAGTTCTTGCAAAACAACTTTCCAGCACACACCCTGCTGAGTAAGAAGAATAAACCAATCCTGTGTACACCTCTTGATTGGATGAGAGGCATACAGTGATATTACACAACTGTTCAGTTTGATGCTATATAAACTCTGTTAGTAATATGTTACTTTTAGCACAATAAACATAATTGTTTTTTGATATTTTCACTGTATTTAAGGAACACCATTGCTTTATGCATGGCCTGAAGAAGACGCTGGTCCAGCGTCGAAACGCGTAGCTCTATTATTATTAGTTTATCCTTATCTCAGCCACTTTCCTTTGGCCTTATGTGTAGCAGCGCCGTGCATGGTTACATTTTTTGCTGAATATTGTTATATTTGTTGTGGGGACATCTCTTGTTCACCGGCACGGACCTTGGCAGCAACACACCTCTTGTTTACCATTTTATCATAGCTACATCAGAGTTGTGTCTGTACAAGCACAACCAGTATAGGTGAGCATAACTGTATCTCTACCTATACGTCTATTTTTCCATGGTTTACCTGCACTATGTGGCACCGTGCAATTGTTCTTTCTTTCCTCATTTAGATTATTATACACAGGGGCACAGTGTATGGTACTATTATTTACAGGGTCATAGAGGTCTAGACTGGATGGAGTAGAAAAGAGTATCTAATATCTGAGAAGAAGTTACCTTTAAATCAGTGAATGTAAATGTTTATTCTATCTCCGACTAATCAGTACTGTACTCACTGTATGATCTGCAACGAGATGATGGATGGTTGCATTCTATTGTGAAACAGCAACTCCCAGCATATCCTTACCATTGTTAAGGCCATATACTGGGAGCTGAAGTTTCACATAGTACAAATGTATATGGCAGTGGTTAAACTGAATTTCTAAATGATCTCTGTACTGAGCTTAATTCTTGTGCTGTATTTATGTAGTGAGCTTGGTTCTGGTACTGTATAAATGTTCTGGTGATGTATTTATGTATAGAGCTTGGCTTTAGTACTGTATAAATGTTCTGAGCTTCTATTTGGTGCTGTATGTATGTACTAAACTTGGCTTTAATATTGTATATATGTACTGAGCTTTGTTCTGGTACTGTATAAGTGTTCTGAGCTTTGTCCTTGTACTGTATATATGTACTAAGATTGGTTCTGGTGCTGTGTTTATGTAGTGAGCTTGGTTCTTGTACTATATTTATGTTCTGAGCTTGGTTCTGGTGCTATATTTATATATTGAGTTTGCTTATGACACTGTATATATGTACTGAGCTGGGCTCTGGTTCTGTATATATGTAGTTAGTTTTAGTATTTTATTTATATTCTGAGCTTGGTTCTGACACCGTATTTATGCCTTAAGCTTTAATCTGATACTGTATTTCTACACTTAACTTGTGTAGTCTGGGGTTGTGGCATGCTGCACTGTCCTCCACCCTTCTCACAGTGCACAGCCTAACTAAATGTAATAGTGGTTGGAGCAAAAGCAGCTAGAGCTCAATACACAGCTCAAAAAACCATATGAGAAAAAAGGTTGCAGCATGTAAAAGGAAATGTGTTATATATTTATATCTATGTACATGTGAGTGTAGAGATATATATATATATATATATATATATATTTGTCCCTCTAGAAAGGTGTATATTCCTCCCCTTACCTGGTAATGAGACACCCTGGGGGTGTAAGCCATAAGCAGTGAGCAAATCCAGGAAGCAGGAAGTTACAATTGCCCTTCCATCCCCCTACCAGGTAATGGTATTCCATGAGGTAGCCATAAGCACATGCCCTCCACCCCCTTGCACGTGCATGAGCATGTGATGTCACCCAGAAGTGCATGGGGTGGTTTAAAAGGACAAACGGTCCCAAAGTTCTCTCACTTATTTCCTGCTCCCAACAGACTCCCCTTCCCTCCTAGTCTGCTCTCTTTTTCCTGCCTACCTGAAGACACACCAACTCACCAACTTGGACCACATGAACCGCTAAGTATCTTCTAACCCTTTCTCTCCAGCTCCTCACCTGCACATTCCCATACCCTGTTAACCATTGTAGCCCTGAGTTCCCTAAGTAACCCTTGCAGTCCTGAGTTCCCCTACTACCCCTTACGGCCCTGAGTAACCCCTACAGTAACTTGCTAGCCCTGCTTTACCTGCATATCCCCTGGTACCTGTTTAACCCTTTCCCACCATTTACCTGCTACACAGCAACCCATTCCCCTTGTTAACCCTTTATCCTCCTGCTGTCCTTGGTAACCCTTGCTGTCCCCAGGGACCCTTGCTATTAACCCTTAGTGTACAGGGATAGTTATTGCTAGGTGGGAGTGGGACAGAGATAGTGAGCTTGTGAGAATTACAAGTAACTCGTGTTTTGTATTGTAACGTAACTTCTATGTATGAGTAGGTAAGTGGGTGGCGGTATAATTAGGATTGCAATACCGTGTTTATACTGTACTACGTATAGTGTAAGTATACTCAGTATATATTAACGTGTTATATGTATTGAGGTATACTGAT
The DNA here is from genome assembly GCF_050947455.1 of Rhinoderma darwinii. Classification (NCBI taxonomy): domain Eukaryota; kingdom Metazoa; phylum Chordata; class Amphibia; order Anura; family Rhinodermatidae; genus Rhinoderma; species Rhinoderma darwinii. Next base: position 32,575,869 of record NC_134697.1, on the reverse strand, counting down.
ACTATACTGTGATCGGTTACTGTGTTCTGTGTTTTAGGTATTTTATATGTAAGTGTGATTATTGTTAGTAATAGATATTACCCTTTATTTACTATACCATTGTACAGGGTGGGCCATTTAAATGGATACACCTAAATAAAATGGGAATCGTTGGTGATATTAACTTCCTGTTTGTGGCACATTAGTATATGGGAGGGGGGAAACTTTTCAAGCTGGGTGTTGACCATGGCGGCCATTTTGAAGTTGGCCATTTTGTATCCATCTTTAGTTTTTTCAATGGGAAGAGGGTCATGTGACACATCAAACTTATCGAGAATTTCACAAGAAAAACAATGGTGTGCTTTCACAGCACTTCATCAAGGTCCAGTGAAAAAAATGTAATTTTATTTGCTTATGTTTAACCCATTAACGACATACGACCTACATTTACTGATATGGATTCTCGCATTCCTGGCTTCTGCTCTCCTCATAACCGCACTACGTATGTTGTTCTCCATTTAATCTCTTCTCCCCTCCTTCACCGGATGGCCGTATTGTTTCATTTCCTTCCCCTTTCTCCAGCAAATCTTTCTCTTATTTTGTTACAACCATTATTGTTTTTATGTCTTTTATCCATGCTTTGTTGTTTAATTGTGTTTTTGATTATTAACATTTCCTTTTTGTATATGCACACTTGACCTCAGCTATCTGCTTTACATCACTGTGACCTCATACAATGTCAGAACTGAGTTATGACCCCAATTTGGGCGTCGTTTTACTCATGGTTTTTTTCTTATATAAGTGGAACTTTCTTATCATTGTGTTTTGGCCTGATGAAAACGTTAGTTCGACATCGAAACGCATAGTCACTTTGTCTCATTAAAATAGATATTGAATTATGCAACCCTCTTAATTGCTTATTTCAATACCACTATTTCAGCGGCGCCTCACTATAGGTCCCCAAAAATTGTTTGTTTTTAACTGTAACCTCCTTCTGTTGCATTAACCACTTTGTGGTATCGGACTGGACCTGGCTGCAGCTGATCTCCAGGACGAATTACCAATTATTTTTTTGCTCCCACCGGTGTTGTGCCTGTGGATTTGCACAACCCCGAAAGGTGAGCATTTGTTTTGCTCTTCTACACCTGCATATTTGTACCATCATTTTTCTGCACTATATGGCGCCGTGCATCTTTGCTTTATTTCTCCTTTAGTCGTCCTACATTTACCTCACTGCGGGTAATGACTTCCCTCATCTTCACGTAACTGTACAAAGGAGTAATGGAGCGGACTGAGAAGCTGCTTCTATGTGGATACTAGCCGGTTGGCAGCCCCGCAACGTGATCGAGGTGGTGCCAATGTCTGCTTTGGCCACCGGAGGCCTAACAATGGCCTCTGGAGGGCTAACAATTGCCTACTGTCTGCCAAGTATGAAAGCTTACTAGGCACCGCACGGAGACAGGGCCTTAAAGGCTTCCTATCACGACAAGAAGAGGGCACAGGCTCAGAAGTTATGGCTCTCAGAATAGGGTGACACAAAAAAGAAATTATTTAAAAAAAACTGTCATTTTATGGTGCAAACTCAGAGAGCCATGCAGCGGAGACACAGGCATAGCTTTGGAAAATTTGAACTAGCTTTGGAAAATTTGCTCTTTAAAAGCCAGTTTGTGCACAATTCATTGTAAGCTCTGCCTTGCACCCAGCGTGTATGAAATGTGCACACATTTGGTATCGTTGAAGTCGGCAGAAGTTGCCAAATATGTATTCAGGTGTTTAAACCCAGTTGCACTCACCAGATTTTAGAAAACGTCACCTGAATTCACATATTTGGAAAAAAAATGCCGGTTTAAATTTTTTCCATCAAAGTCAATGAATTGTCTGGAAAAAAATATGAAGGATTTTAGCCCTCTGTCACTAAAAAAATACCTTGGGGTGTCTAATTTCCTAAAAAGAGTCATTTTGGGGGTGATTATGATGTTTTAGCACTTCACAACATCTGTAATTGTCGTATGGTGTCAGTAAATCAGCTTTCGAAAATCTGCTCTTCAAAAGCCTGATGGCGCGCCATTTATTGTAAGCTTCGCCTTGCGCCAAGCGTGTAAGAAAAGCGCACACATTTCGTATAGCTGAAGTCGGCAGAAGTTTACAAATATGTATTCAGGTGTGTTTACCCAGTTGCATTTACCAGATGTCAAAAAACATCACCTAAAATTACATATTGACTTTTTTTTTAAATGTATTTCCCTTTTTTCCTTTTAAATTTAAAAAAACAACTGAATTATATCACTTATTTTTTACACAATATAAAAACAAGACCAAATACATGTAGGTTGGAAGAGTACTACAAAAGCAATTTGCTTTTAAATTGGCACATGGCTAAAATTCTATTTTTGCAGATTGCGCACTGAAAATTCACTACAAATTACAATATAACTCATGTGAATGGGGTTTACCTTTTTTGAAGGATGGAATAGCATAGTACACTATGCTATTCCATCCTGAGAGATCCTACAAAAAACATGTATATTGCTCCTGACAAAACTATATGTCAGTAATGTCAGGAGCTTCCCAACCCGGAGTCCCCAGGCAGAGCATCATAATCACTCTGTCCTTGGACTTTGGCCCTGGGGAAGTTCCTGACATCACTGTCCATATATGGACATCAGGAACAGCGCCGGAGTCCCTGGGCAGAGCGCTAGTAAACGCTCTACCTGGGGACTCCAGCCCTGGGAAAGCTACTAACATTTATGGACAGTGATTTCAGGAGTTTTCCCAGGGCCATTCCCATTGTATGCCACACAGTACAATACTTTTTGGCTGAATTGAACAATATCCAGGGCATTAACCGGTTATGTGCCTGACCCATGGTTTCGTTCACTGTAATTGACATCAGTACCAAAATCACTTAACGCGCATAACGTGCTAATGTGAGAGCACCACTTTCCGTTGCCCAACTATCGGTAATGAAGGGGGACCCAGACTCCTTGGCTACATGGGGCCCAGAGATTCCTTATGGCGGCCCTGACAGTAATCACACTAGCTATAAAACACAGTATATACAATATATATATATATATATATATATATATATATATTCACGGTATAGTATCAGCATTTACATATAATAACTATCAATATGTATTACGTATACTAATATTATGCGTGACACAATATAACAACAACATGTTAACCATACCCATACAATCCTATATTAGTACCAACCCAAGTACTTAAATACACATATAAAATACAATGCAATTCACGCACGCTTAAGTGACCCTCCCCCAAATGGCTCTAACTGCCCCGGTATCTAAGGGGTAAATATAATAAATAAGGGGCTGTAGGGAAAGGGAGTGATACCTGAAAAGGGCAAGGGGAGTTGTCTGTATAGCAGTGAAGGGGTTAATTTGTTTAGGAGGTAAGGCTTAATCTCTCTCTCTCTCTCTCTCTCTCTCTCTCTCTCTCTCTCTCCCTGGCTTTATCTACAGGGGCATTGTGAGTGGCACTGTATACAGGGGGTACTGTGTGTGTAGTGCATTACTTTATAGCCTTTGACACAATTATATTCAGGGGCACAGTATATGGTACTATTATATTCAGGTGCGCAGTTTATAGTACTATTATATTCAGGGGTACAGTGTATGGTGCTATTATATTTAGGGGCACAATGTGAGGCACCATGAGAATTTTATGTTTGTTTATAGGTGTGGAAATGTTATAAAAGTGAGGAGCCGAAGAAATCTGAGTGGCAAATTCTGCAGAAATGGGTCGTGGCTGGGAGAAGTCATCATGAGGTTTGGACCGGATGAAGAAGAAAAGAGGAAGAAATAATATACTAGAATCTGAGAAGACGTAATCACTGTTTTAGAGAGAATCTGTCACCTCTCCTGACATGTTTATTATAGGAAATCCTTGTAATTCACAAACTCTTTGTGTTGCCCTGGACTAATAGACAAATGAGACTTACCATTCCCTTTGTTAGGAGGATGTGTCCCCACACAGTGTGATGCTGTCAGCGATGGTTGGAGACTGTCAGTATGTAGAGACACAGACCTTCGACAAGGGGAATCGTAACACCCATTTATTAATGCTTGCACAAAAAGGTAGTGTTAACTATAGACACGGCGCGGCAGGGCCTGTTCACATCGCATTCAGTGTTTATGTTGCTCTGCTCCTTTAACCCCTTAACGACCGGCGTATAGTGTTTTTACGTCAGCCGTTCAGGGTAGTTCTTTTGAAGTGATGCGTTTCCATGTCGGCACTTCAGAAGAACTTTCCCCGCATCATGTGGGGTGCTGCTGAAGCCCGGGCTGTTAGTAACAGCCTTGGGCTTCAGGGCAATGATCGGAGACCACTAGCAGTTGTCTCCGATCATATTTAACCCCTCAGATACGGTGCTGAATAGCGAGCGCCGCATCTGAGTGATTTTAGAGGGAGGGGGCTCCCTCTCTCATCCCACTGGGATCCCCGCGTGCATCGCAGGGGGAACCGATGGGTTCTATGGCAGCCTGGGGGCCTAACAAAGGCCCCCAGGTCTGTCTTTAGTGATTGCCTGTTCGGCTATGCCAGAGGCATGACCTAGCAGGTGCCTATCAGTTTTACACTGACCGGCAATAATACACTGCAAAACAGAAGTATTGCGGTATATTATAATAGCGATCAGAAGTCTGCACAGTAAAGTCCCCCAGTGGGACTAAAAATAAAGTTAAAAAAAAGTTTAATAAAGTTTGAAAAAAATAAATAAATGTCCCAAGTAAACAAAAAGAAAAAAAACAACACTTTTTCCCCTTACAAAATACTTTATGAAAAAAAGTAAAAAGTTACTCATATTTGGTATCGCCACGTTCGTAACGAACCCAACTATAAAATGATTACATTATTTAACCCACATGGTGAACGCCGTAAAAAATATAATAAAAAACAACGCCAGAATTGCTGTTTTGTGTTCATCCTGCCTTTAAAAGAATTTGATAAAAAGTAATCAGACCATGGCATCTACTCCAAAATGGTACCAATACAAACTACAAGTCGTCCCGCAAATAAAAAAAAGCCCCATACAGCTGCATCGGTCAAAAAATAAAAAGTTATGGCTCTTAAAATATGGCGACACAAAAGCAAATAATTTTGAAAAAAATGTGTTTTTACTGTGTAAGGCCCCATGCACACGACCGTAAAAACTCCCGTAATTACGGGCCATAATTATGGGCCGTAATTACGGGCCCATAGACTTCTATTGGCCACGGGTACCTCCCCGTATGCTTACGGGAATGTGCCCGTACCGTTGAAAAAGATAGAACATGTCCGCTACAGCCAATCACAGGCCAATCACAGGCTGCAGCGGTCACATGGAGTGCCGCGTCATCCAGGGAGGTCGGGCTGGATGTCAAGAGAGGGACGCGTCACCCAGACAACGGTCGGGTAAGTATGAATTTCTTTTACTTTTATTACGGAAAGGGCTGCCCCTTCTCTCTATCCTGCACTGATAGAGAGAAGGGCTGCCGATTAGTGCAGTGCAATTTTGCAGCGAAAACGTGCCCGTAAATACGGGTGGAATACGGGTGACACCGGACCCGTATTTACGGGCACGGGTCCGTAAATACTGGTGCAATACGGGTCGAATACGTGTGACCAAGGACCCGTATTTACGCCAGTATTTACGGGTGGACAAAAATACGGTCGTGTGCATGGGGCCTAGAAGTAGGAAAACATTAAAAAATCCATATACATTTGGTATCGCCGCAATCGCAACGACCCGCTGAATAAAGTTATTATGTTATTTATACCACACGGTAAACGGCGTAAAATTAAGACGCAAAATAAATGGCGAAATTTCAGGTATTTTTCCAGTACCCCACTAAAAATGTTATTAAAATGTTAATCGATAAATTATATGTACCCCAAAATGCTGCTATTATAAAATACAACTTGTCCCACCAAAAAAAAGTCCTTATACAGAAATGTCGACGCAAAACTAAAAAAGTTATAGATCTTTGAATGCGACGATGGAAAAACTTAAAAAACTGCTCGGTCATTAAGGTTTAAAATACCTTCGGTATTAAGGGGTTAAAGCAGCAGAACAATTAAAATACTGTAAGCGCCAGACCTGTTACATGACGGACACTACTGGCACCTGATGGAACCCATTGATTTTAATGGGTTTCGTCGGGTGCCATAATGGTGTCCGTCGCTTTACCGGAAAAAAATAGTGCGTAATACTGCACTATTGTTTCCGGCATTTTGTACTGAATCTGTGACGAAGGCCCCTAATGGAGCCTCCAATGCAGATATGAACAGGCCCTTACCTTTGGATATGGACTGCCCAGTGGCCATTTCCATATAGGTAAGTTAGTAAGGAAATTATTAATATATATGTGTGAAATGTAATTATCAAAGAGGTGGAAAATATGACAGAAATGGTTTGATTGCAGCTTGCTCATTTCCCGTTTGTTTACTTCTTGCAAAATAACTTTCTAGCACACACCCTGCCGAGTCAGCAGAATAAACTCATCCCGAGTCTACCTCTTGATTGGCTGAGAGGCATACGGTGATATTACACAACTGTTCAGTCTGATGCTATATAAACTCTTCATCTACTGGTAGTAAAAAGTAATTATATCCATCTGGATTCGCTATTTTATTTTATTCCCTAACAGGCATCTACTTAGAATACTAAAAGTTGGTAAGTATTATATATTTTTTTTGGTGCTTTTATTTCCTGTGTACCTAATGTGTACAGTTATCAACTATATATATTGCTCTTATACTCTGTGTGTGTATGCATAATCTATTGTATCATGGCAACTGTAAGCAGGGCAGTACTGTTGGTACTACAGTCAGAGGCCCGGCCACAATGATGAAAAGAAGGGGCCCATCCGCTACTTTAAACATTTCATTGAGGGCCCCAGCGTTAGTTACTTGGAGAAAGGAATGCAATGTAACGGGCCATTCTTTACTCTGAAGTAACTTACGCTGGTGATAAACGGACCGCATGTCTGCCACATTTCCCAGACCAAACACAGTGCAGGGAGCCGGGCTCCTAGCATCATAGTTATGTACGATGCCAGGTGTCCCTGCCTCCCCTGTCCCGTGCTAAAAACATGATTACAGTAGTACATAACTATGATGCTAGGAGCCCAGCTCCCTGCACCATGTTCGACATGCGGTCTAACATATCAGGGGATTCTGTTTAAAGGGAACCTGTCACCAGCATTTTAGCTATAAAGCCAGCAATACCTGGTGAAAGTGGGTGAAAAATCATTGTCATCTAAGCTATAAATATGTTCTAAGTAAGCTCTGTAGCTTTAGTATTCAGTTTTTCAGTGGTCCCACACCGTATGCAAATGAGCAGAAAATAGTCAAATCTTCATCTGAAAAGAGTCAGATTTTCATTCCTCCAGCGTCTCAGAGTGGACTCCACCTCCTTCTTTTTGATTGACAGCTCCTTAGCCAGTCAGGGCCAGACAGGTGGCAACGGTGGGCGGGGTTAAGCAGCTGCATCCCAGAGGGAAAAATAATTACCATAAAAGGCGGGAAGAGTTTAAACGACGATATTTACAGACAGAGGAGGACTACAGGGAAGAAGAGTGACAGGAACGAACTCAAGACAGCTGCGGCCATTGAGGGGTCAGGCGAGTTTAACAGGTAAGATGTTGATGACAGGATCCCTTTAACCCCTTAACGCACCATGACGTAACTGTACGTCATGGTGAGCAGTAAGTTCGCGCACCTTGACGTACAGTTACGTCATTGCTTTGACAGTTAACCGCCGCGCGGCGCTACACCGCAGCGGCGGTTAACTGTGCAGGGTGTCAGCCCTGCTCTCCCCGTTGCCGATCAGCGGCCTGTCGCCGCTGATATCGGCAGTTAACCCCTTAATTGCGGCGCTCGATTTTGAACGCCACAATTAAGGTCTTTAGTGCCGATCGGCAGCCCCCATGTGAAATCACGGGGGCTGGCGATGGTACCCATGGCAACCGGACGCCAGACAATGGCTTCCGGGTTGCCATGTACAGAAGCCTATGAGGACCACCCCGAGGGTGGTCGTCGTAGGCTTCCTGTCAGTGTGACTGTCACGTCACAATGACAGTTGGAATGCATTACACTACGTGTGTAGTGTAATGTATTCCAGCAGCGATCAGAGCTGCAAGTCTAAGTGTCCCCGAGTGGGACAAGTGAAAAAAGTAAAAAAAAGAATAAAAATGTTTTAAAAAAAGTGTAAAAATAAAAGTTAGAAGTGATATAAACAAGAACTGCTTTTTTTCCTATAATAAGTCTTTCATTATAGGAAAAAAAATGAGCACGTAAAAAAAAAGTACACATATTTGGTATCACCGCGTTCGTAACGACCCCAACTATAAAACTATAATATTATTTTTCCCGCACAGTGAACGCCGCAAAAAAAATAAACGAAAAACAATGCCAGAATCACTATTTTTTGGTCACCACCCCTCACAAAATATGTAATAAAAAGTGATCAAAAAGTCGCATGTACGCGAAAATTGTACCGATACAAACTACAACCCGTCCCGCAAAAAACAAGCCCTTACACAGCTTTTTTGACTGAAAAATAAAAAAGTTATGGCTCTCAGAATATGGTGACACAGAAAAGACATTATTTTCTAAATAAGTTATTTTATTGCTCAAACGCTGCAAAACATAAAAAAACGTATATACAACTGGTATCGCCGTAATCGTACCGACCCGCAGAATAAAGTATAATAGTCATTTATAGCCCAGGGTAAACGCTGTCAAAAATAAATAAAAATCATTGTCAGAATTGATGGTTTTTGGTCACCTTGCTTGCCGAAAAATTGAATAAAAAGTGATCAACAAAATCGCATGTACCCCAAAATGGTACCAATGAAAATTACAGATTTTCCCGCAACAAATAAGCCCTCACACGGCTCCGGTGGTGAAAAAATAAAAAAAGTTCCGGCTCCCAGATTATGGCGATGCAAAATGTGCAGAGTGTTCCAAAAGCGGATAAGATCGGGCACCATTTATCAGTGCGACACCGGCCACAGATCTGCGGATTATTATTTATTTACCCCATTATTATACCCTCTTATTATGCCCCTGATGTACTCTGCCCAGCCTACATGTGCCCCAACATTATAAACTGAAATACCAGCAAAACGCCAGAGCTACTACCAAGCAAAATATGCGCTCCAAAAGCCAAATGGCGTCCCTCCCTTCTGAGCCCTACAGCGTGCCCAAACAGCCGTTTATGTCCACCGATATGGCATCGTACCAAAAAATGGTACCAATAAAAACGACAACTCGTCCCGCAAAAAATAAGCCCCCACACCGCTCTATTGACAGAAAAATAAAAAAGTAGTGGCTCTTGGAAAGCGGAGAGGAAAAACGAAAAAGCAAAACATGAATCAGTTCGTAAAGGGTTAATTACTTTCTAATGAAAAAACATTTATGACCACATGTGGGGTATTGCCGTACTCGGGAGAAATTGCTTTACAAACGTTGGGGTGCATTTTCTCGTTTATCCTTTGTGAAATTGAAAAAATGCAACATTTTAGTAATAAAATAATGTTGATATTAATTTTCACGGCCTAATTCTAATAAATTCTGCAAAAGACGTGTGGGGCCTAAATGCTCACTATACCCCTAGATAGATTCCTTAAGTGGTGTAGTTTCCCAAATGGGGTTACTTTTGGGGGGCTTCCACTGTTTCAGTCTCTCAGGGGCAAATTCGACATGACACCCAAAAACATTCCAGCTAAATTTGAGCTCCAAAAGCCAAATTGCGCTCCTTCCCTTCTAAGCCCCGGTGTGGGTCCAAACAGTAGTTTATTACCACATATGGGGTATTTACGTAATCAGGAGAAATTGTTTTACAAATGTTGGGGCGCTTTTTCTCCTTTATTCCTTGTAAAAATTAAAAATGGCTACCTTTTTTCAGAAAAAAAGTAGATTTTCATCTTCACATACTAATTCAAATAAATTTAGCAAAAAAACTGTGGGTTCAAAATGCTAACTATACCCATAGATAAATTCCTTGAGGGGTATCGTTTCCAAAATGGGGTCACTATTGGGGGGTTTCCACGGTTTTCTTCCCTCCAGTGCATTGCAAACGCGACACGGCACTGAAAACTATTCCAGCAAAATCAGAAATCCAAAATCCAAATGGTGCTCCTTCTCTTCTGAGGCCTGCTGTGGGTCCAAACAGCAATTTATTACCACATATGGGGTATTGCTATAATCGGAAGACATTGCTTTACATATGTTGGGGTGTTTTTTCTACTTTATTCCTTGTAAAAATTTAAAATTTCCTAATTTTTTCACAAAAAAAGTAGATTTTCACCTTCACATACTAATTCAAATAAATTTAGCAAAAAAACTGTGGGTTCAAAATGCTAACTATACCCATAGATAAATTCCTTGAGGGGTATAGTTTCCAAAATGGGGTCACTTTTGGGGTGTTTCCACTGTTTTGGCAGCACAAGGCCTCCTCACACCTGACATGGTACCTAAAATATATTCTAATAAAATAGAGGCCCAAAATCCACTAGGTGCTCCTTTGCTTCGGAGGCCTGTGTTTCAGTCCATGACCGCGCTAGGGCCACATGTGGGGTATTTCTAAAAACTGCAGAATCTGGGCAATAAATCTTGAGTTGCATTTCTTGGGTAAAACCTTCTGTGGTACAGAAAAAATGTATTACAAATGAATTTTTGAAGAAAAAAAATGAAATTTGTAAATTTCACCTCTACTTTGCTTTAATTCCTGTGAAACGCCTAAAGGGCTAAAATACTTTGTGAATGCTGTTTTGAATACTTTGATGGGTGCAGTTTTCAAAATGGGGTGATTTATGGTGACTTTCTAATATATAAGGCCCTCAAAGCCATTTCAGAACTGAACTGGTCCCTGAAAAAATAGCCTTTTGAAATTTTCTTGAAAATATGAGAAATTGCTGCTAAAGTTCTAAGCCTTGTAACGTCCTAGAAAAATAAAAGAATGTTCAAAAAACGACGCAAACATAAAGTAGACATATGGGAAATATAAACTAGTATGTATTTTGTGTGGTATTACTATCTGTTTTACAAGTAAATACATTAAAATTTAGAAAAATGCTAATTTTTGCTAATTTTCTCTAAATCTTGGCGTTTCTTACAAATAAATATTGAATTTAATGACAAAATTTTTTCAGTATCATAAAGTACAACATGTCACGAGAAAACAATCCCAGAATCGCTTGGATAGGTAAAAGCATTCTGGAGTTATTACCACATAAAGTGACACATGTCAGATTGGCAAAAATGGGGCTGGTCCTGAAGGCCAAAACAGGCTTAGTCACTAAGGGGTTAAAGGCTATATAAACCGTTGAAAGTGTGTTTGGTGCAACTGTGCAATTACATTTTTTTTTAACTCAATAAATTTTTATTGAAATTTTTCAACACATATTTAACAAACATTTGTTATTCAATGCATAAGGTATGTAAAACTTGCATCTTCTTGCTAATATTTTATATTATACTATATTATACCGACATATCATCAAGTTACCTTCCATTAGGCGAAAACACTATTACTTTGCAGTTAAACCTTACATTTGAGATAACCCATTACCTATGAGATGTACAATATTCCTTTCCGTATTTAGTACTATCTTATTTCATCTTTTCTTTTGGGGCCTAGCAAATTATACTCTTTATTTCTCTATTCTCTTCTCTCCTAATTTGCATTTCTTATTTAAAAATTTTCCTGTCCTTTCTAAGAAATAATGTTGTGGACACTCTTTAACCATGGATCCCAGTCTGACTCATATTTAGGTATTGAATGATTCTTGTATGCCATCATCTTTTCATGTGAGCATGTGCTATTAACGTGTGCGATAATTTCTGTCATTGAGGGAGTTGTTATACTTTTCCAATACCTGGTTATTGCTACTTTGGTCGCGATGAATATGTGGGCGGCTATTATTCTAAATTCTCTCGGAATGTCTTCAATGTTTAAAAAAACTAGTGCTAATGAAGGGGATGGAATTAGTGTAATCCCTACTATGTCTGACAGTAGTTGAAATGAGTTCCTCCATATGCTTTGGATTAATGGACAAGTCCATAAAATATGTATCAAGGTGCCTCTACTACCACAATTCCTCCAACAGTAATGTGAGGCCTCTGGATATATGCGTTGAAGTTTATCTGGCGTGTAATACCACCTGAGTATCGTTTTCATCCCTGATTCATAATGAAGAGTACATTTCAAATGTTTTGCTATGAAAGTAAGTGCACTAGTCCATTCCTGCTCCGAATGTACCTTCCCTAGTTCTCTCTCCCAAGCAAGGTAGGATGTAGACTTTTCAAACATATTTTTAGCTCCTAAAAGATCATATATAGGCCTCAGTCCTTTAAGAAGCCTTCCGGTTTGAGACCACATTCTGAAAATGTCCGCATTGGCTGTAACCTCGAACGGACACTCTGTTTGCATGAGATGTCTGATTCTCAGGAATTTATAAAATTCAGTATTTGGGATATTGAATTGGATATGTAAGAAATTAAATTGTACCAATTGGTTATCCTCCATCAAAGATGACATCTGTGTAATACCCCTTTCCTTCCAAGACCGTAGGTTCAGGTCAGGTATAAGGAGCTCTAGTACTTCTATCGGTGCAATTGGGAGTATAGAAAATGTAGAAGTAACGCTAAGTGTGTGGAATTTATTCCAATTTTGTAAGGAGGTAGCAAGAAAATATGGCAAGTGAGAGTGATGCGCCTTGGAATGTAGCTCTCCTAACAGAAGAGCTTTTAAATTGGTTATGGGGGATACTGATGATTCAATATGTACCCAATGTTTGGAGGTGTCTCCCACCCACCAGTCTTTCAATTGGGATATCTGGGTTGCTAGATAATAATGCTGAATATTTGGTAAACTCAAGCCCCCACATTTTTTCCCTTTATTCAAAATCTTAGCTGCTATTCGCGGTTTCCTCTTCTGCCAAATATATGCGTTTAACAATTTATTTGTTTTATTAAAAAAGGAAAAGGGCATTTTAATCGATAGTGTCCGGAACAGGTAAAGTAATTTCGGAAGTACTAGCATTTTAAAGGCTGCTATGCGTCCTATCCATGAGACTTCATTTATTGCTAGTTGTTTCAGTTCTAATTCCATTTGGGATAACATACTATGATAGTTGGCTTGATATAACTGCGATATTTTGGGAGTGATATTTATCCCCAGATATTTTATGTGAGATTGTTGCCAATCCAACTGGAATTCTTTTTTCAAAAATTCGCTTTCTGCTGGTGAGCAGTTCAAAGATATAGCTTGGGATTTCCCCATGTTAATTTTGTAAAACGCTATATGTCCAAATTCCTGTATGATCTGGAATGCTGCTGCCATTGAGGTTTTTGGTTTTTCTAGGGTTAATATTATGTCATCTGCATACAAGGATATACAATGCTCACGCCCTCCTATGTTTATTCCTGAAATCTCCTGCTTCTGTCTAAGAGCTTGAGCCAGAGGCTCTATAGAGAGGACAAAAATCAAAGGTGACAATGGACATCCTTGTCTTGTCCCGTTTGTTATTTCAAAATCTTTAGATAAGGCACCATTAACGAAAACTCTTGCCGACGGGACTGTATATAAAGCTTTGATTGCATTTGTAATAGAACCTTCAAATCCCATTTCTTCTAACACTGCAAAGACAAATGACCAATTTACCCTGTCAAAAGCTTTTTCTGCGTCTAGAGTCACCATAACTGCTTTGGTTCCTTTCCTGTTTACATAGTCTAATATATTAAGAACCCTCCTGGTATTTTCCGTGGCTTGCCTACCCTTGACAAAACCAACCTGGTCCCTGTTGACCAAAAGTGGGATTACATCTGATAAGCGGTTTGCTAATACTTTAGCATAGATTTTTAAGTCAGAATTAAGGAGTGAAATGGGCCTAAAGTTTTGTGGTGTATCTGGTGTTTTCCCTGGTTTCGGAAGTGTCACTATCACTGCACTCAACGTTTCTTTCGGAAAAGAACCTATTAAAATTGCGTGTTTCAAGATTTCAAACAGATGGGGGAGGAGAACTTCTTCAAAGGTTTTATAATAGGCTCCAGATAAGCCATCAGGTCCAGGGGCCTTATGGAGCGGAAGAGCCCTAATTATTTTGGAAATCTCTATTTCTGATAAAGGAAGATTGAGATCTTCTAATTGCTGGGGTGATAGACGTGGGAGATGTAAGTTAGTCAAAAAATCCTTGACTACTTGTTGGGTTGGTTGTGGATTTGCTGAGTGAGACTGTAGATTATATAGGGATTCATAGTATTTTTTAAATTCCTGCGCTATGTCTTCAGGTGAGTATTTTTTAGTGCTACCTATTGGGTCTTTTAGAAATGGTATTTTACTTTTCACCGCTCTAGCCTTTAATCTATGTGCCAGAAGCTTACTAGCTTTATTATCTTGAGAGTAGTACTGTGCCTTAATGGATTGCAGGTTTTTTTCATACTTGTACATTAAGCAATCCTTTAATTTAATCCTGAGATTCCTTATCTTTTCATTATTGGATTGGGAAACCTTCACCTTATTCTGGGTTTCTACTTGGCGCAATTGTGTTGTCGTTTCGTCAAATTGTCTCTCCCTTTCCTTTTTTGCTCTATGACCCCACTTAATAAAAAGGCCTCTCATGAACGCTTTATGCGCGTTCCATATAATAAAAGGGTCACTAACAGAATTCTTGTTCAGCTTAAAATATTCCTCTATCCCTTTACCTAATTCCTCCTTATATTTAGGGTTAGACATCAAATATGTGTTGTTTCTCCATAAAAAGTGAGATGTTGTGCTATGAACATCTCTAATACTCATAGTAATAGCCGCATGATCTGACCATTTAATCAATTCAATAGAGGATTTTTCCACATTTTGTATCAAGGAGCGGCCCACTAGAAATAGATCTATACGAGAGTATGACTTATGTACTGGGGAATAAAAGGTATAGTCCCTTTCTGTGTCATGTTGAATACGCCAGATGTCGTATATATTTTCCCTAAGTAGAACATTTGCTAAGGATTGGTAATGGGTTTTATGGTCACTCGTGGAATCCACTGTGGGATCATGGATAGTGTTAAAGTC
Organism: Rhinoderma darwinii; assembly: GCF_050947455.1. Classification (NCBI taxonomy): domain Eukaryota; kingdom Metazoa; phylum Chordata; class Amphibia; order Anura; family Rhinodermatidae; genus Rhinoderma; species Rhinoderma darwinii. The sequence continues at coordinate 32,560,814 of NC_134697.1, read as the reverse complement.
TCCACAAACTACCAGTTCTCCTCTTCTAACCTTATTAATTTTTGTAAATAATTTGTTAATGAATCGAATTTGGTGTGTATTTGGGACATATGCCACCACAATTGTAAATAGCACATTATTGAACTCTCCTATCTGAATAATGTATCTCCCTCCTGGATCTGAAAAGGACGCTAATGGGTTAAAGGCCACTGTATTTCTTATTGCCAATAATACCCCTCTCTGTTTTTTATTGTAGTGTGAAAGGATGATGTTGGGGAATTGAGGATGTTTTATTCTGTGAGCATCCTGTTCTATTATATGGGTCTCTTGCGCACAGAGTATATCCCCTTTCAATGACAGAGCTTCTTTCCACATAAACGCTCTTTTGTGAGGGCTGTTCAAGCCTTTCACATTCATAGATACAAATTTAACCATTGCAGTATAAAGTAGAGTCGGGAGTATGACCTTGAGGCCTACCATGGCATGCCTGTGACCCTATGGGTCCTAACTGTTTATCAGATCTGAGAGGAACTACTTGTTTACCCCTGTACAGCAACCTTGTAATTCTCCCTTTAGGCCCATGTATGTCTATGGTATTATCTTCCAACTTCAACAATGCATTATTTAAACAACATTGATAACAAATCAACAAATTTGGGTGCCTCAAGACCCTATCAGGGTCGCACCAATCATACAAACATTTTGAACACATATACAGCTGCATAAGCTGCTGATGGAAATTGGGACTATTTCTCAGGGCTCGAATCCCAGAGACATGTCAGAACCCCACACGGCAACCGTGTCACGTTGAATTAAAGACTCTTTAGCGAGGAAGTCTCTTTCGTGGTGGCACCTTTTGCCAATCTTGCCCAATGTGACTGTGTAACCGCTCTTGATCCTCCATCCTCTCCGGGTAGGGAAGATTTCTAGATTGTAAGAACTTTCGTCCCTCTTCTAGACTTGAGATAACATGGAATGTTCCGTTATGACGTATCAAAATTTTAACCGGGAAACCCCATCTATATGCGATATTGTGATCTCGTAGAGTTGCCGTTATCGGTGCCAAGCTTTTGCGCATGCGTAGAGTGGCTAAAGAGAGATCTGCATATAATTTGATATGTTGATATGGTGCCGGTATATCCCCCATCGACCTTACCGCGGCCATCAACGCGTCCTTGACGTGATAGTAGTGGATCCTGATAAGGACATCCCTAGGCAAAGTTTCCGGTAAGTGCTTCGGTTTTGGCAATCTGTGTGCCCTATCTATTATGATGTCAGTAGCTGAGCTTGATGGTAATATTGCCATCATGAGTGCTTGCACATGTTTGGTGAGATCCACATTTTGAATCTCCTCCGAAATTCCTCTCACTTTCACATTGTTCCGCCTGGAACGATCTTCCAGATCAATTACTTTGGCTTGCAAACTTTCAATTTCTGCTGCCATGTCTGAATGCGAATCCACTAGATTATTATGAGATGTCGCAAACTCTCCCATTTTGTGCTCCATATGATGAGTTCTTTGCCCCAGTCCCTGTAGTGTAGCATTAATGGGGGCTAGTAAGGCAGTGAATTCTGCATGCATAGAGGTGCTAAACGCTGTCAGCATTTCTTTCATCAGGGTGCCCGATGCTGGACTATCATTTGTGGGGATGTCCCTGAGTGGCTGAATCCCCGAGGGCGAACCCCGGGATTGAGAGTCTCTCTCTCTTACCTCGGCACCTCGACTTATCTGCTCCTGTAACTTGAAGCGCTGCTTCTCAGGGCTGAGTGAAGGGGAAGATGGCGTCGACCTCGTGGCGCCTCCGTCACTAACCTCCTCCAAGCAGTCCTCTGCCAACGGACTGTATCGGGATCCTGAAATTATCGTCTGTGTTGCCCTCCTAGATTCCGTTGAGGTAAGTATGGATCGTTTCATCTTCTGTGAAGAGCTTGCGGAGTGAGGTGAAGCTGGTTTTCCCGGGCTTGAAGAAGAAGGAAGTAATGTGAGGCCAGCAGCCCCGTCATCTCCCTCCCGGTCTTTCTCAAAATAGAAGTCCAGTTTGCCTTGTTGCTTAAGGCTTCTCTTGCCCCTTGTCATCATGAGCGGTTATAACCACTTTTTCAAGTGCCGAAATCACTTGAATAAGAGCCTAGCTTTGAAAGTAGCTTTGGTGTTGCCGGAGCTCCGAGTTCAAGCTGCCATGTCTCTCGGCTGCCAAGCCACGCCCCCTGTGCAATTACATTTTATTAAAAATTATTTTTACTATTTGAGATACAGCTGCTTTATATTCTGTATACAGAGCAGCTGTATTTAGTTCTGAGACCTGAATCCGTCAGGTCAGTGGGACTGACATGTTCAGTGACAGCGGTCGGCTCTTATCGATCACATCATTGTTTATAACTTAGATTGGATCAGTAAGTCTGGGTTCCCACGTAGCTAAACGCTGCGGAATTTCCGCAACGGAATTCTGTGCGGAAATTCTGCAGCATTTACAGTAGCAGCAAAGAGGATGAGATTTTGTAAATCTCATGGCCACGCTGCGGAAAAAAACGCCACATAAACGTTAATAAATTGACCTGCGGTGCGTTTTTGTTGATTTTCTGCTGCAGGTTTTCCCCTTTGAATTCAATGGGGATGCAAAACCGCAACAGAAAGCCAAGTGTTGCGACATTTGTGGAGTAATCGCAGCATTTACGCCGCAAAAATTGCAACTCTGGAAAAAAATAAAATCATAATTACCCAGAAGGCCATCCTTCTTCCTGCAGTCTGGCCTCTTGGGATGACGTTGCATCCCATGTAACCGCTGCAGCCAATCACAGGCTGCAGCGTCACTTGTCCTGCAACGTCATCCAGGGAGGCCGGAGTGGACGTCAGAGGAGGGGGTATGAGCGCTTTTTTGTGCAGAGGAATTTCCGTCCGAAAAAGCGCACCACAATGTGGTGCGATTTTTCGGATGGAATGTCCTGCGGGTTCTAGGTCGGACATGCTGCATGATTCCGACCCATGGGAACCCGGCCCAACAGCTCGATTCTGCGTGCCAGAGACACGCAGGATCTGCTGTCACTGAACCTATCAGTCACGCTGACCTGAAGGATACAGGTTTCAGTGCACGATTCAGCTGCTCTGTATACAGGATATAAAGCAGTTGTATCTCAAAAAGTAAAAATTATTTTGAATAAAATGTAATAGCAAAGTTGCACAAAAAACACTGAGGCTGGGTTCACACGACCATGTTATGTCCGTAATGGACGGAACCAGTGGCGTAACTACCGTAGCGGCTGCTACGGGGCCCGCGGCATGAGGGGGCCCGTGTTGCCCGCCGGCACGGGCCCCCACCATGGCCGGAGGCTCCGCTAGCAGCCGCTATGGCTGCTACAGCGCGATGCCACTGAACATGACTACGGCAGAGCAGGGAGTTATCTCCCCGCTCTGCCATTAAACAAAAGACAGCGATAAGGAGAACGGGGGACTGAAAGTCCCCTGAAGTTCTCCATCACAAACCTCGGACTTCCGGGGTCTGTGTCGGCAGCTCCGTAGGAATGAATGGAGCGCTGGTCGCGCTTGTGCGCATGCGTGACCAGTGCTCCTTTCATTTTTATTGAGCTGCGCAGACGCCGGAAGTCAGAGGTTAGTCTTGGAGAACTTGGGGGACTTTCAGTCCCCCGTTCTCCTTATCGCTGCCAGCGATCACACATGTATCCCCTATCCTGTGGATAGGGGATACATGTCTTCTGTAGGACACACTGTAGGTCACATTTTTTTGGGAGGGGGGGGGCGCTGTACAGCGTTGCCTACAGGAAGGGGGGCTGTATGGCGTTCCCTACAGGGGGGGGGCTGTATGACGTTCCCTACAGGGGGTGCTGTATGGCGTTCCCTACAGGGGGGGGCTGTATGGCGTTCCCTACAGGGGGGGGGGCTGTATGGCGTTCTCTACAGGGGAGGGCTGTATGGCGTTCCCTACAGGGGGGGGCTGTATGGTGTTCCCTACAGGGGGGGGCTGTATGGTGTTCCCTACAGGGGGGGGCTGTATGGCGTTCCCTACAGGGGGGGCTGTATGGCGTTCCCTACAGGGGGGGGCTGTATGGCGTTCCCTACAGGTGGGGGCTGTATGGCGTTATCTACAGGGGGGGCTGTATGGCGTTCTCTACAGGGGGGGCTGTATGGCGTTCTCTACAGGGGGGGCTGTATGGCGTTAGCACTATCTACAAGGGGGGGGTTGTGTGACACCCTGGGGAGGGGGGGCCCCAGTCAAAAGTTTGCTATGGGTCCCGGACCGAACACAGTGCAGGGAGCCGGGCTCCTAGCATCATAGTTATGTACAATGCTAGGAGTCCCTGTCCCGTAATGAAAACATGATTACAGTACGGGACAGTTGTCCTGCAGCGAGGCAGGGCCTCCAAGCATCGTACATAACTATGATGCTAGGAGCCCGGCTCCCTGCACTGTGTTCGGTCCGGGACTTCCGGCCGAAATACGTTCCGTCCATTACGGACGTAACATGGTCGTGTGAACCCAGCCTCATACACATTTTTATTTTAAAAAAAGTTTTCAAAAGTGTAGTGGCTGTAGCCTTTAAATAATTTTTGTGGGGGAGGGGGGATTTGACTGTAAATGGCATGTGTGTTGGAACTTATTTAGCATATATTCACAAGTTACGGTCATATTGCGTTTTTGTTTTTTTTGCAGAGATATTCGCAAAACCGTGGCAAATGACATGGTTATAAAGCAATTTTACAAAAGCTGTTGCAAAAAACGTGATTTGACCTCGACATGTGAAGAGACCCTTGTAGTTCATTTGTGTAGGGTAGGGGGGTTGTGCTATGGATGTTATGTGAGGGAAAAGTCAACTGCGCTATTGATTCCGTCAAAATAACAGAAACCTTATATAACGGAGATGAACGGAAACCATTTGCAACTGATGTGATGGTAATGCAATGGTAATGCAAATGGGAAGCTATGGTTTCCGTTTGTTTTTCATCCATGGGTTCCCTGACAGAAAAGTCAGACAGAACCCATGAACGGAGTCCCGACGCAGATGTGAACGAAGCCTAATATATATGGACATAAGGAACAGCCCCAGAGTCCCTGGGCAGAGCGCTAGTAGAAGATCTGCCTGGGGACTCCAGCCCTGGGAAAGCCCCACTCTTCGGGCAACGTATCCCACTATATGCCATACAGTCAGATAAGTTTTGGCTAAATTGAACAAAATCCAGGGCATTAACCGGTCACGGCCTACTCCATAGTTTAGTTCACTGTAATTGACATCAGCACCAAAATCGGTTAACGCGTATAATGTACAAACATGAGCGCCACACTTTCCGCTGTCCACCCCTGGTAATGGAGGGGGGTCCAGACATCTTGGCTTCATGGGGCCCAGAAATTCCTGATGGCGGCCATGACTGTAAGTGTATACTCATGGGACCTCTATTATTACAATTCTAAAGAGCTTTTTACCCACTACGCAAATTTGCCATTCATCTTTGTGGGAAAGCTGGATGACAAAGCCTGTGCACAATAGCAGGGGTGGGATCTGGCTGGTTCTCCCTGGTTTGCCTGAACCAGTTGTTAAAATTACAGCCAGTTCGCAGAAACGGGGATAAGCGGGATCGCGACACGGTCCCCCTGAACTCAATTGTATCTAATTGTATCCTAATTGAGCAGTCACTGGTGAGGCAAGGGAAGTATCAATTCCCTATCTCACCATTCTGCGCTTTACCTATCATGTAGGCGCACAATGACGTCAACGCGCCGTCTGCGTCGTTCCCCTGGATGTTGAATAATAAGAAAAAAAGATCTAAAAAAATAGTTGTCGGACAACATTAGTAGACATTAGTAGACATAGAATAAATCCCATTTCACATAGAGACCGATAGATCACTTCACATAGAAATATAGAATATATAAACTTTATATAAACTTCAATTGTATACCTAGGCTAGGGTTATCCTTAGGGCAGGTTCACATGTGGCTCAGTTTTTTCACTGCAAATGTTGGTGTAGATTTGGGGCAATTACGCAACGAATCTGCACCAACATTTGCATATTTGACAGCTAGTTCAGACGTTGCAGAAAACACAGCGGACTTGCCTCCCCATGTGGCCGGTGATTCCACTTCAGGAAAAGCCCCTGTCGTCTGTGTCCATTTATGGACACTGAACGTTACTGGCTTCTCCTGGTGTGGAATCCCCGGTCACAGAGTGTTCGGGGATTCCGCTTCAGGAGTTTCCCCTGATGTCACTGCCCAGATATGGACAGAGATATCAAGCGCTCTGTCCAGGAGCGGAATCCCCGAACACACAGGGATTCCGCTCCTTCAGGGAGCTAAAGTGGGGCTAGCACATAGCAGAGCAGGGACGAAGCTACAGCAGTAGCAGCCACAGCAGCTGCTAGCGGCGCCATCGGCCATGGTAGGTGTCGCCGCTAGCATCTGCTATGGCTGCTATAGCTGTAGCGATGCCTGAAGAAGCGCCAGGGCGGAAAGGAGGCTGATTCGCCGGGCCAGGGCGATTTGGGAAGGGAGCCAGCGCAGCGCCCCCTTCCACCTGCTGTACACCCCAGCCCTGCCACACAGTACCCCTGCACATAGCAGAGCAGGGACGTCGCTACAGCAGTACCCCCACAGTGTTACCTCCAGCATAGAGCGCTTCTTCTGAATGAGATACACTCCTCCTCCTCACATGCACTCTGCGCTGTGAGGAGGAGAGAGCGAGCGACGGTAGACACGGCCATCACTCGGGAAACATTCCGGTGATGGCCGTGTATTACCCGGCCCCATAGACTTCTATGGGAGCCGGGCGGTCGGGTAAACGGCCGAAAATAGGGCATGTCCCATTTTTTGACGGCTGGTTTTCCCGGCCCGTCAAAAAATTGGTCGTGAGAATAGCCCTTTAGGGGTCTATTGTTCCTACTGCAGCCGGGTGACGGCTGATTTATGAACGGCCGTCACCCGGCCAGGAAACCCTGTCGTGTGAATAAGGGCTAATAGGCATGCAGCTTATTTAACCCCTTCCCCCCTCAGCCATTTTTTGGATTTTAACTTTTGTTTTTTCCTCTCCACCTTCCAAAAGCTATAATTTTTTTTACTTGAGGGCTTGTTTTTTGCGGTACAAGTTGTAGTTTTTCATGGCACCATTTATTGTACCGCATAATGTACTGGGAAGCTAAAAAAAAAATATTTGTGGGGTGAAATGCTGCACGTGCATGACGTTCTGACAAACCCCATTCACATGAGTTGGGGCTTATTCAGACTAACGTGTTAATCGTCCATGTGAAGGACGTTTTTTTAATGGCCGTCACACGGCTGCGTGTATTTCTATGGGGCTATTCACACGGTTGTTGTTCTAACGAATCGTGTGAAGGGCCTGTAAAAAAATAGGACATGTCCTATTTTTGTGCATTTTCACGGATCCCTCAATAGACTCAAGTCTATGAGGGGTGTGTGAAAACGGGTCCCGCACGGCTGCAAATCGGCCACAAAAAACGGCTGTTCTTCACGTCTGATTTCACACACGTTGGTCTGAATATCGCCTTAGGCCTCATGCACACGACCGTAAAAACTCCCATTATTACGGGTCGTAATTACGACCCGTAATAACGGGCTCATAGACTTCTATTGGCCACGGGTACCTTCCCTCCCGTTTTCTTACGGGAAGGTGCCCGTGCCGTTAAAAAAGATAGAACATGTCCTATTTCAGGCCGTAATAACGGCATGGACAGTCCATAGAAGTCTATGGAGCTCCCGTAATGACGGGTGGCTACATGTGTGCACCCGTCATTACGGCAGCGTTGCTAAGCGACGTCAGTAAATAGTCACTGTCTAGGGAGCTGAAAGAGTTAACTGATCGGCAGTAACTCTTTCAGCACCCTGGACAGTGACTACCGATCAGAATAAAGAGCAACCTGTAAAAAATAAAAATAAAAGACGTTCATACTTACCCAGAACTTCCTGCTTCCTCCAGTCCGGTCTCCCGGCCGTTGCCTTGGTGACGTGTCCCTCTCGACATCCGGCCCGACGTCCTGGCCGTCCCTGGATGACGTTTCAGCCCATGTGACCGCTGCAGCCAATCACAGGTCAATCACAGGCTGCAGCGGTCACATGGACTGCCGCGTCATCCAGGGATGTCAGGCTGGATGTGAAGAGAGGGACGCGTCACCAAGACAACGGCCGGGTAAGTATGAATTTCTTTAACTTTTATTACAGAAAGGGCTGTCCCTTCTCTCTATCCTGCACTGATAGAGAGAAGGGGCTGCCGATTAGTGCAGTGCTATTTTGCCGCCAAAAACGTGCCCGTAAATACGGGTGGAATACGGGTGACACCGGACCCATATTTACGGGCACTGCTGCAAAACGGGTCGAATACGTGTGACACCGGACCCGTATTTCCGCCAGTATTTACGGGTGGGAGAAAATACGGTCGTGTGCATGAGGCCTTAGGCTTTATTCACACGAACGTGTCCGTTTTGCACGCGCAAAAAACGCTGCATTTTGCCCGAGCAAAAGTTCGGTGTGGCATCAGCATATGGTGCGCGGCTGCGTGATTTTCGCGCAGCCTGCATCATTATGACACTCTGTTTTGATGTTACAACATAGTAAAGAAGAAGGGGCTTTTATGTTTCCCTTCACTTCTTTACCTACTGTAGCGCGAATCACACACGTCACCCGGAAGTGCTTCCGTGTGCCGTGCACGATTTGCACGCACCCAATGACTTCAATGGGTGCGTGCTGCGCGAAACACGGGCAAGTATAGGACATGTCGTGAGTTTTACACAGCGCACACACGCTGCGTGAAATTCACTGACAGTCTCAATGGCCCCATTCACTAACATAAGTCCGTGCGACTTAATAAGTATCACGGACGTATAACACGTTCGTGTGAATAAGGCCTTATATTGTAATTTGTAGTGAATTTTCAGTGCGCAATCCGCACCAAAAATAGGAGGCAAGTAAGTGGCTTATTCAGATGTCCATGTTCGGTCTGTGATATAAGGACCGTGTATCGGCCATATTTCCCGGACCGACCACAGTTCAGGGAGCCGGGTTTCTAGCATCACAGTTATCTATGATCATAGTCCCTCCCTTCCCGTGGGAATACTGTCCCCGGTCCCGTACTGAAAGCATCATTACAATATGGGACAGTATTCCCGCGGAGAGGCAGGGACTCCCAGCAACACTGATAACTATGATGCTAGGAGTCCGGCTCCATGAAATGTGGTCAGCCTGTGAGATACAGCCGATACACGCTCCGTATGTCCCGGACCGAATGCGGCCGTCTGAATAAGGCCTTAGTCTAGTTACACAGTGCGGTGAAATCCCATTTTTTTGCCACAATTTTTGCAAAAACTTGATTTGACCGCACTGTGAGAATATAGCCTAACAGCACTTTTCATGTTTTGTATCTTTTTTTTATGCAATTTTCATAATTGCGGTACAAACCACGCGGTTTTGCCGCGATTTTTATATAATCGCGGCAAAACTGCGCCATTTTTGCCGCTATTACGAAAATCGCGGCAAAAAAACGCTAGGAAAACGAAAAAATACCAAAAAACTTTTTAACCAACTTTATACAATCTACAAATGGGGTCAGGGGGATGGGAAGCAGGATGGATAGGGGAACATACTCACCAGCCTGCAGGTCCGGTCGGCAGTGTAGAGGAGCTGGGGGGCGGGATCTCCACACGCAGCTTCAGCACATGCTGCATCTTCCCCTCCAGTGAAGCTACAACAGGTATGCAGGGGCTGCCGCGAGTGTTGCAAGGGGAGTGTCGCTAGGGGGGGGAGTGTCACTAGGGGGGGTCGCTAGGGGGGTGCCGCGGGCGTTGCGAGGGAGGGCCCGTGAGCATTGCGAGGGGGGGCCCGTGAGCGTTGCGAGGGGGGGGCAACGGCAGCCCGGCGGGCCCCTTTTCTTCATCCATGTGGCCGGGCCCCTGACGGGAGTACCAGTAATACCCCCCTGATGGCGGCCCTGGCTACACATCTGCCTTTAGAATTTATGAAGGCAAAGACCGTGATATTACCCACATTATTAACTCATTTACTTTCACACTGTTTTTGTAGGGAGAACCAAAATGGAGGGTTGCTTATTGGATAATGTTTCGCTGTAAAAATGCAGCAATACTGTATTTTCTGGAAAAAACTATTTTTTATTTCTTTCCACCTATTAAAAATACTCACTATACCCCTATATGAATATTAGAAGGACATTTATACTTGTCAAAATGACCTGCAGTACCACGGCAAATATAGCGTGGTTCCCTAAAATCAGCTCTGGCGTAAAAAGGCCTCCAAAAGCCAAAATGGTCTCCTTCTATGATATGCCCTATAACGGGTCCATATAATAGATTAGACACACATATTTGGTATCACCGTACAGAATGTGGAAAGGTGTCACTTTTACCAGTATGTCATATGGTGTTTCGAAATGGCTTAAGAAAAGTGCCACTTTTGTAAAAAAAAATGCAATTTAAATTTTTTGGGCCCAAGTTTGGACAAATTCTGTAAAAAGTGTGAAGGGTTAAAATGGAAATTTAACCGCTAGAAATAGAATTTAGAGTGTCTAGTTTGTAGAACACAATGTTTTTTTACTATTATTTATTGGACTTCAAGTCCATTACCCATACATTACTACCATGGTGTAAAAAACTAAATTAAGACATTTTAGTGCGCAATTGAAAAAAGGGGAACTTGTGTTTTATACTATATTTCTGGTAAAAAAAAAAATTAACTACGCCACCAAGTCAGGTGTCCTTATGATTGGGATAAATGAAAACATATATTTCAATACATTTGTATGATACAATTAATTTTATTTTCAAACTGTTACATTTTAAATGATGAAAAATCCAAATTTTTCTTTTATTTTCTGTCTTTCCACGGCTATAAAAAAAGTAACAAAAATGTTACCTATACATATATACCACAAAAAGGAAGCACGACATGTCCCAAGAAAACAGTGCAAAATTCACATCGATACATAAAACACATACAGGGTTATACTGCGTTACATCTGTGAATAGCAAAACTGCGAAAATTGCTCTGTTCACTGAGGTTTAAAACACCTTCGGTATTAAGGGGTTAAAAGAGGGCTTATCCCCATTACGGACTTTATTTTCTTAGCTTGCTCTACGGTCATACTTGTCCTGCATAATGCCAAAAAGGTCTATACAGTGGCAACAGGTTGGGCCACTACTTGTCAAATGCCCCCTTGGGCAGCATTCAAAACATAAAACACATAATCTGCAACAGTTTCCAATCTGTCGGCCACTTTCTCTATATTATGAGCATTCTTTACTGCTAAACCTACTAATATTGCCAATAATCTAAACTTGGTCCAAACTATGGTACATATTGGTCATAATTGTGTCGCACTGTCACTTACTGTCCTAATTAGACTTTTACCCCTGCAGTTATAACAGGTCGTGGGCAGCATCTATCTCAAACCTAACGACACCCAGGTAATATAACCTCCGGGCTCTCATTGCTGCCATGTACTTCTTACTTATGAGTGACAACAACCAGTGACCTTCACCTCATAACTCCACATAAAACACCTCAAGTTGTTGTATACAATATAGCCCTCTTACAGTCTTGCTGAGAAAAAGTAATATAGCTTATAAATGGGGTTTTCCCACTAAATTAATCATTCATAAAAATGGAACTACGCATGTGTTACGTCCATGGCCGGGGATCGCCGTTCTAACTCACCCCCTGACGATCCCGGCCATGGACACCTCTCTGCTTGGCGTCCTCCTCCCTCTGGCAGACGCCGGCACTGTCTTCCGGGTCCTCGCGCCGTTCCCCGCAGGGCGCGCGCGCCCGCGCGTGCACGGCCTTAAAGGGCCAGTACGCGTCCAGCTGCCAGTAATCAGTTATCAGCCCAAATGGCTGCTGGACTATAAAAAGGGGCTCTGCCCACTGGTTCCTTGCCTGAGCGTTGTTGTATACCCTAGTCTGTCTTGCTAAAGGTCTCCCAGTGTTTTCCAGTTCCCAGTGTTGCCCGTTCCTGCTGCCTGTACCCTGTATCCCGTACTATCGTTACCTGCTGTAAAAGTCAAGTCGTGTCTTCCGCCGCATCCGCGGCGTCACCTGCTGTAAAAGACAAGTTGTGTCTTCCGCCGCATCCGCGGCGTCTCCTGCTGCGAAAGTCAAGTCGTGTCTTCCGCCGCATCCGCGGCGTCACCTGCTGTGAAAGCCAAGTCGTGCCTTCCCGCTGCATCCGCGGAGTCACCTGCTGTGAAAGCCAAGTCGTGATCCTGCCACTGTCTACATTGTCTCAGGTACTCGTTTTGAACTATAGACATTGTTTTGTACCTAGTTGGCCAGCTGCTACCCCGCTACACGGTACGGCCCAGTGGGTCCACACCCCGCGCCGTGACAGTACGCTCAGGCCATGGACCCTGCTGGCCAAGTCAAGAGCCTGTCATCCTCCCAAGCCATGCAGGCAGACCTTCAGGATCTGCAAGCGCGACAGGATCAACTCATTGTGGCAGTAGACTCCATGGTGCAGCATCTTGGTGCACTAGTTTCTTCCGTCATCGCCCCTGTCGCTGGCGGGAGACCTCATCCAGTCTCTGCCTACCTGGACTCTGGCTCCGCAGCCAATTTCATCTGTCAAGACATTGTGGATCTCTTTCAGTTGCCCACTGTTTTGCTGGAGAGACCATTGATCGTTGCCTCGGTAGATGAACTGCCTTTGCCTGACCCAGTATTGTCTGTGACCAAGCCATTGAGACTCCAGGTGGGAGCTCTTCATTCCGAGCTGTTCTCTCTGTATGTCCTGTCCAAGGCCGTCAACCCCGTGCTGCTGGGCTTGCCTTGGCTCCGTCTTCACGCCCCAGTCCTGAATTGGAACTCTGGAGAGGTTCTTCAGTGGGGTCCCAAGTGTCTAGACCACTGTCTGGGCCATGTCCGTCCATCCCAGCCTTCTTCGCCTCAGTCATTGTCTGGGCTACCTCCTTGTTACTCTCAGTTCGCTGATGTCTTCGACAAAAGGGAGGCAGAGATATTGCCACCACATCGAGAAAACGACTGTCCTATCGACTTGGTTCCTGACTCTTCTCCTCCTCGCGGTAGAGTATTCCCTCTTTCCTTGCCAGAGACCCAGTCTATGTCGACCTACATTAAAGAGAATCTAGAGAGGGGCTTCATACGAAAGTCTTCATCCCCGGCCGGAGCCGGGTTTTTCTTTGTCAAAAAGAAGGATGGATCCCTTCGACCCTGCATTGACTACCGGGGTCTCAATCAGATTACGGTGAAGAACAGGTACCCCTTGCCGTTGATTTCTGAGCTCTTTGATCGTATACGGGGGGCGAAAAAAAATTCCAAGCTTGACCTGCGGGGGGCTTACAATCTAATCCGGATCCGTCAGGGAGACGAGTGGAAGACTGCCTTTAACACACTTGATGGACACTACGAATATTTGGTCCATGCCCTTCGGCCTGTGTAACGCTCCCGCAGTATTTCAAGAATTTGTGAATGACATATTTCGTGACCTCCTCTATGTCTGTGTTGTGGTGTACCTCGATGATATCTTGATTTTTTTCCCCAAATCTTGTGACTCATCAGGGCCATGTCCGTCAGGTGTTGCTTAGATTAAGAGAGAATCATCTCTACGCCAAGTTGGAGAAGTGTGTGTTCCAAGAAAAGTCTCTACCCTTCCTGGGCTACATTATCTCTGATCAGCGTCTCAAGATGGATCCTGAGAAGGTCAAGGCTGTCCTGGAGTGGCCACGTCCCCAAGGCTTAAGGGCCATACAACGCTTCCTGGGATTCGCCAACTTCTATAGATTATTCATCCCCAACTTCTCTTCTCTGACAGCTCCCATCTCCACCCTTACTAAAAAGGGTATGAATGCCAAAGTATGGACTCCAGAGGCGGAGATCGCATTTGAAACCTTAAAGAAAGCCTTCACGTCTGCCTCCATTCTGCACCATCCTGATGTGTCTCTGCAGTTTTCGTTAGAGGTGGACGCCTCCTCTATTGGTGCCGGGGCTCTATTGTACCAGAGGGGTTCGAAAGGCAAGACGGTGGTATGTGGTTACCACTCCAAGCTGTTTTCTTCTGCAGAGCGCAACTACTCGATTGGGGACCGGGAGTTACTGGCCATCAAGCTGGCTCTGCAGGAATGGAGATACCTACTGGAAGGCGCAGCTCATCCTATCCTGGTCTTCACGGACCACAAGAACTTGACCTACCTACAGATGGCTCAACGATTGAATCCTCGTCAAGCCAGATGGTCATTGTTTTTTGCACGGTTCCGGTTCGAACTCCACTACCGACCTGCCGACAAGAATGTGAGGGCCGATGCCTTGTCTAGGTCTTTTGAAACAGAGGACACTGTGGAGTCCCCACAGAATATTATCGATCCCTCCTGCATCTACTCTGTCAACCCTCTGCAGGTTAGAGGCATTCCCCCACGAAAAACTTTCGTACGGCTGGCAGACAGAGGAAGAATTCTTCGCTGGGGTCACTGTTCCAAGCTGGCAGGACATGCGGGTGCCCGTAAGACCCGAGACCTGATTGCCAGTCAGTTCTGGTGGCCCACGCTGCCCAAAGACGTCATAGACTTTGTCTCCTCCTGTACGGTGTGTGCAGTCAACAAGGGTGCCCACTCCAGACCAGCCGGTCTGCTCCAACCACTGCCGGTGCCCGAGGCCCCCTGGCAGCATAATGCTATGGATTTTGTTACGGATCTGCCTCCCTCTGCAGGATGCTGTGTGATCTGGGTAGTGGTGGATCGTTTTTCAAAGATGGCTCATTTTGTTCCCCTGACTGGCCTGCCTTCTGCCGCTCGACTGGCTGACCTCTTCATGCAACACATCTTCCGTCTGCATGGATTACCTCTGCATATTGTCTCGGATCGAGGGGTCCAGTTCACCTCTAAGTTCTCTGCGGCCTACTCGGGGTAAAGTTGGACTTCTCCTCAGCTTATCACCCTCAGTCCAATGGGCAAGTTGAGAGGATTAATCAAATTATGGAGAACTACCTACGGCACTTTGTTTCCAGAAAACATGATGACTGGGTGCAGCTGCTTCCGTGGGCGGAGTTCTCTTATAATAACCATACCAGTGAGTCCACCACTTCCAGTCCGTTCTTTATAGTCTATGGCCAACATCCTCGAATACCCCTGCCCGGCTCTACTATGTCTCAGGTGCCTGCAGCCGATTCTACCTTCAGGAACTTTCTGCAAATATGGCAGCAGACACGGTCTTCTATTCTGCTGGCGGTGGACCGCATGAAGAGAAAGGCAGACACTAGAAGACAAGAACCTCCCCAGTTTCTTCCAGGTACAAATATCTGGCTGTCTTCCAGGAATATCCGGCTGAGGGTGCCATCTTGCAAGTTTGCCCCCAGGTTCCTTGGACCCTTCGAGATTCTGCTGCAGATCAATCCTGTGTCGTACAAGCTTAGACTGCCTCCTACCCTCAAGATCCCTAACTCCTTCCACGTCTCCTTGCTAAAACCCGTGGTTCTAAACCGCTACTCCAGGACTCCTAGTTCAGCAGTGGCTCCTGGCAGTTCATTCGGAACTTTCGAAGTGAGGGAGATCCTGGCCACCAAGAAAGTAGGAGGCAGGACATTTTACTTGGTGGATTAGAGGGGATTTGGTCCAGAGGAGAGGTCTTGGGAGCCAGAGGAGAATATCGATGCCCCTGTCCTCGTGAAGAAATTTCTTTCCCGCTCTGGTCCCAAGAGGAGGGGGCGTAAGAGGGGGGATACTGTTACGTCCATGGCCGGGGATCGCCGTTCTAACTCACCCCCTGACGATCCCGGCCATGGACACCTCTCTGCTCGGCGTCCTCCTCCCTCTGGCAGACGCCGGCACTGTCTTCCGGGTCCTCGCGCCGTTCCCCGCAGGGCGCGCGCGCCCGCGCGTGCACGGCCTTAAAGGGCCAGTACGCGTCCAGCTGCCAGTAATCAGTTATCAGCCCAAATGGCTGCTGGACTATAAAAAGGGGCTCTGCCCACTGGTTCCTTGCCTGAGCGTTGTTGTATACCCTAGTCTGTCTTGCTAAAGGTCTCCCAGTGTTTTCCAGTTCCCAGTGTTGCCCGTTCCTGCTGCCTGTACCCTGTATCCCGTACTATCGTTACCTGCTGTAAAAGTCAAGTCGTGTCTTCCGCCGCATCCGCGGCGTCACCTGCTGTAAAAGCCAAGTCGTGTCTTCCGCCGCATCCGCGGCATCTCCTGCTGCGAAAGTCAATTTGTGTCTTCCGCCGCATCCGCGGCGTCACCTGCTGTGAAAGCCAAGTCGTGCCTTCCCGCTGCATCTGCGGCGTCACCTGCTGTGAAAGCCAAGTCGTGATCCTGCCCCTGTCTACATTGCCTCAGGTACCCATTTTGAACTATAGACATTGTTTTGTACCTAGTTGGCCAGCTGCTACCCCGCTACGCGGTACGGCCCAGTGGGTCCACACCCCGCGCCATGACAGCATGTAATAGGGAATATAGAGTAGGGAAGTGCTTTGCTCACTCAGTGGGGGTCTGTTGGTTGACCCCTCATCCTCGCTGACTTCTAAAGTCTCATCTCCGAAACTATCATTGGACTGGATTCAGAGTTCTAGTCATCGCTCATTTACTTATTTTTTCCTTTTTTTCTCGTGTGTATTATCATAAATGTAGGTCTATTTGGATGGCCTTCAGGTGGACTTTTTTTTTCCCCCACTTTTTTTGAGTGGCTGGTCACCGTATGGTCACCATATGGTTTGGTGGAGTTACTCTTGTTGCTTTTCTTTTTTTTTGCTACAATATATATTATGTCATGTGTTTAAATTTATTTTTCTTTCCTATCCATTCCCTCCCCCCCCTTATATATCTTTGTACTTTGTTTTTTTCAAAGGGTCTGGGTGCGGTAAAGCTTATTTGCTTTTTTTTCTGTGGCGCTCAAAATAACCTCCTTGAATGTTAAGGGATTAAATTCCCAATTTAAGAGAGCTTCTGTGAGGAGAGATACATTGTCCTCTAATACTGATATTCTCTGCTTGCAAGAGCCCCATTTTTCCCAATCTAATTTCCCTACTGTCTATATGGCTAACGCTGTTAAGAAGAGGGCAGGAGTGTTGCTAGCGTTGAGAGACTCTGTTTTGTTTCATTTACAGGAATGTGTTATCGATTGTATGGGGGAGATTTCTTGTCTTGGTGGGACTTCTTGACAATTGCCCCGTGACTATTGCTAATCTATATGCTCCAAATTCATCTTAAATTCGTTTTTTGAATAAAACTATGCAGAAGATTCGTAAAATTGCTAAGGGTAAACGTATTATGTGCAGGGATTTCAATATAATCCTGGATGCTATTTGGGATACTACTAATCAAGACAGAAGATCTCCCCCAACTCTTTCTTCATGGCTTAACAAGGATAATTTATATGATTCTTTTAAGTGTTAAATTCCTCCTCTAGAGAATTTACCTATTACTCCCCTAGGCACAGAATGTTCTCCAGAATAGATTTGTTTCTAGTGAATAGCGGGTCTTTTCCTAATGTCAAATCATCTGAGATTGGTCAAATAACCTGGTCGGATCATGCTCCTATTTACTTGCACATTTCCCTTTTCATATTCCCGTTACACCCTTTTCATGGAGCAATAATACCTTTCTTATGAATCTTCCCAAATATAGAGATACGTTATCTGAGCAACTGAAAGAATATTCTAGTAGTATACCTACATGAAGAACACCACGAAAGAAATTCCCCAGATACATTTATTGCAGTCACAAAATCTGACCCATCACATAATAACCCATGGGGAAAGACGCATGGTAATAACGGTGAACCCGCTGATTAATTACAAAAACCTATAAATCGGAGTCTGACACACCAAAAATAACTTTAAAATAGAAAATTTATTGAATACATCTAAAAAATGCCACAAAAGTTAAAACAGAGATGATATCCACAGTACAGAAAGACAACCAGATTAATTGTATATAATAATTCCAGATATATGGGTAAAGGGCAACACTGTTCAGATACAGGAATACATCCACAGTGGGTTACAATTGTGTAGCGTCATATACATATTCTGATACATTCACCAGCAAAATGGGCTATTCAGCACATAGGGCAAAACTCCCCCGTATGTATCTCTTTCACATTTTTAAAGTATAAATTAAGTAAGCATCAATGAGTAACGTACAAAAGTATAAATACCCCTGAATAAGGCCAGATGCAAAAAACAGTAAAGAAACAATACAAATACTAGTACCATGCACAAGTAAAATACATGGCTCAAATTTAAACAAGTGAAAACAGACACATGAAATACGAGCAGGGCAATAGCTGTAATGTCAGCCCCAGTTACAGACACTCAAACACCCATTAGATTAAATATGGTAGAAAAAAGCTTTTGCTGGAACACAGACATATGCTGGAAGCGGAGTTCATACCCATTGTGACAGGTCACCGTCTCTGGTGTCAACCCCGACGCGCGTTTCGGCCCGGAAGCCTTCCGGGCCGAAACGCGCGTCGGGGTTGACACCAGAGACGGTGACCTGTCACAATGGGTATGAACTCCGCTTCCAGCATATGTCTGTGTTCCAGCAAAAGCTTTTTTCTACCATATTTAATCTAATGGGTGTTTGAGTGTCTGTAACTGGGGCTGACATTACAGCTATTGCCCTGCTCGTATTTCATGTGTCTGTTTTCACTTGTTTAAATTTGAGCCATGTATTTTACTTGTGCATGGTACTAGTATTTGTATTGTTTCTTTACTGTTTTTTGCATCTGGCCTTATTCAGGGGTATTTATACTTTTGTACGTTACTCATTGATGCTTACTTAATTTATACTTTAAAAATGTGAAAGAGATACATACGGGGGAGTTTTGCCCTATGTGCTGAATAGCCCATTTTGCTGGTGAATGTATCAGAATATGTATATGACGCTACACAATTGTAACCCACTGTGGATGTATTCCTGTATCTGAACAGTGTTGCCCTTTACCCATATATCTGGAATTATTATATACAATTAATCTGGTTGTCTTTCTGTACTGTGGATATCATCTCTGTTTTAACTTTTGTGGCATTTTTTAGATGTATTCAATAAATTTTCTATTTTAAAGTTATTTTTGGTGTGTCAGACTCCGATTTATAGGTTTTTGAAAGAATATTCTAGTCTAAATGGTTCATCTGATGTTAATTTCTTCACTCTCTGGAATGCCCACTAAGCAGTCATTAGGGGCTTAATGATACAACAGGGTGCTTGCTACAAAAAGCAGAAACGCTTGGATTTAGACTACCTTCTTACACAAATGTCGTCTGTGGAAGTCCTACTTCAACAAGACAATTTTCTACACTTATATGACAATCTCATGACCCTAAGGCGTAAATTTAAGGCCCTCGTACTAGATGAATACGATAAACAGATAAAATCCCTATGTATGTCCTACTACACTTCTTATAACAAGACAAGTAAGCTGATGGCACGCAGAATTACATTTCAACAGTTGAAGTAAAAAATACTGCATCTAATTTCACATGATACAGGGGCAAAGCTTACCAACCCTCAAGATATTATGGATCAATTTAGTACTTTTTAGTCTAAATTGTATAATTTAAACAAAGAACATGCCACCCCTCAGCCTCTTGAGCAAGATATAGACACTTTCTTGAGATCCCTACATCTTCCATCTTCTATCTAACAAAAAAGATTCAGAAGTGTCAGGATTCTGAGTACACATGACGTCCAGGCTGGATGGTCATGTGTATTCATTATCAGCACACTGTAGTAATGTTAGGGTTTGTGTATGAGGCTGCACATATAGTTATATCGCTAGTGCAGTGTAAATGAATGGAGAGGAGTGCATGATGCCGATTGGTCAGCGTCATGCACTCCTCTGTACAACGCCCACTTGGTCGAAAGTAAAAATATGCCCACTTGGGCATTAAGAATGCTCATTAGCATAAACCCAAATCGCGCCTAACATTGTGAAAATAGATCGTTTTTTTAAATAAAAAGCATTACTGTCACCTACATTATAGCGCCGATCTCCTTATGTAGGAGATAGGGCACTTATAATGTGGTGACAGAGCCTCTATAAGTAGGGGCTTCTTAGGACATTTCCAGACTTGGTATCCAAGTTTGGTATGTCAGAACGGGATGGCTACAAGTATATTCAAATTAAGTCATGTTTAGCATCTTTTATACCTAGGGTAATTTACCTACCGGAATTTATTTGCAGACACCTTTCTGATCCACTTAAAGGAGATCTAAACCAAACCAGAAAAATGTATGATGTCCTCAATGGGGACGTGGAGATTGTCAAGCGGGCTCATTTTTTGAAGTGGGAAAGAGATGTCAATGAAACTTACACTCCAGATCAATGGGCCAGTGCACTTAGATGGACTATGAGGTCCTCCCTTTGTTCCAACCTTCTGGAAGTATTTCTTAAAATCCTCTTGCGCTGGTATTACACACCTTCTAAAATGGCAAGAATTTATCCTCAAATTTCTTCCGACTTGTGTTGGCGTCTTTGTGGACAAACAGGCACCATATATCATATTTTTTGGGACTGCCCAATACTCCCCTCATTTTGGCACGATAATTTTTCTCTCTTTACAAACATTTCAGAGGTGGTTATTTCTAAAAACCCGGCATTGGCACTTTTGTTGTTGGGAGTGGAGGATATTCCCATAGAATTTAGACGGCTGGTTTGCCATATTTTGCTTTCTGACAAAACTCCTTATAGCTAAAGCTTGGAAATCTTCTACGTCCCCTACCAGTAGGGAGTTGATCAATATGGTGTCACACTGTTTATATGAACGCCTTTTTTATTTAAGACAAAATAGACATTCTTCTTTTGTTGCCTTTTGGGAACCCTGGACCTAGAACTTTGGTGACTGATGGGTAGGAGATCCACTTTTCTTGACCCTCCTCCCCTTCTTTCCTTTCCCCTCCCTGACCCCTTATTTTCGAGATTATTTTGTTTAATTTTTCTTTCTTTTTAGGTTTGGAGGTCAGAGGGTATGCTTATTGCTGCCCTTCAATAATTGTTGTATGCTTTTTACTATTGACATTGTTACCTTGATTTTTACTCTTACATGCGTGATAAAAAAAAAGTATGAAATAATCTGAAAAATGTCAATAAAAAGTTAAAGATTAAAAAAATAAACTTTGTATTATATGTTAATATAGACAATGCTACTTTCTCCACTTATCATACTCCTCCCTCCTTGCCTTCGTTGAATTAACTAGTGAACTAATATACTAGGAGAATGAATCATGACAGTCTAAGATGATTATGACACTGAATGAAGCAGCGCCACCTATTGTCGTTTACAGTTACTGACTCATGGTGAATGTGTATGAGTGAGCTGAAAATAGTGCATCACCTAGCCCAGAGGGGGGGGGGGGGTAAAGTAGCCCAGAGCAGAGGGCTCAGTAGCCAGTGTTAGCAGCAAGACTGGACCTCTGGACTAACAAGATTGCGATTTTATTACAAAAACAGGTCCAATTTCATAGCTTAGTTTGTTTTACTAGATTTGTATTTGCTGGGGTGTGTTGTGTTTTCCTACTTTCCTATTCCAGCATTAGGAACTAAAAGTGGTAATGTGACAGTGAGGACTGAGGAGCCGCTGTGCTCATTCACTCACTGTCTAACCCCCCCCCCCCCACACACACACACACACACACACACACACTTGCTTTAGGTCCTGATGAATTAATCTTTGCCAGGAAAGTGAACTAAATGATTTAGTTCACTTTGAAGATCAGTTCATTTTGCACTAATCATTCATGAACTACCCATCACTAGTATAAACAGGGCAGCGATCAGCCAATGAACGAGCAGATGCTTGTTCATTGTCTGATCGTATCGTTTATGCAGAAATAAATATTATCTTTGTCGGCAGCATATCTCCTTGTGTAAACAGAGAGATGTGCTGCCGACATGATAGAAATGCATGGGGACGAGCGATCGTTGTATCGAGCGCTCCTCCCCATACATTACTGATCATAGCTCCTTGTGAAAGGAGCAAACGAGCGCCGATCAGCAAGCTGTCTCGTTGATCGGCGCTCGTTGTTACGGCTAAATTTGCCCGGTTGTAAAGGACTCTTAGTTATCTTCCTCAAACCATTCCTGAACAGGGGCATTACCCTGCTGAAAGAGGGCACTGCCATTAGGGAATACCGCTGCCATGAAGGGGGTACTTGTCTGCAGCAATGTTTAGTTAGGTTGTACATTTCACATACACATGAATGTCAGAACACAAGGTTTTTGAGCAGAAGATTGTCCAGATCATCACACTGCCCCCGCCGGCTTATTTTCATCCAATAATGCATCCTGGTGCCGTCTCCTCCCCAGGTAAGCGACGCACACACACACGGCCATCCACATGATGTAAAATGGGCCATCAGCCATGAAGAGGAGCCCAAGAAAATCTTTTGCACCAGGGCCCCTGGGCCTTTAGCTATGCCCCTGTGAAGGATCCTCATTGTGGTGCGGTCTCTCTTCTGGACTTTCTGCTGCGGAAAGCAGCAGTATAAAAAATAAAAATGTTCATGCTTATCCAGGCCGTTGTCATGGTGACGCGTCCCTCTTTTGTCGCCCGGTCCGGTCTCCCTGGATGATTCTGCAGCTCTTGTGACTGCTGCCGCCTGTGATTGGCTGAAGCAGTCACATGGTATGAAACGTCATCCCAGTTGACCGGACTGGAGGAAGAAGCAGAAAGTTCTCTGTATGAAATGTTTTCTCTGAGTTGCGATTCTTGCGGCGGAATCGCTGCGAATTTGCCGCAAAAGTCGCAACACTTGGCTATCTATTGTGGGTTTTGCATCCCCATTCAATGCAATGGGGAAAGCCTCAACAGAAAAGGAAAAAAAAAACAAAAACGCAGCATAAATTTACATGTTGCGGATTTAAATTACGCATCACAGGTCAATTTATTAACATTTTCGCTGCGCTTTTTTTTCTGCAGCGTGGGCATTACGTTTTCAAAATCTCATCCACTTTGCTGCTACTGTAAATGCTGTGGAGTTACGATGCGGAAATTCCGCAGCATTTACGCTATGTGGGAACCCGGCCTTAGGATTTCATAGAGAGTTGAACATTGATTATTCAACTAATTTACCAATTGAAGGAACACACTTTTATAACAGTTATTTATACTTTTATTTCCATTGTAGAAATGGGAGAAAACACTCATATTGCCAATGCATGCAGCGATGAGATAAGAATATTTTATGAGTCAAGGAAGCTGCAAATTGATGAAATTGCCTTTGAAGTAACAACAAATGCTGGAATAAGTGTAAAAGACAGCGTGGAAGCCTCTCTGGGAGCTGGATCAAAATTATCTGTGCATTTAAAACCTGACACCAGGATTCAGTTCAGAAGATGTCCTTCCAGGGAGGTTATAAATATCCCAAGTCAGGGAAATCTCTATGTGACTGTTACATGCAGCCGAGGATCAAAGGATGAGCTGATTTGCCTAAACGTGTTTGTCCCGAGTGATCGCTCAATCATAATCACCGATAGCGGCATGGTCAAGTTTGCAAAATATGGAAAGTTGTGGATGGATGACGAAGGTAAATACTGGTAAGTACATCAATTGAAAAATATAAACTGTAAATTAATATTAGAGATAGTGGAGTTGATTCTGCATGATTGATAATTGATGAGGAAGGGGAAAGGTTGAAAAGTGTGGAAATATGACAATGATACAAATACTTTTCGTTTTTTTATATTTTATGTAGGTTAAAAATAAACAAACAGCAAGTATTGAGTTATCGCAGAGACCCCTATTGTTCTGCAATGGAGGGAAAAATTATGCCCTATATATTGGTGTGTGCCTAACCTTGCTAAACTGTAGTCAAAAGCTTATATTGGCCATAGAATGATCTGACATCCGTGTATCGTGCTGATGCTCTTGACCAGTGTATTGTAAATAGGCCTATCTCCCTGTCATGTATGGTGCCTATATCGCTATGCTTATACACCCAGGTATTTGAAGTCCAGAATTGTCTCTTGCTGTTGTTCCTCCACTGGTGTACCGAATGGAGGAAGTTAACAGCAGTTTAACAGCAGACTGTAAGCTGTCAGGGACGCTCTTATTAATACCAGAGCATTGGAGGTCCACTGTGTGCCCGTGCTGTTATTGCTTAGTAGCAAGTAAACAGCTGTGCAGCAAACCGTGGAAGGACTGTGGCATGAGCTCTCAGAGTACTCTCGTAACACCGGAGCTCCAAGGGCTAACACTGAAACAGCACTGCTGTTCCTCCGCTCATATACTTAACGGGGGAGACATAGCAGCAGCAGGGAGGCAGGATGGGTGTAGACGCGGTGGGACACAAAGTGCTGAGGCCCTGCCTTACAGTAAATCTGCTCACGAGCAAGACAGAAGCGACAGAGGGCTCGGATAGGAGCCGTATCGCTGATGTGGGGGAGAGAATTTTTTGCCAAAACCATCTTTGAATTATTTTGTGGTCTTTTCCTTGCAAACTGTGCAAACCATGCAGAATCCTCAAGACCACAAAAGAATTCAAAGATGGTTTTGGCAAAAAATTCTTAATCAAGGAACACATCAAATGTAATTCGGTAGGTGTGGTTTATTGTTAAGAATGCCCATGTGGCCTCAAAAATGTGGGCAAAACCATCAGAGAATTGAGAATACGGATACGCGAGCACATTGGCTCCATTGCGAACTATGACAAAAATGACAGGGATAGTCGGGCAGCAAATAAGCCCTTCATGCCTATTCCAATTGCTAGGCATTACAAAATTGTACACAATTTGGAATGGACCAATCGGAAGGGGTGGGCCATCTGCCAACTACACCTTGGCATTAGAGGAGGAGATTTTGATGAGGCCCTCCTGAGAAGGGAAAGTCTTTCGATTTTCTGCATGAACTCTGTCAACCCCCATTGTCTGAACTAAAATTTCAACTTCGGCTGTTTTCTTTAATCATTGTTTATACAATCATCATTTGTCATCATCCTTTTCTCAAGCCCTAGCTTAATTCAACCACAAGTACTTTGACAAAGACCAGTCTAGTACCTATGGTTCTTGTAGTTTAAGTTAGCATTATTGTTACGACTGACAGATAATTAGTCTTCAAAGTTTACAATTTTAATTCAACTATATCCCATGACTAAGCCACATTAAATTTTTTGTAAAATGGGGTTTATAATCACAAAGTATATAACATCAATATTTAAAGAGGCTCTGTCACCAGATTTTGCAACCCCTATCTGCTATTGCAGCAGATAGGCGCTGCAATGTAGATTACAGTAACGTTTTTATTTTTAAAAAACGAGCATTTTTGGCCAAGTTATGACCATTTTTGTAGTTATGCAAATGAGGTTTGCAAAAGTCCAAGTGGGTGTGTTTAAAAGTAAAAGTCCAAGTGGGCGTGTATTAGGTGCGTACACCGGGGCGTTTTTAATACTTTTACTAGCTGGGCGCTCTGATGAGAAGTATCATCCACTTCTCTTCAGAACGCCCAGCTTCTGGCAGTGCAGACACAGCGTGTTCTCGAGAGATCACGCTGTGACGTCACTCACAGGTCCTGCATCGTGTCAGACGAGCGAGGACACCGGCACCAGAGGCTTCAGTTGATTCTGCAGCAGCATCGGCGTTAGCAGGTAAGTCGATGTAGCTGCTTACCTGCAAACGCTGATGCTGCTGCAGAATCAACTGTAGCCTCTGGTGCCGGTGTCCTCGCTCGTCTGACACGATGCAGGACCTGTGAGTGACGTCACAGCGTGATCTCTCGAGAACACGCTGTGTCTGCACTGCCAGAAGCTGGGCGTTCTGAAGAGAAGTGGATGATACTTCTCATCAGAGCGCCCAGCTAGTAAAAGTATTAAAAACGCCCCGATGTACGCACATAATACACGCCCACTTGGACTTTTGCAAGCCTCATTTGCATAACTACAAAAATGGTCATAACTTGGCCAAAAATGCTCGTTTAAAAAAAAATAAAAACGTTACTGTAATCTACATTGCAGCGCCTATCTGCTGCAATAGCAGATAGGGGTTGCAAAATCTGGTGACAGAGCCTCTTTAAACACACCATTTGGCACCTCGTACATAACATTGGATGCGCCCTTGATTTCCAACATCATGTACTTATTGTAATGATGAAAAAGTAAATTATTGTGTAGTACCTGTTTAATGTGTATACTTTCTTCTTACTGTGCAGCACATTTATGCTGCACAGTGGTTAATAAAATTCTTCACAGGTTAGCTGTTTATATATTCCACCTTACTAATTGTTTCTATTGTGTATTTATAAACGCATACCATAGATATGGCTGTGTATTTAACCAGCCATATACAAGCACATTGTAACATTGGCCCCTCATTGTGTCAATCACTGTCTGACACATAAAAGAGCCGCTAGTCCTGCCATTTCCGACCCTTGAAGAAGCAGGAAATACTGGCGAAGCGCGTATCGGGCGTTCTATCTTTTAATTTATAAACACAGCCTCTGCCCTAGAATCTAGCAAATCTAACTGTCAGTCTCTCCCCCACATCAGCGATACGGCTCCTATCCGAGCCCTGGTCGCTTCTGTCTTGCTCGTGAGCAGATTTACTGTGAGGGTATGTTCACACGCAGTGGTTTCAGACGTAATTCGGGCAAGAGAGGAACAACAGCAAGAGACAATTCTGGACTTCAAGTACCTGGGTGTATAATCATAGCGATATAGGCACCATACATGACAGGGAGATAAGCCTATTTACAATACACTGGTCAAGAGCATCAACACGATACACGATGTCAGATCATTCTATGGCCAATATAATCATTTGACTACAGTTTAGCAAGGTTAGGCACACACCAATATATAGGGCATAATTTTCCCCTCCATTGCAGAACAATAGGGGTCTCTGCGATAACTCAATACTTGCTGTTTGTTTATTTTTAACCTACATAAAATATAAAAAACGAATAAAGTATTTTTTATCATTGTCATATTTCCACACTTTCCAACCTCTCCCATTCCTCATCAATTATCATTAAATTACTGGTGGTGTAAACCTGGTTTGGCTTCTCATCAATATATTTCTAAAAAAATATAAGGACCCATGCCATCCATTTTACTTGATTCTGCATGATTGGCATTCTGGAGAAACAATGAAGAAGAGTATTTAAGGATTGGTTAAGATTTTCCTCTATTTTAAAGCTTCCCATTATATTAATATTTAAAGAATAATACACCTCTTCTCCCTTTAATGATGTTGTCTAACTTTAAAGGCGACCGTCAGTTCATTATCAGAACAAAGGATATCCCTCAGTATTAAAGGGCACACATTTTACTTTCTTCTAATGTGGGAGGTACCAACTGTGAGGGGGGTGGCTGATTCTATACAGCATCTGAATGGCATAGTGGGGCCTTGTGTTCAGATCTGGTCAGGATTCGGGTGAGAGAATGAATTTACCTATTCGTGTTTTGTTGATTTGCTTCTCCATAGAATACAATGGGAGAATAGATTCCTCTATTGTTCTCATAAATTCACCAAAAGCAAATCTCTATGGTGTAAATGAATTGAGCAAAACACAATTCAGGCAACAAAATGTTCCTCACTTCCAGCTAAGAGGCTACTTCATACAGAATATTGTTATTTATCAGCCATAAAATAAGATTCCCCCATGTGTTGTGCAGTCCAGCTAGAGGAGGAGCAGACCGCTACATATAAAGGGTTAATCCAGCCTAGATGCAGGAAGTCTCACAGAGCAGTCAAACGCCCTGTTCACACTGCGTTTTTTTGCAGGCAGAGAAAATTTGCCTCAGAAGTCCCAGATTTTTTCCGCTCATTTTCTGCCCTCAGCCATTTAAGCTGATGCAAGAAAAAACTCTCAGAAACAAGCTCCGTGGGTTTTTTTTCTGCCTCCCATTGATTTCAATGGGAGATCAGAGGAGGAAACCGTGGCAATAAAAGGACATGCTGCTCTTTTTCCCCGCAAACGGTCAAAAGCCAACCGGGAAAAAAAACATCTTTGCTTCCCATTGAAATCAATATGGGGTAATTTCGGACATTTTTTTGGTTCTGATTCCGACACAGTTTCCACGTCAAAATCAGCACCAAAACTCTGTGTGAAATGACTCAAAATCTCCTGTGACTGACTGCGCTGCTGTCTTTGGAGAGCTGACTGTAGCTGAAGTTGCCGACCTTTCTTAGGCTGGAAACACACTTCGAGTTTTTGTTTTTGCAGATTTTGATGCACTTATTTTAGCAAGTTTTTTTGAGGAGTGGATTAGAAAAAAAAGGAAGAACTTATACATACCTCTTTTTCCCACTAAATCCAATTCTGGCTTTGGAAAAAAAAACCTGCTTCACAACCTGCACCAAAAACTTGATGTGTGTTTCCAGCCTAAGGCCTTATTCAGACGGCCTTGTTTGGTATGTGGGTCGCACCGTTCAGGGAGCCGTACTCCTAGCATCATAGTCACCCATGATGCTGTGAGTCACTGCCTTCCGACGGGACTACTGTCCCGTATTGAAAACATGATTACAGTATGGCACAGTATTCCCGCAGAGAAGCAGGGACTCCTAGAGTCATAGACAACTATGATGCAAGGAAATGCAGTCGACATATGGTCTGTATCTCACGGACCGAACATGGCCGTGTGAATAAGGCCTTAGGAAGGGCGGGGACTTTTATAACTAAATTAGATGGAAATTTTTTTTCACTTTCCTAGATACTTTGTGTTAAAACTTTTACATTTTGTTATTGTATTTTTTTTGAAGAATAACATAAGGATCTGTTCACAGGTTGCGGTCAATTTCCCTTGTTTGCAACGACTTTGCAAAAATCGCATCAAAATTGTGCGGTTTTGCCATGGTATTTAAAAAAAATTGTGGCAAAAAAATGCAAATCGACTACGATGTGTCAACACATCATTCGCATCAGTTCCTGTTCCTGATGGGACTTCCAGTCTAATTTCCCTATAGCTTCCTACACATTTAGGCTGGATTCACACGAGCGTAGCGTTTTTGCGGACGCAAAAACGCGGCATTTTGTGCGCGCAAAAACCACTTGACAGCTCCGTGTGTCATCCATGTATGATGCGCGGCTGCGTGATTTTCGCGCAGCCGCCATAATAGAGATGAGGCTAGTCGACGTCAGTAAATAGTCACTGTCCAGGGTGCTGAAAGAGTTAACTGATCGGCAGTTAATTCTTTCAGCACCCTCGACAGTGAATTCCGATCACAATATCGAGCAACCTGTTAAAAAAAACAAAAAACGTTCGTACTTACCGAGAACTTCCCTCCCGGCCGTTGCCTTGGTGACGCGTCCTTGGTGACGCGCCTCTCTTGACATCTGGCCCCACCTCCCTGGATGACGCGGCAGTCCATGTGACCGCTGCAGCCTGTGCTTGGCCTGTGATTGGCTGGAGCTGTCACTTGGACTGAATTGTCATCCCGGGAGGTCAGACTGGAGGAAGAAGCCGGGAGTTATCGGTAAGTCAGAGCTTCTTTTTTTTTTACACGTTCATGTATATTGTGATCGGAAGTCACTGTCCAGGGTGCTGAAACAGTTTAACTCTTTCAGCACCCTGGACAGTGACTATCTCCTGACGTCGCGTAGCGGAATTTTTTTTGCCGGGTTCGGTAAAAACGAGTTCGGCCGAACCCGGTGAAGTTCGGTTCGGTTCTCCGGGTTCGCTCCGTTTGGATGTTTGTAAACAGAAAAGCACGTGGTGCTTTTCTGTTTACATTCATCCTTTTGACAGCTCTTGCGCGAATCACGCAGTTCACACGGAAGTGCTTCCGTGCGGCATGCGTGGTTTTCACGCACCCATTGACTTCAATGGGTGCGTGATGCGCGCAAAACGCCGAAAGAATGGACATGTCGTGACTTTTTTTCAGCGGACTCACGCTGAGGAAAAATCACGGACATGTCAGCACGGCCCCATAGACACATATAGGTCCGTGCAACGCACATGCAAATCACGCGCGTTGCACGGACGTTTTTCCCGTTCGTCTGAATAAAGCCTTAGTTTTTTTATGGCCTCTAGTAATACCTAGAGATTTTTTAAAAATTCCACTAATCTATAAAATGCACCAAAATACAAGAAAAATGGCACAAGCAAAAAAGCATTGTTTGTAGTGTGTTTTATATTTTACTAGACTTTCAGCTAACATCTAGTTGCAGAATTTTTGTGCAAAAACAAAACAAACACAGGAAATTAGTTAATGTGTTTTTATACTAATATAAAGTATATAATTTATTTATAATCTTTATTTAAATATCTTTCATATTTTATTTTAGGTAATAAATCTGGAAGAACAGCAAGAAGCCTGCATGCCTTTAAACTCAATAATAATCTATATCACACGAGTTTAACACTGAAGCGCTTTGTTTGACGAAATAAAATAACTTGATTGAAGGGTAACTAAACTTTCAAAGTATTAAATTCATAGTGACATGTAAGATGTTTTTATCGGTGGGGGTCCGAGCACTGAGACCCCCTCCGATCACTAAAACGAAGCTGCAGAAGTTCTCATGTGAGCCGCTTAATTTCTGATCGGCTTTTCTCGGAGAGCCGAGCAGTTGGTGTACAGACTCATAGACTTTCTATGGAGCCTGTACACAACTGCTCAGTTTTTACGAAAAAAGCCGATCAGAAACAAATGGGCACAGCGCTCACCCGAGCACTTCTGCCACTTAATTTTAGTGATTGGAGGGGGTCTTAGTGCTTGGACCACCACTGATTAAAAAAAAATTCTGACATGTCAGGAAATTTGAAGTTTAGTTACCCTTTAAACTAATATTTAAACCTTATTGATTATTTTTCTAATTTTCAAAAGCTGTACATTTGCCAAATCCATAGCTGTGTTGCACAAATTCTTTTTAAAGTTAATACTTCATGACTATAAATCGTGCATGATTATAATACCAATGCCATTGCGTCATATAATATATTCATATAGTGTTACATTAAATTTTATGTGCACAGTATAGGAATTTTTAGGATTATTACAAATCACATGAAAGTTTTCCCCAAAAGGGTTCTAATAAAAAGATACAATTATGCTATCACAATTTTATGTCATATCACAATGCAGTTTTCATATTTTGACCTTCAAAAAGAAGGCTCCACCCCGATATCACCAAAAATATAATGAAATTTATCGCATGTAATTTTCTGTAATGTGACCGTGCATAAAATCTCAAAGTAGTTATAAAATGTGTTTTTGCAGTGATTGTGTTAGATGCAGTAAGCTATTGAATATCATGTATTTTTCCTAATCGCTTGTGTACATTCACAAAAATCTTTCTTGCAATTATTTCCCCTTAGGGTTCTATTAAAGAAACGTGCTATCATATGTTATGGGATTTTGCAATGCATTTTAATATTGTTACCTACAAAAAGTAGACTTCTTATCTAAATCACAGAAGGTCGCATGCGATTTTAAGCATGTGATTTTCTGCAAGGTGATGTCGCAAAAAATCACACATTACTTTTTGTCCAATTTTGCAGTGGTTTACAGACCCTGTCACCAACTATTCTCCATGAAATCCGAGAGGCCAATTTGAAAGAATGGGTGAAAATGTGCAAATAACAGGTAGCCAGGTGAGGGACTGGGATAATTAAGTGTTTGCTCTGGGAAACCCAGTTAGGCACTGTTCACACCAAATTACTGCATCCTGTTGAGGCCCCATGCACACGACCGTAAAAACGCCCGTAATTACGGGCCGTAATTACGGCACGTTTTTACGGGCCTATGGACTTCTATTGGCCACGGGTACCTCCCCGTATGCTTACGGGAAGGTGCCCATGCCGTTTAAAAATATAGAACATGTCCTATTTCAGGCCGTAATTACGGCACGGGCAGGCCCATAGAAGTCTATGGGGCTCCCGTAATTACGGGTGACTACGTGTGTGCACCCGTAATTACGGGAGCATTGCTAGGCGACGTCAGCAAATAGTCACTGTCTAGGGTGCTGAAAGAGTTAAACGATCGGCAGTAACTCTTTCAGCACCCTGGACAGTAACTTCCGATCACAATATTGATCAACCTGTAAAAAAAAAAAGACGTTCATACTTACCCAGAGCTCCCTGCTTGTTCCTCCAGTCCGGCCTCCTGGGATGACGTTTCAGCCCATGTGACCGCTGCAGCCATTCACAGGCCAATCACAGGCTGCAGCTGTCACATGGACTGCCGCGTCATCTAGGGAGGTCGGACTGGATGTCAAGAGAGGGACGCGTCACCAAGGCAACGGCCGGGTAAGTATGAATTTATTTTACTTTTTCTGCGCAAAGGGCTGTCCCTTCTCTCTATCCTGCACTGATAGAGAGAAGGGCTGCCGATTACTGCAGTGTAATTTTGCAGCAAAAACGTGCCCGTAAATACGGGTGGAATACGGGTGACACCGTATTTACGACAGTATTTACGGGGGGACAAAAATACGGTCGTGTGAATGGGGCCTGAAAGGTGTTTTTTTTTTTCAAAACAGACTTACAATATTAACCATTAAGCAGCACAAGGTTTTCTGTATCACTGTGAAGCTGTCCGCTCTGATTTGATAGCATCACAGTAATACAGGAGGCAACACCTACTGAGGAGCTGGAATTGCCTATTTACAGCACTGAAATCGGAAGGTGGCGATAAATTAGGGGAGGAATGTGGTAAAAAAAACAACTATGTAAGGTCCCCTTTAAGAATCAGTTTTTACATACATTTTTTGCAGTAAAATGCAAAAAGTGGACTTGCATAAGGAGGGGAAGCAGTTTTTAACAAATGTCACCATATAATAACACAGTGCCCAAATGATACAACCATACAGTGGTCAATAATATACCATACCCTCCAAATAGTGTGCCATGCAATGTCCAGAAAATGGTATTCAGTGCCTCAATAAAACACCATACTGTATCAAATACTGTGCCTACTGCGCCGTCTGCTACAAGCAGGCCTGAGGCCTGCCCCACTACAGGGCTTTGTCCTGTGACTGTCCAGTGTCTTTTAATGTGCTGCTACTACTACTACCACCCTTGCTGTCCGTTGGCTACCTCTACTACCACCAATACACCTCCACTGCCGTCTGTTACAAGCAGGCCTGCCCCACCACAGGGCTTTGTCTGTGACTGTCCAGTGTCTTTTAATGTGCTGCTACTACTACTACCACCACCCTTGCTGTCCGTTGGCTACCTCTACTACCACCAATACACCTCCACTGCCGTCTGCTACAAGCAGGCCTGAGGCCAGCCCCACCACAAGGCTTTGTCCTGTGACTGTCCAGTCTGTTTTAATGAGCTGCTACTACTTCTACTACTACTACTACTACTACCACCACCCTTGCTGTCCGTTGGCTGCCTCTACTACCACCAATACACCTCCACTGCCGTCTGCTACAAGCAGGACTGCCCCACCACAGTCTTTTTTTAATGTCCTCTTTTTATCTTGGGGATTGTAAAATTCTGCCACAGTTTATTTTCCACATGTTTTGTTCCAAAGGAAGCCTTGGCTTGATCTTCCATGTTGTCTGTGTCTGCCTAGTAACCGACGCCGGTCCTCATACACAGCACAGCACCATCCGCAGTACCTCTGACAAGTCTCAGAAAAACAACCACAGGGCTTTGCCCTGTCCACTCTTTTTTAATGTGCTGCTGTGCTGTTTATGCAGCTACTACTACCACCACCACCCGTGTTGTCAGTAGTCCACCACCACCACTACTACCAGTCAACCACCACCAATGCACCCCCAGTGCCGTCTGCTACAAACAGGCCTGCCCCACCACAGGGCTTTGTCCTGTGACTGTCCAGTCTCTTTTAATGTGCTGCTGCTACTACTACTACTACCACCACCCTTGCTGTCCGTTGGCTACCTCTACTACCACCAATACACCTCCACTGCCATCTGCTACAAGCAGGCCTGAGGCCTGCCCCACCACAGGGCTTTGTCCTGTGACTGTCCAGTGTCTTTTAATGTGCTGCTACTACTACCACCACCCCCCTTGCTGTCCGTTGGCTACCTCTACTACCACCAATACACCTCCACTGCCGTCTGCTACAAGCAGGCCTGAGGCCAGCCCCACCACAGGGCTTTGTCCTGTGACTGTCCAGTCTCTTTTAATGTGCTGCTACTACTACTACCACCACCCTTGCTGTCCGTTGGCTACATCTACTACCACCAATACACCTCCACTGCCGTCTGCTACAAGCAGGCCTGAGGCCAGCCCCACCACAGGGCTTTGTCCTGTGACTGTCCAGTCTGTTTTAATGTGCTGCTACTACTACTACCACCCTTGCTGTCCATTGGCTACCTCTACTACCACCAATACACCTCCACTGCCGTCTGCTACAAGCAGGCCTGAGGCCTGCCCCACCACAGGGCTTTGTCCTGTGACTGTCCAGTCTCTTTTAATGTGCTGCTGCTACTACTACTACTACCACCACCCTTGCTGTCCATTGGCTACCTCTACTACCACCAATACACCTCCACTGCCGTCTGCTACAAGCAGGCCTCCCCCACCGCAGTCTTTTTTTAATGTCCTCTTTTTATCTTGGGGATTGTAAAATTCTGCCACAGTTTATTTTCCACATTTTCCAAAGGAAGCCTTGGCTTGATCTTCCATGTTGTCTGTGTCTGCCTAGTAACTGACGCCGGTCCTCATACACAGCACAGCACCATCCGCAGTACCTCTGACAAGTCTCAGAAAAACAACCACAGGGCTTTGTCCTGTCCACTCTTTTTTAATGTGCTGCTGTGCTGTTGATGCAGCTACTACTATCACCACCACCCGTGCTGTCAGTAGTCCACCACCACCACTACTACCAGTCAACCACCACCAATCCACCCACAGTGCCGTCTGCTACAAGCAGGCCTGCCACACCACAGGGCTTTGTCCTGTGACTGTCCAGTGTCTTTTAATGTGCTGCTACTACTACTACCACCCTTGCTGTCCGTTGGCTACCTCTACTACCACCAATACACCTCCACTGCCGTCTGCTACAAGCAGGCCTGAGGCCAGCCCCACCACAGGGCTTTGTCCTGTGACTGTCCAGTGTCTTTTAATGTGCTGCTACTACTACTACCACCACCCTTGCTGTCCGTTGGCTACCTCTACTACCACCAATACACCTCCACTGCCATCTGCTACAAGCAGGCCTAGAGGGCTTGTGAAAAGCCATTGCTTGTTGCTTTTACATCCATGTATGGATGAACCCCGGCAGGCATCTGCCACCATAAAGGGTAAATTTTTTGAGGGCTTGTCAAAAGCCATTGCTTGTTGCTTTTACATCCATGTATGGATGAACCCCGGCAGGCATCTGCCACCATAAAGGGTACATTTTTTGAGGGCTTGTCAAAAGCCATTGCTTCTTCTTTTACCACCTTATATGTATGAACCCTGGCAGGCATCTGCCGCCAAAAATGGTTAATTTTTGTACCTTTTTTAACAATGCATTAAGCATACAACATGCAGAAGTGCAGTGGTTTCTGTTAGTTATCACCGTGTCCCATCCGTTTTCCTATAGCCATACATGTTGGCGTAACTTTGACACTAACTTTGCCTTAAAGACAGCTCAAAAGTACTTGGATACACTCATGGGTGACTTAAGAGTGTTATACAGGGCTTCTAGGGCTTTTAAACAGTGTTATACACAATTTTTAGGGGCTTTCTTGTATTACAGGTTCGGTCAGAACTAGTTCGGTCCGAATCAAACTTTTTCATGAAATTCGGCGAACCAGCCGAACCGAACTTTTCATAAGTTCGCACATCTCTACTGTAGACTGTGAGTCTGTGAACTATGGCTCACCCAGCCGTTGCTATGGCAACGGATCCGTCAAAAACGGACGGCACACGGAAGCCTTCCGTGTGCCATCCTTTTTTTGACTGACCCATTGACTTTTATGGGCCACACAGTCACTGAATCACTGACCAAAGTAGGACATGCTCTACTTTTGACGGAACGGAATAACGGATCCGTTTAAATAACTGAGGTGTGCATGGCCCCATTGAAATGAATGGGTTCAGGGTGCTATCAGTGACAAAAACAGATAGCACCCTGAAGGAAAAGACTGAAGTGGGCATGAAGCCTTACTCCAATAAATAGAGCAAAAGACCTGTTAGGTCAAGATGCTAACTATACCCCTAGATAAATTCCTTGAGAGATGTCGTTTCCAAAACTGGGTCCCTTTTGGGGGTTTCCACTGTTTTGGCACCACAAGACCTCTTCAAACCTGACATGGTGTCTTAAATATATTCTAAAAAAGGAGGCCCAAAAACCTACTAGGTGGTCTTTTGCTTCTGAGGCCTGTGTTTCAGTCCATTAGCACACTAGGGCCATATGTGGGGTATTTCTAAAAACTGCAAAATCTGGGCAATATATATTGAGTTGCGTTTCTCTGGTAAAACTTTCTGTGTTACAGAAACAAATGTATTACAAATGAATTTCGGCTAAACAAATTAAACGTGTAAATTTCCCCTCTACTTTGCTTTAATTCCTGTGAAATGCCTAATGGGTTAAGAAACTGTCTAAATGCTGTTTTGAATACTTTGAGGGGTGACATTTTTAAAAAGGGGTCATTTATAGGGTATATCTAATATATAAGGCCTTCAAAGCCACTTCACTTTTTCTTGAAAATGTGATAAATTGCTGCTAAAGTTCTAAGCCTTGTAACGGCCTAGAAAAATAAAATAATGTTCATAAAACTATGCAAACATAAAGTAGACATATGGTAAATGTTAACCAGTAACTGTTTTGTGTGGTAGAATTATCTGTTTTAGAAGCAGATACATTAAAATTTAGAAAAATTAAAATTTTTGCAAATCTCCAAATTTTGGCGTTTTTCACACAAATAAATATCAAATTTATCGACCAAATTTTTCCACTAAAACATAAAGTACAATTTGTCATAAGAAAACAATCTCAGACTTGCTTGGATAGGTAAAAGCATTCCAAAGTTATTATCACATAAAGTGACACATCCTCAAGACCAAAACATGCTCAGTCCTGAACGGGTTAAAGTAAGGCTGGGTTCACACGACCTATTTTCAGACTTAAACGAGGCGTATTATGCCTCGTTTTACGTCTGAAAATACGGATACAATACGTCGGCAAACATCTGCCCATTCATTTGAATGGGATTGCTGACGTACTGTGCCGACGACCTGTCATTTACGCGTCGTCGTTTGACAGCTGTCAAACGACGACGCGTAAATTGACTGCCTCGGCAAAGAAGTGCAGGACACTTCTTTGCAACGTAATTTGAGCCGTTCTTCATTGAATTCAATGAAGAACAGCTCAAATGATTGGCCGTCAAAGATGCCTCGCATAATGCGAGGAGGAGCTTTTACGTCTGAAACGACGCAGCTGTTTTCTCCTGAAAACAGTCTGTCTTTTCAGACGTAAAAGACAGTTCTCGTGTGCACATACCCTTATTCTGGAATAAAAAAAAGAGAGGATATCTGTTTTTAACTGTAATGTTATTAAGCTCCCTATAGTCAGGGATGTAAGACAGAATGTTTTTTCTCAACAAAGAACAAAGGTGCTTCAGCAGCAGATGTGGATGGCCATATAAAGCCATTTTTTTAAAATTATCGTTCAGATATTTCCATCGGGCTTTCAGTTCTGATTTAGAAAGAGGATTTTTTAGCTCCAGGTAACAGTTCTATTGGGAAATCATATGAGTGATGTGGAGTAAGCAGACTTCTTGAAATTCTTCGTAGTGTGATGACAATGAGTCTGTAATAAAAAGTTTAGAGATTGATGTGTTCTTAGGTAGTGAAGAAGTAGGTTTAGGCAGACAATTTAACTGACAATATTGAGGCTGGGTTCAAACGACCACTTTAACGTCCGTAATCGACGGACGTATTTCGGGCGGAAGTCCCGGACCGAACTCAGTGCAGGGAGCCGGGCTCCTAGCATCATAGTTATGTACGATGCTAAGAGTCCCTGCCTCTCTGCAGGACAACTGTCCCGTACTGTAATCATGTTTTCAGTACGGGACAGTAGTTCCACGGAGAGGCAGGGACTCCTAGCATCGTACATAACTATGATGCTAGGAGCCCAGCTCCCTGCACTGAGTTCGGTCCGGGACTTCCGCCCGAAATACGTCCGTCGATTACGGACGTTAAAGTGGTCGTGTGAACCCAGCCTAAGAGGAAAAATGTATACAATGTGTTTCACAATTTAAGGATTGTGAGTAAACAGCCAAAGAATTCCCCCAAATAACTGCAAACTTTGGAGAAGCAGTCAGTTGGGAATAAATAACTACTTCATGATCAGACTTAACCCCTTCCCGCCGCAGCCCTTTTTCAGATTTTCATTTTCGTTTTTTCCTCCCCACATTCCACAAGCCATAACGTCTTTATTTTTCCGTCTATATAGTACTATTAGGGCTTGATTTTTGCGGGACGAGTTTTAGTTTTTTGTAGTACCTTTTATTTTGCCATATAATGTACTAGGAAATGGGAAAAAATTATTTGTGGGGTAGAAAATGAAAAAAACTGTGATTCCTCCATGGTTTTTTGCGCGGCGTTTTTACGGAATTCACTGTGCAACTAAAACAACATGTTAGATTCACCGCCTGAAAGAACGATTAAAAGAACATTTTATTGATAAATTGTATAAAACATGGCTCAAAACGGCTAATATATCCAAGAACAGGCAAAAGCAAGTGGTCAGCGAGGGAAGAGCGTCAGGGGGTGATAGTACGTGTATTGCACCCAGAGACCACTCTCCCTTATTGTATTATAAATATTCACTGAACCCTTGCCATAAATTTCAACTGATCCTACGCGTTTCAGTATCACCAAGCAGCGTGATACATCATCAGGGATTCATAGAAATCTTGATTAAAAAGCCGGATAGCACTGTTTAAATGCTGATTAAGCCTCCTGGCGCGTGTACGGCTCTGATGTGATGGCCGCACATGCGCCGGAGGAACCACGGACCTTTAAAGTTTTGAGCCCGCCTCTCTTATGTCGTCATACCGGCC
Source organism: Rhinoderma darwinii (assembly GCF_050947455.1). Classification (NCBI taxonomy): domain Eukaryota; kingdom Metazoa; phylum Chordata; class Amphibia; order Anura; family Rhinodermatidae; genus Rhinoderma; species Rhinoderma darwinii. The sequence continues at coordinate 32,521,968 of NC_134697.1, read as the reverse complement.
AGCCGTCAATCCGCATGAAACACGTCCGGTCTGACGCGCCAGAGGCGGCGAGCCTCCATTCTAACGACCAATGAGAGCGCCTTAACAGCGTTCAGGATTTGGAGTCTGGGACAGGCAGGTATTGGAGAGAGGATGGCGTGCACCTCAATGACGTGGGAATGGATATGTGGAGTCTGGCTTTGACTGATAGAATTGAACGAGCGATGGGTATGTGGAGGAGCTCGCAGGCTTGAGGTGGTCAAGGCCTATTTAGCTTTGGCGGGGGGGAGTCCTTGAAGTAGGTCGTAAAAAGTGGTGGGGGGGAATGCACCCCCAATTAGTCGGCTTCTTAGGGTGTTACCCCTTTTGAAAGCTGGGTTATATATATGGTGGTCATCTGCAAAAGGTAATTGGTGCCCCCGGGCCGGGTTACAGCTGGTGGTAAGGTATTGGTGGGCAGATGGCCAAAATTAAATATCGGTGGCTTCAAGGACTTGCTCCTGTCATTCTGGTTGTTTAATAATGTTATGACCCTGATAGGGTCGCAGTTGGTTATTTAATGTTATGATGAATTCCTTTTTGGGGATTCAAAAAGTTACGGCATTTAAAATTCCGTGTTATTTAAATAATAAACACCTGCTGTGGCCATTAAAATCCAACTCTGTTTCAGTGTCTGCTTTGGGTAAAGGGTAGGTTTCCATAAGGGGAGAAGCGACTCGACTTATTTGAGTCAAGCGATTGGTAGTAATGTGAGGTAGAGAGAAACTAGACCACAAGCAGGAAGCTCAATAGTCTGGCAAGGAGGTACTGCAAGGTCTAGGCTTATATAGTAGCCAAAATGGTGAGACCAATTAAAGCAATCAAGGCACAGGAATCTAGAGAAGCTAGACATTATATCCAGCACCGGAGCTGTCTACAGCACCAATGGTTCAACAAGAACAGCTAATGCCTGGGACAAAGGAGTCTTTTGTTTTGATTCCTGACAGCATTATTTTAAGCCCACACATCTTCCACATACTTAGGCCACCTATCTTGGTGCATTTCCTCTAATGTTCAGATAATACCCAGCAGGGTCTGGTTGAAGCTCTCACAGGGACTGTTCACCTGGGGATCGGGTTTGTAATTTTCTGATACTGTGCAACACACACAGCTCTTGTACTAGCTGAGACTCAAAGCCAGGGCCTTGGTCAGTCAACCATTGTAACGTCCGTGGTCGCTGACCAAGAACTCCTTTCATCCAGTCGACGCCCTTCTCTCCAGAGATGTCTTCACAAAAAACCGTCCTGTTCCACAGTGACCACCAGGATGCGCTCGCGAGCTCCGTGCAGACTTAAGAAGCCAAAGCGCACGCAGGTGAGAGATTGAGCTGATTGCTATTAGAGCACCCTGGGCTATAAGAAGGGCTGTGCCCCTCCCTGCAATGCCTGAGCATTGTTTGTCGTATCCAAAGTTTGTCTATGCAAATGGTCTCCTAGCGTTTTCCAATTCCCAGTGTTCCCTGTATCCTGTGCTATCCTGGTCAAGTGTCGTGTTGAGCTGTAGTCGCGCTGTGCTGTATTCCACGCCTGTCCTGCTACTCCACACCTGACGTCTACCTGCTGCCTAGTCCCAGCCGAGCATGCCTTGCTACTGTCCGAGCTACCACAGGTACACTATACGACTATAGACTGTGACCCACGCCCTGTTGGCCAGTTGCCATACCGTCAAGGCGGTACGGTCCAGTGGGTCCACGAACCCAACGTGACAGTACACTCAGGACATGGACCCCACTGGTCGATCCAAGACCAAGATGACGTCGCAAGAGATGCGGACGGATATGCTAGACCTCCGGTCTCAACAGGACCAACTCCTCCAGGCCTTGAACATTATCGCACGTCGGCAGGAGGCGCTAGCTTCTGTTCCTTCTACTACACCTCCTGGCAGTGTTGATCCTCAGACTACACCTCCTGGCAGTGTTGATCCCCGTTTTTCTTTGCCACTTCCTGACCGCTATGATGGAGACGCAGGGACCTGTCGTGGATTTTTTAACCAGTGCCAGATCCACTTCAGCCTGTATGCCAGGGCATTTTTGTCTGATGGCGCAAGGGTCGTTTTCATCATCTCGCTCCTCACTGGCAAGGCCCTTGCATGGGCGAATCCTATCTGGGAGAGACAAGGATCAGAGACCCGTGACTTCCATTTTACACAGTGTTTGAGGAGCCTGGACGAGTCCCATCTGCTGAACCTACGCCAAGGAGACACCTCCATTTGCGAGTACGCCATCCACTTCCGCACCCTGGCAGGAGAACTGTTGTGGAACAATGAGGCCCTGGTGGCTACATTCTGGCAGGGACTGTCTCCTAACATTAAGGACGAACTTGCCGCTCGAGATCTACCGTCTACCCTGGATGACCTCATCCTTCTGGCCACCTGGATTGATATAACGATCCGAGAACGGCTCCAAGAAGCTCGTCGGGATAAAGGCCTCCCTAGTCTGGTCTCTACCTTGCAGCGACCCCCTGCTGTCCTCTGATGCCAACCCTCCTAAGTAGTCTGTGAGGATGGACCAGTGTAAGCTTTCTACCCAGGAGAGACAACGCAGACACACTTCGGGACTCTGTCTATATTGCGCCCTCAGAGGCCATGTTGTGTGTCTGTGTCCCCAAAAGCCCCAAAGCCTAGGGTTGGTAGGAGAGACAACCTTGGGTAAGGAAGGACTTCCGTCTAAATTATCCATCCCCGTGACCATAGGGTCCGGCGAGAAAACTCATCGGGTCTCTGCGTATCTGGACTGAGGTGGACCTTCTGCAATTACCCACCACCCCTCTGGAGAGCCCGTTGACAGTTGCCTCAGTGAATGGACTACCTCTGCCAGACCCAGTTATGGCTGTGACCAAGCCGCTGAGGCTCCAAGTAGGAGCTCTCCACTCTGAGCTCCTCTCGTTCTTTGTTTTGTCCAAAGCCGTTAACCCCGTGCTGCTGGGCCTGCCTTGGCTCCGACTACATGCCCCAGTCCTGGACTGGAACTCTGGAGAGGTTCTCCAGTGGGGCCCCGAGTGTCACAACCATTGCTTGGTACAGATTCGTTCAGCTCAGCCTACTCTGTCTCTTTCATTGGCAGTCATTATGCTGCATTTTCAGATGTCTTCAGCAAGAGGGAGGCGGAGACGCTGCCCCCACACTGAGCGTATGACTGTCCTACCAAGCTGATTCCTGGTGCATCCCTTCCCCGTGGTAGGGTATATCCTATCCCCTTGCCAGAGACTCTGTCCATGTCCGCCTATGTTAATGAGAACTTGGAGAGGGGCTTCATACGGAAGTCTTCCTCCCCGGCAGGAGCCGGATTCTTCTTCGTCAAGAAAAAGGATGGTTCCCTGAGTCCTTGTATCGACTACCGGGTTCTCAACCAGATCACGGTGAAAAATAAGTATCCTTTGCCATTAATCTCAGAACTGTTTGATCGTATACGTGGTGCCAAGATTTTTTCAAATCTAGACCTTCGTGGGGTTTAGAACGTAATCCGGATTTGCCGGGGTGACGAATGGAAGACTGCATTTAACACCCGTGACGAAAACTATGAATATCTAGTAATGCCCTTCGGCCTGTGTAATGCTCCCGCAGTCATCCAGGAGTTTGTTAATGACATCTTCCTTGACCTCCTCTATGTTTGTGTAGTAGTCTATCTTGATGACATCTTGATTTTTTCTCCAGATCCCATGACTCATCAGAGACATGTCCGTCAAGTTTTGCTGTGGTTAAGGGAGAATCGTCTGTACGCCAAGTTGGAGAAGTGCGTGTTTAAGAAAGATGCTCTACCCTTCCTGGGCTACATCGTCTCAAATCGAGGTCTCGAGATGGATCCTGAAAAGGTAAAGTCCGTCCTGGAATGGCCACGCCCTCAAGGTTTGAGGGCCATACAGCGCTTTCTGAGATTCGCCAATTTTTACAGACAGTTCATCCCAAACTTCTCCTCACTGACTTCTCCTATCTCTAACCTCACCAAGAAGGGCATGAACGCCAAGGTGTGGACTCCTGAGGCAGAGTCCGCATTCCATAGCCTGAAGAGTGCCTTCACATCAGCCTCTATCCTCCATCATCCAGATGTTTCTCTACAGTTCTCATTGGAGGTGGACGCCTCCTCTGTCGGTGCTGGCGCACTCCTCTTACAGAGAGGTTCCAAGGGCAAGTCAATGGTATGTGGATATTTCTCTAAGCTCTTCTCTTTCGCAGAACGCAACTACTCAATTGGGGATCTGGAGTTACTGGCGATCAAATTGGCTCTGGAGGAGTGGAGTCATCTACTAGAGGGCACAGCTCATCCCATCCTAATTTCTACGGACCACAAGAATCTCACCTATTTCCAGATGGCCCAACGGCTGAATCCTCGTCAGGCCAGGTGGTCGCTGTTCTTAACCAGGTTCCAGTTTGAGCTCCATTATCGCCCGGCTGACAAGAATGTGAGGGCCGATGCCTTGTCCAGATCTTTCGAGACAGAGGACACCACAGAAATTCCACAGAATATTATTGATCCGTCTTGCATTGTCTCTGTCAACCCCATGCAAGTTGGGGACATTATTCCAGGGAGGACCTTTGTGCGCCTGGCTGACAGAAGGAGAATCCTCTGCTGGGGACACTGCTCTAGACTGGCAGGTCACGCGGGGACCCGTAAAACTCGAGACCTGATTGCCCGTCATTTCTGGTGGCCCACGCTGTCCAAAGACATTATGGACTTTATTTCTTCCTGCTCAGAGTGTGCAGCTAACAAGGTCGCTCACTCCAGACCTGCTGGTCTGCTCCAGCCATTGCCTGTGCCCGATGCTCCCTGGCAGCATATATCTATGGACTTTGTTACGGACTTGCCTCCCTCTGCGGGATGCAGTACAGTCTGGGTAGTGGTGGACCAATTTTCGAAGATGGCCCACTTCGTTTCGCTGACTGGTCGTCGTCTGCTCCTCAACTGGCCAAACTTTTCATCCAACACATCTTCCGCCTGCATGGCTTACCGCGGCCTATTATGTCTGATTGGGGGGTTCAGTTCACCTCGAAGTTCTGGAAAGCCCTCTGCGGACCCCTCTGTGTGAAGTTGGACTTTTCCTCAGCCTACCATCCTCAGTCCAATGGTCAGGTTGAGAGGATCAATCAGATCTTGGAGAACTACCTACGCCACTTCATCTCCAAGCAGCATGATGACTTGGTGCAGCTGCTTCCGTGGGCTGAGTTCTCATATAATAATCACACCAGCGAGTCAACAAGGAATACACCGTTCTTCATTGTCTACGGCCAACACCCACGAATTCCTCTCCCGGTGCCTGATACGTCCGAGGTACCAGCTGCTGACATGGCCTGAAGGCAGACGAGAAGAGAACCTCAATGCGCCTACCCTTTTGAAGAAGTTTCTCTCTCGCTCTGGTCCAAAGAAAAGGGGGCGTAAAAGGGGGGATACTATAACGTCCGTGGTTGCTGACCACAAACTCCTTCCATCCAGTCGACGCCCTTCTCTCCAGAGATGGCTGCACATACGGCCATCCTTTTCCACAGTGACCACCAAGGTCCGCTCGCGAGCTCAGTCTAGACTTAAAAAGCCAAAGCGCACGCATGTGGGAGATTGAACTGATTCCTCTCAGAGCACCCTGGGCTATAAGAAGGTCCCAGCCCCATCCTCCGATGCCGGAGCGTTGTTGTCGTATCCTAAGGTTGTCTTGCAAATGGTCCCCTAGTGTTTCCTGCTCCCAGTGTTCCCTGTTCCTGTATCCTGTAACCTGTATCCTGATCTAGTGCCGTGCTGAGCTGTTGCCGTGCTGTGCTGTATACCACGCCTGTCCTGCTACTCCACGCCTGACGTCTACCTGCTGCCTAGTCCCAGCCAAGCCTGCCTTGCTACTGTCTGAGTGTCACGGGCACTGGGTTTGTGGACCCACTAGGCCGCTCCGCCGTAGCGGGGAGGCAGCTGACCAGGTCACAGTCTATGTGAAAGTAGATAGCAGACAGTAATGTTTAGGTACCTGTAATAGTCCGGACGGTGACTGTGGCCTCAGCACGGATGGAGACAGGTGCGGAAAGTGGCGCCAGACGTGGCGGGCAGTATCCGATGAGCCAATGGTACTTGACGTGGCAGATGGTACTTGACGTGGCAGATGACACTTGACGTGGCAGATGGCACTTGACGTGGCAGATGGCACTTGACGTGGCAGATGGCACTTGACGTGGCAGATGCACTTGACGTGGCAGATGACGCTTGACGTGGCAGATGGCACTTGACGTGGCAGATGGCACTTGACGTGGCAGATGACACTTGAACACGGGTAGGCACAGGAACAATGCGGAATACAGGAACGGTAACAGGGCACGGGTAACAGCAGGAACGGGAGACACTAAGGGACCATTTGCGAGACAGACAGGGAAAGACTAACAACGCTCAGGCAAGGATCAGAAGGGCTGGGGCATTCTTATAGAGCAGGGAATCACGTGGGTTAATAATCATTGATTCCATGTGCGCGCGCTGGCCCTTTAAGAGCGGGCGTGAGCGTGCGCGCGCACCCTACGGGACCCGGCCGGACGGAGCGGAAGCGAGCGCTGGCATCTCCTAGGAGGGAGAAGGAGGCCAGCGCTCACAGATCCATGGCTGCGGGCGTCGGGAGGTGAGTGAACCCGACGGCCCGCGGCCATGGGCGCTAGAGTATCCCCCCTCTTACACCCCCTCTTCTTGAGGCCAGAGTGAGAGAGGAACTTTTTAATAAAAGCAGGAGCACTGAGGTTCTCTTCTGGCTCCCAGGACCTCTCCTCAGGACCAAACCCTCTCCAGTCCACCAGATAGAAAGTCCTTCCTCCTACCCTCTTGCGGTCCAGGATCTCCTTTACCTCGAATACATCGGAAGGGCCGCTGGAAGCAACTGTGGAACTAGAAGTCTTGCTGTAGCGGTTCAGGACCACTGGTTTCAGGAGGGCCACATGGAAGGAGTTAGGGATTCTGAGGGTAGGGGGCAGCCGCAGCTTATAGGAAACAGGGTTAATTTGTTGCAGGATCTCGAAGGGACCAAGGAACCTGGGAGCAAACTTGTATGAAGGCACCCTCAAGCGAATGTTTCGAGAGGACAGCCAGACTTTAGTCCCAGGAAGATACTGAGGCGGCTCTCTTCTTTTGGTATCTGCCTTACGCTTCATGCGTTCGACCGCCTGCAAAATAGAGGACCGGGTCTGTTGCCAGATTTGCAGGAGGTCCCCATATGCAGAGTCAGCAGCGGGTACCTGAGATGAAGTCGACACTGGAAGAGGAACTCTGGGATGTTGACTGTACACGATGTGAAACTTAGTGGAGGTGGTGGACTCACTTGTGTGGTTGTTATATGAAAACTCCGCCCATGGAAGAAGCTGTACCCAGTTATCGTGCTGTGAAGAAATGAAGTGGCGGAGGTAATTTTCCATGATCTGGTTGATCCTCTCAACTTGCCCATTGGACTGGGGGTGATAGGCAGAGGAAAAGTCCAAACTCACATCCAGGAGTTTACAGAGGGCTCTCCAGAACTTGGAGGTAAACTGAACCCCCCCGGTCGGACACAATGTGAAGAGGCAAGCCATGCAAGCGGAAGATGTGCTGAATGAAGAAGCTTGCTAGTCGAGGAGCAGAGGGTAGGCCGGTTAGCGGGATAAAATGTGCCATCTTAGAGAACCGGTCCACCACCACCCAGATGGTGTTGCATCCTGCTGAGAGAGGAAGGTCTGTGACGAAGTCCATAGCGATGTGCTGCCAGGGGGCACTGGGTACAGGTAGGGGTTGAAGCAGGCCGGCAGGCTTGCTGTGGGCCACCTTGTTAGAGGCACACACCGTGCAAGCAGAGACAAAGTCCAGAACATCTTTAGGTAGCGTGGGCCACCAGAAGTGACGAGCGACCAGGTCTTGGGTTTTACGGACACCAGCGTGCCAAGCCAGTTTAGAACTATGTCCCCAGCGGAGAATTCTTTTTCTGTCAGCCAACCGAACAAAAGTTCTCCCTGGAGGAATATCTCTAAGCTGAAGAGGATTGGCGGTGACAACGCAGGATGGGTCTATGATCGCCTGAAGGGACTCCACCGTGTCTTCCGTTTCGAATGATCTGGACAGGGCATCGGCCCTCACGTTCTTGTCTGCGGGACGGTAGTGGAGCAGAAATTGGAAACGGGTGAAGAACAGTGACCACCTGGCTTGACGAGGGTTCAGTCTTTGAGCGGACTGAAGGTAAGTGAGATTCTTGTGGTCGGTGAAGATCAGGATGGGGTGAGCAGCGCCCTCCAGAAGATGTCTCCACTCCTCCAGGGCCAACTTGATAGCCAGTAGCTCCCGATCTCCAATGGAATAATTGCGCTCAGCAGAAGAAAATAGTCTTGAGTAGTAGCCACACACTACTGCCTTTCCTTTGGAGCTCCTCTGGAACAGAAGTGCGCCTGCACCAACAGAGGAAGCGTCCACCTCCAGTGAGAACTGCCGAGATATGTCAGGGTGATGGAGGATCGAAGCTGAAGTGAAGGCCTTCTTGAGGCTAATGAATGCGGACTCTGCCTCTGGAGTCCACACCTTGGCGTTCACACCCTTCTTGGTAAGGGTAGAGATGGGGCCGTCAGAGAAGAAAAGTTCGGAATGAACTGCCGGTAGAAATTGGCGAAACCAAGGAACCGCTGTATGGCCCTTAGGCCTTGAGGACGTGGCCATTCCAGGACAGACTTTAACATCTCAGGGTCCATCTTAAGGCCTTGATCCGAGATGACATAGCCCAGGAAGGGCAGAGACCTCTTTTCAAAGGTGCATTTCTCTAACTTGGCATACAAGCGATTCTCTCTTAGTCGCAGAAGAACTTGACGAACGTGCCTCCGATGGGTCATCAGATCTGGGGAGAAGATTAGAATATCATCGAGATAAACTACAACACATGTATAGAGCAGATCTCGGAAGATGTCATTAACGAACTCCTGAAATACTGCGGGAGAGTTACACAGTCCGAAGGGCATCACTCGTTATTCGTAGTGCCCATCGCGGGTGTTAAATGCCATCTTCCATTCGTCACCCCGGCGAATCCGGATTATAGGCGCCTCGCAGATCTAGCTTGGAAAAAATTTTGGCTCCTCATATGCGATCAAACAGCTCGGAAATGAGTGGCAACGGGTACTTGTTCTTGACCGTGATCTGATTGAGACCACGGTAATCAATGCAGGGTCGGAGAGATCCATCTTTCTTTTTAACAAAGAAGAATCCTGCCCCGGCCGGGGAGGAAGATTTTCGAATAAAACCCCTCTCCAAGTTCTCCTTGATATAGGCTGACATCGATAAAGTCTCTGGCAAGGAGAGAGGATATACTCGTCCACGGGGAAGAGAAGCATTGGGAACCAGTTCAATGGGACAGTCATAATTCCGATGTGGAGGCAACGTCTCAGCCTCTCGTTTGCAGAAGACATCCGCAAAACTGGCATACTGAGGAGGTAGATTGGAGAGTGACTGCGGCAGAGGGGGCACAACAGGACGGACTTGTGACAGGCAATGGCTATGGCATCTGGAACCCCATTGAAGAACTTCTCCAGAACTCCAGTCGAGTGTCGGGGCGTGTAGACGGAACCATGGCAGAGCCAGCAGGATAGGATTGATAGCCTTGGGTAGTACCAGGAAGGAGATCTGTTCTGAGTGAAGAGCTCCGACCCGTAATGTCACCGGCTCAGTGATGAGCATGATTGGATCAGGCAGCGGTAGACCATTCACAGAGGCAACTGCCAGGGGTCTCTCCAGACGGACTGTGGGTAGTTGAAACCGATCCACTAGATCTTGGTGGATAAAATTAGCAGCCGCTCCAGAGTCAAGATAGGCGGAGGAAGGATGTGATGCCTGTCCGGTGACGATGGCCACAGGTATCGATAATTTGGAAGAGGTTTTAACATTTGGAGACGTTCCACCTAGAGTTGCCTCTCCAACCAACCCTAGGTACTGGAGTTTCCCGGTTTCTGTGGGCATTGACGCACAAAATGACCCTTGAGGCCGCAATACATGCAAAGTCCAGAGGAGCGTCTGCGCTGCTTCTCCTGTTCAGATAACCGGACTCTGTCTACCTGCATGGGTTCCTCAGGTAGCGCACTAGGAGTGAACAATTGTGGTCTCTGGGCAGGGGGTGCTTGTCTGTGGACCCGGCTCTCCTGACGAACCTCTAGAGAGCGCTCCCGGATTCTCATATCAACCCGGGTGGCTAACAGGATGAGGGCATCCAAGGTAGAAGGAAGGTCGCGGGCTGCCAGTTCGTCCTTGATGTGAGAGGACAGTCCCTGCCAGAAGGTCGCCACCAGTGCCTCATTGTTCCATGCCAGCTCGGCTGCTAGGGTACGGAAGGAGATCGCATACTCCCCTACTGTGGAGCCTTCTTGCTTGAGGGTCAACAGAGTGGCTGCGGCAGGGGATGTTCGACCCGGCTCCTCGAACACGGCACGAAAGGACTGCAGGAACAAGGCTAGGTCCGCGGATACAGCACCTTGTTGCTCCAAGATTGGGTTTGCCCATGCGAGGGCCTTGCCAGCGAGGAGGGAGATAATGAACGCTACTTTAGCCTCCTCGGAGGGGAAGAGATGAGGCCGTAGTCTAAAATGCACCGTGCATTGATTAAGAAATCCTCGGCATGCTCTGGGATCACCGTCATAGCGAGGAGGAAGAGGCAGAGGAACTGAGGATCCGGAACAAACAGGGGGAGCAACAGGCAGTGGCACGGCAACAGCTTCTGGAGGAAGATCCGGGGGTGGAACAGCGAGTAGATCCAGGCGGACCAGAATAGAATTCACCACCTCAAGGAGTTGATCCTGACGAGTGCGTAGGTCATGCATCTCCGTCTGAATTTTCTGTACTGGGGTCTTGGGCTGGCCAGCGGGTTCCATGGCCTGAGCGTACTGTCACAGGCACTGGGTTTGTGGACCCACTAGGCCGCTCCGCCGTAGCGGGGAGGCAGCTGACCAGGTCACAGTCTATGTGAAAGTAGATAGCAGACAGTAATGTTTAGGTACCTGTAATAGTCCGGACGGTGACTGTGGCCTCAGCACGGATGGAGACAGGTGCGGAAAGTGGCGCCAGACGTGGCGGGCAGTATCCGATGAGCCGATGGTACTTGACGTGGCAGATGATACTTGACGTGGCAGAAGACACTTGACGTGGCAGATGGCACTTGACGTGGCAGATGGCACTTGACGTGGCAGATGACACTTGACGTGGCAGATGGCACTTGACGTGGCAGATGGCACTTGACGTGGCAGATGACACTTGAACACGGGTAGGCACAGGAACAATGCGGAATACAGGAACGGTAACAGGGCACGGGTAACAGCAGGAACGGGAGACACTAAGGGACCATTTGCGAGACAGACAGGGAAAGACTAACAACGCTCAGGCAAGGATCAGAAGGGCTGGGGCATTCTTATAGAGCAGGGAATCACGTGGGTTAATAATCATTGATTCCATGTGCGCGCGCTGGCCCTTTAAGAGCGGGCGCGAGCGTGAGCGCGCACCCTACGGGACCCGGCCGGACGGAGCGGAAGCGAGCGCTGGCATCTTCTAGGAGGGAGACGGAGGCCAGCGCTCACAGATCCATGGCTGCTGGCGTCGGGACAACATGTTTGCAAGAAGCTTAAATGTGAGAATTAAAACATAATATTTTTTGGAAAGTGAAAATTAAATTAATACAATTACTATATCTACTATATCTACTATAATCTGGTATGGATGGGACATTTAGGAACTGAAAAATAAAATTGACAACTAAATATATATTGAGTAGATGCAATAAATAGAAGTATAAGTCCTTCCTTTATACTATTCGGCCCTTTGGAATATTTTCTAGCCATAGCCAAAGCCATAGCCAAAGCCATAGTTTAGCCATAGCCAAACTGTCTATACAGACCATTGTGCCATCTAAAGCCCTCAAACATTGCAGTAGCTTTGACTCAGGTTAAATGAAGATTGGCTACCTATACCACCAAAGCTCTGTGAGTATAGAAGAATTACTGCAATCTTCTGGAGGCTTCTGATAGCCAAATCAGAAGATGTCCTCTAGAGTCATTTATATCTGAACCTAAACCTCCTTTGAGAACCAGGCCTTATAAACTGGGAGAAATTAACAACTCCCTCCACAAGCTTCCAAAACCTGGGATATATTATAAATTCAGAATACTTCACAACATCTTGCCCCTCAACTTAGAGGATTCATCAAAAATCCACTATCTTGCAATCCTCCGGTAAAGTGTCCTTAAGCTCAGTATGTAAGATGCAGAACTGATCAGTTTTCCTAAGGAGACAATTCATCTTTGACCCGTTCAGTTAAAATCTTCTCTAAGAGCAACAAAGGCCAAGATGAGAAAGTCCTTAGTATCTTGAGCAGAGTCTTAATGACTCCAGTGCGTGTTAACAGAACTAACAGTTCTTCCAAGACCACTCAGAAGGGGGGAATGGCAAACTTCCAGTATTTTGCTCTCTCTACAGGGAGGACAGTCCTCTGGCAGTGTATGTGATGTCAATCCCACAGAGCATCAGTCTGGTGTCCATTTTCCCTCCATTTCTCCTAGTAGCATATGTACATCAGGATTGTACCTCTCATAGACATAATTTGTTATTGGTAGTTTGTAGTTTACCATACTAATATAGATGAATTATGGGAGAATCTGTTGTCTTAAGTATGAGAATAACAGTTAACTGAGTTGTTTACCATATATCATTTAGTGGGAAGTCTGTAGTATAAAAAGTTAATAATTGTCTCCTATGGGATACAATCAATGGGACCTTGGAAGTCCCAGGCCAGTCAAAAATTCTGTATTAACTAGACTGAACTTTTTACCCCAATGGAGGGGGCTTGGAGCACTTCCAATGCCATATATAGATATGCTTTTGCTGCTACATGCAAGTAATATATCCGTATACCATAAGGGACCCTAATAGTAATTGGTTAAGCTACCTCTGCAACTGGGCTGGAACTGAATCATGTATGTCTTCTATTGGTTTTGTATGTTATGTATTGGCTTCTGTATAAATGAACAACCCAAGGCATCAACCAGCAGAGAAAACCACATGCTTGATACTAAAGCACTTCCGTGTTTGTGTCTTCTCTCCGGTGCATCATTATCTGATTTGGACTCCGAGGCTGGACGATAACAGAGTACCTTTAGCTCTCCCAAAACCCAGGCTACTCTGACATTTCATTAGTGCTGAATCCCGGGACTTCCTGGTTTACAATCTTTTTGCAGTGGCTGGCGTGAATCCAGGTGTCTTTGCCTTCGAGCTTGACTGAAGTTGCACTGACCAGTTGTACTTGGAACGGTACGGTATTTCTGGGCTCAAAAGCCTTCCTTGTGTGTCTTTTCAGGACTACTCAATCACCAGCAGCAGTTGATGGTTAACATCTAAGGAATTGGGGTCTGGAATAGAAGAATACACTGGTTTATGCAATTCACATAGGCTGTTAGTCTGTCAAACTCTTGCTGCAACTGTTGTGGCAAGTACAAACCCGTCTTTGAGGCTGACTCAAACAGTACTTCATAGGGGCTGAGTTTCAATGGCCCCCTAGGAGTAGTTCTTACAGAATACAATGCCAAGGGTAGGCATTCAGTCCATAGCAAACCTGAGGAATCCATGGCTTTCTGTATTTTTAACTTCAGGGTTTCGTTTAGTCTTTCTACCTTACCACTACTTTGAGGGTGATATGGTGTATGGATTGCCTGTGTGATGCCAAGGCTAGTAAGTATATGCCCTAGTACTCATGTGAAATGGGTTCCTCTGTCACTCTCAATTACTTCAGGGACCCCATATCGGCAAACTACTTCACTGAGTATTTCACTGTTTTTAGCTGAGGCTTTGGTTTCTGTCTTTGAAAACAAGTCAGTACGTACGAGGACATATTCATATACACCTACGGTGCCTTGGGTAGCTGTATGTAGTCCGCCTGCAGTCACTGGAAGGGGTAATTAGGGCAAGGCGTGTGCTTACTGGGTGTTTTCGTCAATTTACCCGGGTTGTGTCTGGCACATATCGGACAACCCTCTACATGTCGAGCAGCTGCGTTCTAGAAACCAGGGGAAAACCAGTGTTGTAACACTGTGCTACTCTTGGCTCCTTTTGAGTTGTGAACTGTGGAATGTGCTAGGGCGCACATAATTGGAAAAAGACTACGTGGTAAGCACGTTTTACCTTTTACACGCCACGGCTCTCCTTTACCTCGGACAGCTCCTGCCACAATTTCTGTTCAGGGGCTGGTGCTTCTGTCTGGAAAGAACACAGCAATTGCTCTGTGACTGGGCCCACTTCTTGGACTACCAACATGGGGAGGGTTGCAGCTGCTTTTTCTGCTTGGTCAGCCCGTGCATTCCCTTTTGCTTCAGGGTTGTCTAGTCTTATGTGCACTTGCACTTTAATTATGGCTACCTCTGTAGGTAATGCTAGAGCCTCAAGTAGTTGTTGTACTGCATCTTCATTTTAATTGGTTTCCTGAAGTCAGAAAGCCACTTGCTCGCCATATTGGGCCATAATCGTGTGCGACTCCAAAAGCGGACCTTGAGTCTGTATAGACGTTCACCCTTTTACCTGTGCCCAACTTACATGCTTCTGTGAGTGCCATGAGTTCTGCCTCTTGGGCGGAGCTGCTGGAGGGCAGTGACTTTTGCAGCACTGTCATACCTTCCTGGACTACTGCATACCCGGTGGTGAAATGTCCTGACTGCTTATTCCAGTATCTAGATACGTCTATAAAATACTGAACATCATAGTTAGTCAAAGGTACATTAGTGACACCTGGTAACCCTTTGGGTTTGAGTTGCATTAAACTGTGACAATCATGCTTATGTTCCATATCAAACAAGTCATTATCATTTGCAAGTTCGTACATTAAGATCTGGCGCCCCCCCTTACCCTCCATTCGCTACAACAATAGGCATCAGTGTAGCAGCGCTTGGGCGTAGTACATCATTTAAGAGTGATGGAGGGATTTAGTAAGGCACGTTCAAGTTTGGTGATATGGAAAGTGGTGAAGTGCTTAGTCTTAATATTGTGCATGACTTCTGAAACTGTGTGTGGGACATGAAGCACTAAATCATGTTGTAAAATAATGTCTGCAGTTTTGTCAAGGAGGAGGGCGGCTGCTATAATAGCCCTGAGGCAAGAGGGAGCACCGTGTGCAATGGAATTGTGACTAGCAGAGTAATATCCGATGGGGTGCATGCTACCATCATGGTCTTGGGTGAGCACACCTGAAGCGTGACCACCTTGTTGGTGACAATAGAGGTGGAAAGGCTTAAGGTAGCTAGGGATGCCCAGAGCTGGGGCTGAGATCAAAGACAGCTTGAGAGCGTCAGGCGAGAGTTGGAAGGGGTCAGTTTGTGGGCAATCATACAGGGGCTGCATTGATATGGACACATTTTTAAATCATGGTCTACAATAACCCACTAATCCTTGAATGGATCTGAGAGAGCGATGGTTGTGTGGGATCAGGGGGCCTTGGATAGCAGTAAGCCTGGAGGGAGTGAGGTGCAATGCACCAGCAGAGAGGCAATGACCAAGGAAAACAACAGTGGGCTTACAAAGTTGTACTTTGTTCTTTGCAACCAATATGGAACAGATACAAAAATAATGAGACTGTTTTTTTAGCGCATATGTCAACAGAGATACAACACATAAGCAAATTGTAATGTAAGGGTAGGGAGACGGACAGGTGAGCCCTAATCTACCCGCCACTCAGTCCCTGCCTAGGCGACTGCGGACAACTGGGCGACGGTCCCTACGCTCACTATGTGAACGACAAACAAAACAGACAGGGGAACACAGAAGCAAGGGAAGAGGGGCAGTTGCCCACGGAAATACCGTGAGCAACAGAGTAGTGAACGAGCCGAGTCAAACCTGGAGAGTAACAAAAGCAGAACAGGAGAATAGTCAGTCAAGCAGGGTCAATATGAAGCAGAGGTCAATGGTAATAGCAGGAACAGCAGAGCCAGGAAACAGAAGAATCACAGGCAAAGGACAGACAACAAATGAAGGTATAAATAGACCAAGGGCGGGAGCTAGAACCGTCTGGCCAGGCTGTGATAGGTTCTCCCACTCCTCAGCCTACCAGCCTGAGTGGTAGCAGATCGAGTCACTCTATCAGACCTAGGGACAGATGCAGACTGATTAACCACGGGCGTCGACACAGAAGCTGTGTCTGGCAGATCCTTTACAGTACCCCCCTTTTATGAAGGGCCACTGGGCTCTTCCTAGATGGACCTGGCTTATTGGGGAACCGAAGATGGAACCTCCAGTGCAAAAACCCAGCGTGAACATCCCGGGTGTGTACCCAAGTCCTATCCTCAGGCCCGTATCCTCTCCAATGGACCAGGTACTGGAGGGAGCCTTGGACAATCCTGCTGTCCATAATCTTGGCCACCTCGAATTCTACCCCTTCAGGGGTGAGAACAGGGACCAGGGGTCTCCTCGAGGTAGTCAAGGACGGGGAGCAGCGTTTCAGGAGGGAGGCATGAAACACGTTGTGTATTTGAAAGGACGGGGGGTAACTCCAGCCGGAAGGAGACAGGGTTAAGGACCTCAATGACCTTGTACGACCCTATATACCGGGGAGCAAACTTTTTGTACGGAACTTTAAGGCGCAAGTTTTTTGAAGACAGCCACACCAGATCCCCGACCACAAACAAGGGGTTAGCAAAACGTCTTTTATCTGCCTGAGTTTTTTGTATGCTCTGGGATGCCTCAAGGTTCTTCTGAACCTGGGCCCAGACTGTGCACAGTTCCCGATGAACCTTGGGATTGTTGGAACCACCAGGTTAAACGGAGGAGAACCACGGATTAAACCCAAAATTACAGAAAAAGGGGGAGACCCCTGACGAGTTACTGACCCGGTTAGGGAAAATTCGTCAAGGGGACTGAAGGAGACCCAATCATATTGACAGTCAGAGATAAAACACCTTAAATATTGTTCTAGAGACTGATTAGTCCTCTCAGTTTGACCATTAGTTTCAGGATGGAAGGCTGAGGAGAAGGACAGCTCAATCTCCAACTTCTTACAGAAAGCTCTCCAAAACAATGAAACAAAAATGTACCCCTCTGTCTGAAACAATATTGACAGGAACCCCATGGACACGCAGGATGTGTTTGACAAACAAGGTAGCTAACGTCTTGGCATTGGGTAGTTTCTTTAGGGGCACAAAGTGGCACATCTTACTAAAGCGGTCTACTACAACCCACACCACCGACTTGCCTTGGGATGGAGGCAGAACGGTGATAAAATCCATGGAGATATCGGTCCAATGTCTCTGAGGAATGGGCAAAGAACATAGTAAGCCCGCTGGTCGGGACCTGGGAATCTTGGACCTATCACAAATTTCACAAGCGGCGACATAGGAATTAAAAACGTCTTTAGGCAACCCAGGCCACCAATAGGTTCTAGAAATGAGGTGCTTGGTACCCAGGATGCCAGGATGGACAGATAGTGCAGAGTCATGATTTTCCCTGAGTACCCTTAGCCGGAAACTGCAGGGGAACAAACAGCTTGTTCTCAGGAAGGTTCCCGGGAGCTGAACCTTGATCAGCCGCAATTTCGGAGACTATGTCAGAATCAACAGAGGATATGATTATACCTGGGGCAAAACACAAGCAGGATCCTCCTCCAAAGGAGGGCTGGCCATGAAGCTACGCGACAGTGCATCAGCTTTAATATTTTTAGACCCAGCCCTATAGATGACCACAAAGTTGAATCTAGTAAAAAACAACGCCCATCGAGCTTGTCTCGGGTTTAGCCTCCGGGCAGATACTAGGAAAACCAGATTCTTGTGGTCAGTAAGGACCGTTACCTGGTGCCTAGCCCCCTGCAAGAAGTGGCGCCGCTCTTCGAATGCCCATTTAATGGCTAAGAGTTCACAGTTGCAAACGTCATAGTTACTCTCAGTGGGCGAGAACTTCCTGGAGAAGTAGGCACAGGGACAGAGATGGGTGAGAGACCTGGTACCCTGGGACAACACAGCACCCACTCCCACCTCGGAGGCGTCAATCTCCACGATGAATGGCTCCATTTGGTTAGGCTGAATCAGCACTGGGGCAGAGATAAAGCACTTCTTAAGGATCTCAAAAGCCTGGATCGCCTCCGGAGGCCAGTGGAGGATATCAGCACCCTTGCGAATAAGATCCGTAAGAGGCTTAGCGATGACCGAGAAGATAGCAATAAATCTCCTGTAATAATTAGCAAACCCCAGGAAGCACTGTAACGCCTTCAGGGAGGCAGGTTGGACCCATTCAGCCACAGCCTGAACCTTGGCAGGGTCCATGCAGAATTCATTAGGAGTGAGGATATGACCCAAAAATGGTATCTCCTGCACCCCAAACACACATTTTTCGGTTTTAGCAAACAGTTTGTTTTCCCGAAGGGCCTGGAGCACCTTCCTGACATGCTCAATGTGGGAGGACCAGTCCTTGGAAAACACAAGTATATCATCAAGGTACACTACAAGAAATATCCCCAGATAGTTTCTTAAAATCTCATTTATGAAATTCTGGACGACCGCGGGAGAATTACACAACCCAAAGGGCATGACGAGGTATTCAAAATTAATTTCGGGCGTGTTAAACGCAGTCTTCCACTCATCCCAGTCTCTGATTCGGATAAGGTTATAAGCCCCTCGAAGATCAAACTTAGAGAACCATTGGGCCCCTTGAACCTGATTGAAGAGATCAGGAATCAAAGGAAGGGGATACTGGTTCCTTACAGTGACCTTATTCAAGTTTCGGTAATTGATGCACGGCCTAAGACCACCATCCTTCTTCCCTACGAAGAAGAAGCCAGCACCTACCGGAGAAGTAGAGGGGCGAATGTAACCCTTGGCCAGGCATTCCTGGATATATTCTCTCATGGCTTCACGTTCGGGACAAGAGAGATTAAATATCCTACCCTTAGGGAGCTTAGCTCCTGGTACCAAATCGATAGCGCAATCGTATTCTCTATGAGGAGGTAACTCTTCGGAGGCCTTTTTAGAAAAAAAACATCAGCGAAGTCCTGAATAAACTCAGGTAGAGTGTTCACCTCCTCAGGGAGAGAAATAAAATTAATATAAACACAGGACGTCATGCATTCATTACCCCATTTAGTAAGATCCCCCGTATTCCAGTTAAATGTGGGATTATGCCTCTGCAATCAGGGAAGGCCTAAAACCAAATCGGACGATAATCCCTGCATCACCAGTACAGAACACTGCTCCAAATGAATGGAGCCAACAATGAGTTAAAAAGCAGGGGTATGCTGCGTAAAATAACCATTAGCAAGTGGAGTGGAGTTGATACCCACTACCGGGACAGGTTTAGGTAAATCAATCAATGGCATAGCTAGAGACATAGCAAATTCCACAGACATAATATTAGCAGAAGACCCTGAATCCACGAAGGCACTGCCGGTGGCAGACCTACCCTCAAAAGAGACCTGAAAGGGAAGCAAGATCTTATTAGGTTTCATATTTACGGGAAATACCTGTGCGACAAAGCGACCTCCCCGATGGTCACTTAGACGCGGAAGTTTTCCGGCTGCTTATTCTTACGCCTCGGACAGTCGTTCACTTGATGCTTGTCATCCCCACAGTAGAAGCAGAGACCATTTTTCCTGCGGAGCTCTCTACGTTGTTGGGGAGACACGGAGGCCCCGAGTTGCATTGGTTCATCCGAGTTTTCCGTGGAGGAACGAAGCAACAGAACCTCGGGAGCCATCATAGGGGAGCCAGATGAGAAGACACAAAAACGTTCAAGTCGTCGTTTCCTGAGACGTCGGTCAAGACGTACCGCTAAAGCCATAACCTGATCTAGAGAGTCAGAAGAGGGATAGCTAACTAACAGGGCTTTCCGGGCGTTCGACAGACCCAATCTAAACTGGCACCTCAAGGCAGGGTCATTCCACCGAGAAGCTACGCACCACTTCCTAAAGTCAGAACAGTACTCCTCAATGGGTCTCTTACCCTGACGTAAGGTCACCAGCTGACTCATAGCAAAGGCAGTCTTGTCAGTCTCGTTATAGATGAGCCCGAGAGCAGAAAAAAAAAGATCAACAGAGGAAAGTTCAGGGGCGTCAGGAGCCAAGGAGAAGGCCCATTCTTGGGGGCCGTCCTGGAGCCCGGACATAATTATACCCACTCGCTGGCTCTCAGAACCCGAGGAGTGGGGCCTTAAACGGAAATAGAGCCTACAATTCTCCTGAAAGGAGAAAAAAGTCTTCCGGTCCCCTGAGAACCGGTCAGGCAACTTGAGGTGGGGTTCAAGAGGTAAGGTGGAAGGCACTACCTGGGTAGCATCACTCTGGTAGTACCTGTGAGCCAGGGCTTGGACCTGTAGGGAGAGACCCTGCATTTGCTGAGCCAGGGCCACAAGGGGGTCCATAGTAGTGTAGGAACCAGGGTAGAAAAGGTATATGGGCCTGTGATTATGTAATGTAAGGGTAGGGAGACGGACAGGTGAGCCCTAATCTACCCGCCACTCAGTCCCTGCCTACTTGCACAGTCCGTCCTAGGCGACGGCGTACAACTGGGCGATGGTCCCTATGCTCACTATGTGAACGACAAACAAAACAGACAAGGGAACACAGAAGCAAGGGAAGAGGGGCAGTTGCCCACGGAAACACCGTGAGCAACAGAGTAGTGAACGAGTCGAGTCAAACCTGGAGAGTACGCGGTAACAAAAGCAGAACAGGAGAATAGTCAGTCAAGCAGGGTCAATATGAAGCAGAGGTCAATGGTATTAGCAGGAACAGCAGAGCCAGGAAACACAAGAATCACAGGCAAAGGACAGACAACAAATGAAGGTATAAATAGACCAAGGGCGGGAGCTAGAACCGTCTGGCCAGGCTGTGATAGGTTCTCCCACTCCTCAGCCTACCAGCCTGAGTGGTAGCAGAACGAGTCACTCTATCAGACCTAGGGACAGATGCAGACTGATTAACCACGGGCGTCGACACAGAAGCTGTGTCTGGCAGATCCTTTACACAAGTCATCAACATATTATTGCAATAGACAAGTGGTGGAGTGTTTGGAAATATCAGGGGAATTTGCTGCACCCTGGGGAAGCACCATCCAGGCTTACTGTTTGCTTCTGTGTGTGAAGGAAAAATATTGGTAACAATCTGGAGACAAATGGATAGAGAAACATACATAGTTATCATTTATTTTCTAATAAATTAGCAATGTCATTTACGCAGACTGTGCTTGTTGTTATATTTTGTACTTCAGTACAATGTTCTAGAACTTTTTACACAATATTTTTACGGTGATAAGCTTGTGGCACTGCTGAGGTGTTATGGAAGCCCAGGTTGCTTCATCACTGACTGGAAACTTTACAAAGTAAATTTTGCATTTCATTTGGAAATCAAGGTCCCAGAGTTTGGAGGAAGAGTGGAGAGGCATCAATCCAAGTTGCTTGTGATCCAGTGTAAAGTTTCTACAGTCAGTGGTTTTTTTGGGGAGCCATGTCATCTGCTGGTGTTGGTCAACTGTGTTATATCAAGTCCAGAGTCAGCGCAGCGTCTACAAGGGCATTTTCTAGCATTTCATTCTTCCCTCTGCTAACAAGCTTTATGGAGATGCTGATTTTATATTCCAGCAGGACTTGGCACCTGCCCACTTCCACTTCTGATGTGCACTTCTTTAAACGATAATATCTTTGCAACCGCTTTGAATATCCTAACTATTTTTACTTTTTTTTTTTTAATTTTCTAGATTATTAATTAATTCCATGTTTTTAATTTTTATTATGAGCAGACATATCACTAAAAAATGTAAAGAAAAAACAATTTTGTCATTTTTTATATAGTTATCTATCTATCTATCTATCTATCTATCTATCTATCTATCTATCTATCTATCTATCTATCTATCTATCTATCTATCTATCTATCTATCTATCTATCTATCTATCTATACATTCATAATCCTTGGATCAGGATTACCTGCCGGGCACCCATACCCATTTTGTAATCTATATATATATATATTGTTGCAGCTCTATAACAATTAGTCTTCTCTGTCTTGGAGGGTGGAGTAGGCTAAGGTCTTGTTCACACAGAGTTATTTGCAGGCAGAAAAATTCAGTCTGGAATTTTGAGGTAGCTTTGGACCTGCCTGCACGCCGTTTGCCATGTTTTTAGCCCGTGGCCATTGAGCGCCGCGGGCAAAAAATGCAGTGATAAATGCTTTCTCTGCCTCCCATTGATGTCAATGGGAGGTCAGAGACATAAACGCCCGAAGATAGGGCATGTTGCTTCTTTTTCCCGTGAGTGGTAATACGCCTCCGCCTCCCATTGAAATCAATAGGAGGCATTTTCGGCTGTTTTTTGGCACATATTCAGACGTGGTTTCTGTGTCAAAAAACCCGTGTGAAGGGGCGTGGCTACGACGGCAAGGCTGAACGGACGCACTTACATGGTGCTCCAGAATCCCGGCGAAAAATAGCAGGCATCCTCCTCTGGGCGAGCTTCGGGGTGAAACCCCACAGTATAACTGGATCCCCCTAGACGATTACGAGCAAAATCCAGGTTTTTGGGCCAAAAACGGAGGTATTTGATATCGGGGCCTACACACGCGGCCGAAGCCGGGGACTAAATTTTGACCCGGACGGAACTCGGAAGTCCGGACCTGGCCACAGCAGACAAAGGAAACCAGGTGGGCTTCCCAAATTTCCCCTACCTCATTGCCCAACTACCCAGGGCACAACTGGACCCTCTCCTATGGTCAAGGGACATTAGAGACTCTCTCAGCCACATTACCAGCTGCGGCCTACCACTGTCTGAGAGACTGGGGCCTGGATTAATGAGGGCATCCACCTGCAGACCATTCCGCAGCGGAGCACATTACAGCAATACAAGGCAGGAGTTCCATACTCAGTTAAACTAATACATTTTAATAAACCACTACAGAAGTGACCACAGGGCTGCACTATTTCACCTGAGAAGCTCTATGTGATGCCTTAATCTTACTACAATGATCTGACTCACCGCATAACTGTTTACCACGGACCTACATAAGCTGCATACAACCTATCTGATTATAAGGTCCCCTGAAGAATACGATCCAATGCCGAGGCGGGGCAAGTCTTCTAAGGTGGCTTCAATTCGATCTTCCATCCCAGATATATTTCGCAGAAATTCGTTACCTTCCATATTTCAGGATACGGATTCGGATATGTCAGCATCACAGGTCTCAATGGCGGGTGACTCAGTCCCCTTACCGCAGAGATCTCCAAAAAGAACTCCAACCTCAATAGCGCCTGAAATGGTCAGGGAGGATCATCTTACGAAAGAGGACCTAACAACGTGTATAGACGCACTGTACCAGAAATTGAAGACCTCTTTTCATACCGAATTACAAAGAGCGACGCATGATCTTACCATGGAGATAACATCAATTGGCACTCGCACAGATCTTCTGGAAACAAAACATGACGAGTTGGTTAAAGCGCACAGCGAACTCAAAACCGAAATTGATCTCATGAAATCCTCTCAGGAATCGATACATCTTCATCTGGAAGACTTAGAAAACAGATCTAGACGGAATAACCTGCGCTTAAGAGGAGTCTCAGAAATGGTGGAGGATCTCAGGACTATGCGATACAACTCTTTACATACCTACTACCGAATGTCCCGACGAATCAATTCCAAATGGACCGTATACATCGGGCGCTGCGACCCAGGCCGGCGGTTGGAGAAAGACCAAGGGACATAGTTCTGCGACTTCACTACTTTACAGTGAAGGAAGAGGTCCTTAAAGCGGCAAGAGAAAAAACTCCACTCTCCTTTAAACAAGAACCGCTACAGATTTTTGCGGATATCTCTCCAGTTACTTTGGAAAAATGGAGACAACTGAAACCCCTTACGGACATTCTGAGAGTGGCTGGAATCAAATACAGATGGGGATTTCCATTCCGGTTGACCTTTCAATACAAAGGTGCTCCGCATACTATCTCAGCACTGGATATGGGATGGAGACTGATCACTCGACTAGGCCTCAGAGAAGGGACTCCTACTCCAGAATCAGCTAATCGTCCTCATCAAAGCCTCCCGTTGGAACCCATTTGGACAACAGCACGTCGCCAACAACTGCATATGACTCCTCCTGCAGGACCAGTTTCACTGAGATCAAGAACACCGACTGTGACCTGAGACGGAGGGTGGCAAAATATATTTGTAACGTATATCTGATGTAATAATCTGTATGGTCGCTATGGACATTTTTTTTTGTATTGGTTTATTTTTCCTCTTCTCTATGGGACCTTGTCCTCCCGGCTGGGAGGGGGAGGACCCTGGATGAATATAGGGCAATAGACTGCCCTGCTGGCAAATATTGTACTTAAGCTAATTCTATATTTTTACTTGTCTAACATTGCATAATCCGCTTGATATTGCGGTGGGTCAGCCAAAACTCTGGTGACGCCTCTGTGCTAGACTTGCTGAACTTGCTCAGAGCCGGTGTTATCGAGCGCGGGTTTTGTTCAGCAAGTTGAGAAAGAGAAAGAGACCCGAATGGGGTCACGTGGAGGGCACTTAGCCGCACTCCACTTTTGTTTTTTTATGTTGACGTTAACTGTAAAAGATGTTATTTGCGTTGGCTGCAGCTATATTTTACATACAAAAGTACTGTCTGCTTATCTACATAATGTAACTCTATCGAATTTCTATGGCATATACTGTTATTACACATAATGTAAAAGGCTTTAATAACCCAATGAAGAGACGAATGGCCTTTAATAATTACAAGAGGCTCCATGGCGATGTTATAATGTTACAGGAAACACATTTTACTCATACTAGTTACCCAAAATACTTTGATAAGACGTTCCAGAGAGTTTACTTATCCACCTCGGACACAAGGAAAAAAGGAGTAGCCATTTTCTTCAGAAATACACTTCCATTTACAGTAACTGACTCCATAATAGACTCAGATGGTAGGTACATAATCCTTACAGGACAACTAGCGGGACAACGTATTACCTTTGCAACGATTTATGCACCTAACCATTCAGCAACCTCCTTCTTTACTAAGTTTTTTAAACAGCTGGAGAAATTCTCCGACTCCTACATTATCCTAGGGGGGGATTTTAACATAGTGATCAATGCCCAATGGGATAGAAGCCGTCCCCAAGCTAATGCACAGTCAGCACCGAAATCATTTATGTACAGGATGAAACAATTATCTCTCGTAGATCTGTGGAGACAAGATCATCCCCTAGATAAGGAATTCTCGTTTTACTCCGCAGTACATGACAGTTATTCTCGGATTGACTACATCCTAACTTCCTCCCAGCTATCTGTTAGACCACACAATACCTCATACACCCAATGTGCATGGTCAGACCACAATATCCACTCACTTCAAGTTTGCATTGGCAACGTCACACGTCCGCCATCATGGAGGCTGAATGATTCCCTACTTTCTCATCCAGAAATAGTCACATCCATATCCAGCGCTCTACAAGAGTATTTTGCCATTAATTCCCTACCAGATACCTCTTCTGCTCAAATATGGCTGGCACATAAAGCAGTGTTGAGAGGTGTACTAATGGCAAAAGGATCAAAATTGAAAAGAGATAGATTGCAACTTCTTAATAAATTGCTATCGACCCTTACAAGACTAGAGCGTCAGTATATTAATAAACCAAATACTATGATTAAAGCTCAGATAGAGGAAACTCGCTGCTCTCTTAGAGCATTGGAGGAGAGCAAGGCTGAGAAAGCACTTCGATGGGGCAAAGCAAAATTGTATGCATATTCCAATCGAGCTACCTCAATGTTCTCCAGAAAACGAAACTCCCACATTAGAGGTAAACAAATTTACCACATGCATAACAACACGGGAACACTAACAACCAATCCGCTTGATATATTAGACACCATGAGTACATTCTGTAGTGCTTTGTATAGCAAACCCCAATCCTTGAACTCCACAGATTTATCTGAATGGCTTTCAACACACCCACTTCCATCTCTGACAGATGAGGCAAGATTACAACTTAATTCCCCGATCACAGCAGAAGAGGTCACTGAAAGCATAAAAAACCTCACATCTTCCAAGTGTCCAGGTCCTGATGGTTACTCCGCTTTCTATTACAAAACATTTTCACAGACATTAACACCGCATCTAACCACATATTTCAACACACTTCTGGCAGGGGAAGTACCACCTCCTGAATTTTCACAGGCTAATATTTCACTCATTCCAAAACCTGGAAAAGATGAAACCCACTGTGCAAATTTACGTCCAATATCAGTACTTAATGTAGACTACGAGATATTTACTAAAATACTTTCAAATAGACTTGCACCATATATGACCTCCCTAATTTCTCCTGATCAAACGGGCTTCATACCATCACGACAAGCAACGGACAATATTCGATTGGCTCACAATATTATTCTTCATGCTACTACGCACAAACGCCAATTACTAATTTTGAGCTTAGATATCCAGAAAGCATTTGATTCGGTGGACTGGAACTACTTATATAGCACACTTACACAATTTGGTATTAGGGGTCCGTACCTAGACGCTATCAGGGCGGTATATCACTCTCCACAAGCTAGAGTAAAATTCCTAGGTCAATACTCTCCTTATTTTCAGATACAAAAAGGGACACGACAGGGATGCCCGTTGTCTCCTCTCTTGTTCGCTCTCGCCATGGAGCCTCTTGCACAGCATATTCGTCTAAATCCAGACATTAAGGGATACAAGGAGCAATCTCATGAGTTTAAATTTAGCATTTATGCAGATGATATGCTTTTATTCATTACAACGCCAATGGTTTCTTTACCAAATCTCATGAACACTCTTACCCGCTTTGGGGCTTACTCAGGGTTAATAGTAAATCCGCTTAAATCCACAGCAATGCAGATACAAATGTCGATGGAACAGGTGGACCTGTTAAAACTTAACTTTGGATTTCAGTGGAAACACTCCCACATGACATACTTAGGAATAGCTCTAGTTAGAGATCCAACTACTTTATACTTAAGTAACTACCCTAAAAAATTTGCATCTATCAGGAAATTATTAGAGGAGTGGTCTAGGTACCATATATCTTGGTTGGGCAGACTCGCTGCAGTTCGAATGGCCATTCTACCCAAGCTGCTGTATTTATTTAGGGCCCTTCCCGTTAGGGTTCCGCGTTATGCCATCTCACATATACAGCGGATATTAAATAAATTCATTTGGGCGAATAAAGGATCAAGAGTTGGTAAGTCCACCTTACATCGCTCCACGGTTAGTGGGGGACTTAGTCTTCCGGACCTGAAATTATATTACTATGCGGCACAAATCTCACAGATCGCAGCATGGAACTGTGACCCCAGCACCGTAAGATGGGTTTTGTTTGAATCCCTTACCACATCTCCATCCTCACTAAAGGCACTGATGTGGTCTCCGGTTTTAAGATCTCACATTTCTGGCATCAAAAATAGCATTATCAAACACTCCCTCACACTTTGGTTTATATGTCGGGAAAAGTTTAAACTTATGTCTAATCCATCCGCATTACAACCATTATTGCTTAACCCTGACTTTCCGCCGGGATTACACCCGGAGGCCTTCCAGTGGTGGACCTCATTAGGCTTCACTTCATTACTTAAGTTGTGCAAAGATGGTAAATTCCTTTCTTTTGAGGCCCTACGTCAGGATTTTCAAATCCCGCTCAGGGAATATTTTAGATATCTACAAATACACCATCTTCTCATGGGATCTGTCTTTTTACCAAGCGACACTAGTATAACCTTCTATGAGGCTAATTGTCAAGACTCCCCAAGGGGGAAAGGGCTGATTTCAGTTTTGTACTCCCAATTCAGAAGTGAAACGTATAATGGTCCAACGTCATATATGATGGCTTGGGAACGTGAGCTGGGAAATATACCAGATTCGACCTCGTGGCAACAAATATATGATAACACAGCTAAAGTATCTCAATCAAATAATATTAAAGAAACATCGTATAAAATTCTAACGAGGTGGTATCTTACTCCGGACAAATTAGCAAAATTGTTTCCAGGTAGTTCGGATGCTTGTTTCAGAAACTGTGGGGAGAGGGGCACTATGGCTCATATCTGGTGGTTCTGTCCAGTAGTACAGGCTCATTGGAAACGAATTGAGCGCCTTATCAATTCTAAATTACAGTTACAAATCAAATTAACACCTTGGTCAGCGATACTGAATGCAGAAATTCCTGATGTACCCAAAATAAATAGAAAATTAATCTCGCATATTTTATCAGCAGCCAAATGGACGGTAGCCATTAGCTGGAAATCACTATCTATCCCATTCCCAAGGACGCTGAACAAAATTAAGGAAATACACCAATTTGAGAAATTAATTAGTATTCTGGAAAACAGATTACCACAATGTGAAGCCCAGTGGATCAGTTGGACCTCATAGAAATCACTTAAAGCCCTCTGTTAGTTTGGAGGACACATCAGTTTAGGACAGAAATAGACTCTTTACTATGGATAGCTGCACCATGTTTGGTAGATTTTGGTTTACTTGTTTTTAGTATTGTATTGTTACACTGAACTCATAAATATCATTTACAGTATTGATATAACAATGTTTTAAATAAAATGAGATACTCTCGCAACATCTGTAAAGAAATGAACCTTTATCACTATGTTTTCTTTTGAGAATGTTATCAAAGCTCTACGTAGCGATATATGCTCCCGATATGTGGGAATGTCTACTGATTTGTTATGTCTTGTTTACCAAATAAAGAGTTTGCAAAAAAAAAAAAAAAAAAACCCGTGTGAAGTCCCCCTAGAGGGGCTTTTACACAGGACGATTATTGGGCAGACGAGCGTTCATATAATGCTCGTTGCCGATAATTGCCCTGTGTAAAAAGCGTAGCGATCAGCAGTTGAACGATCATCTGCAGCTCGATAATCTGTTGGTCGTATCGTTTTAACAAAGTAAAAGATTATCATTGTCGGCAGCACATCTCCCTGTGTAAACAGGGAGACGCCCTGCTGACATGATAATGTATGGTGACGAGCGATCGGCGTAACGACCGCTCGTCCCCATCCATAGGGCTTCCATAACACCTCAGCAGTGCCACAGGCTGATCGCCTCCATCCCACATCGCATTGATGCAGTAATCCATGCAAAAGGAGCCCCGACCAAGTATTGAGGGCATATACTGTACATACTTTTCAATAGACCAACATTTCGGTATTAACAATCATTTATTAAATTGGGCTTATATAGTATTCTAATTTTCTGAGAGACTATATTTTGGGTTTTCATTTACTGTAATTATAATCATCAACATTAACAGGAAAAAATGCTAGAAATAGATCACTCTGTGTAATGAATATTTATAATATATGACTTTCACTTTTTTAATTGAATTACTGAAATAAATTTACTTTTTGATGATATTCTAATTCATTGAGAAGGACTAGTATACCACACCTTGGTGGGACAACGTTACTTATTGATGATGTACGTCCTCCTGTGACTTTTCACCTGTTCCCTCTGCAGATTCTGAGCTCTGACTCTTTCTGCAGGTTCTATATAAATGATTGACTCTTTATTTCCGTCTTGTAAAGTGCTGGATATCCGTGCCTGAAAATGACTCACATCTTGCACATATAAAACTAGTTATCCCCTAGGTTGTATGTCCCATAAAGCAAACCTTGAGCATTCTCCTACAAAAAAATATAATTGCACATATAATCATATAATGCTTGTCACATCATTTACTGGTGTATTGTTTAGCTCTGGAAACACAGGTTTTAAAGTGTGAACGTGTCCAAATGGTTTTACAGTCACTTTGTACAGAAAAAAGGTGTGCAAAGGTTTGTGGGGGACTGGACTGACGATATTCATTACAGGATTATATAATTGTAGAAGAATGTGTCTATTGTTCCAATAACCCAGGGTGTACGTGACAATGAGAAATCACACGTGGTAAGGTTTCCATTTTATCAGCTTTACATCTCATAAATTTTGGATTGTCACCATCAATGTTCGGCTGTGTGCTACAGGAAGACAATGAAATTCTATTCTTACCAGCTAGAAACGGAACAATTGCAATTTTCTATTCCCAGATAATTGAAAGACAAACAGCATTGTTTTTTATTAAGGAAAAGTACATTTAAAAAAAAAAAATGATTTATGTCATTATTTATATTATGTGTAAACTTTTTCTCTCTTTGCTCACTGTCTTTGCCTTTGCCTAATCACAGACAAGTCCTAGTTTCATTTCCCCTAAATATGAAAACCCCTAAATGGCTGATTTTTCCAGGGGAAGAAGTGGACGACTATACATTTCCCCTGCAGAGCACTGACATGGTCCCTTTATGACGTTACTATGCCCTAACAGGGCATATGCACAGAGATTGTCCTGATGGCATACCTCCCAATTTTTAAGTAACACAAAGAGTGACAACTGATGCGGCACGTTGTCCCTCTTTTTTGTTTCTTTTAATCCACGCCTCTAATCCCACCCAATCTACGCCCACACACACCCGATTCAGCCCACTCAGTATCATGCTCCCATAGTGCCTCCACACAGTATAATGCCCTCTAGCTGCCACCATACAATATAATGCTCCCATAGATGCACCCACACAGTATAAAGCAAACACAGATTCTCCCATACAGTATAATCCCCACAAAGATGCCCTCATGCAGTATAATGCCCAAATAAATTCCGCCATACAGCATAATGCTCCATTGCTGCCCCCATGCAGCATAATGCCCCATAGCTGCCCCAGACAGTATAATGCTCCCATACAGTATAATGCCCACACAGATGCCCCCACCAGTATAATGCCCCCATAGCTGCCCCATACAGTATAATGCCCCATAGCTGCCCCATACAGCTTAATGTCCCCATACAGCATAATGCCTCCATAGCTGTCCCATACAGTATAATGCCCCCAAAGCTACCCCTAGTGTCATTGCCCACATATAATGTGCCAGTGCCCTTGTAGATAGTGCCAGAGTGTCCATGTAGATAGTGCCACTATATAGTGCCACAGTGTCCATGTTGATAGTGCCACCCCCCCTTGAAGATAGTGCCATTGGGACTACCTCTAGGAGCGGAATCCCCAGGTAGAGACGGGGGGCCCAGGTTTGGGAAACAGCATAGGGCCTATGGTCTACTTAATCCACCACTGTTTACACTGCCTACCTGTATAAGGGCCTGTTCACGTCTTCATTCAGTGTTTCTGTTGCTCTGCTCCTAGGAACAGAACAATGAAAATACTGTAAGCGCCAGACCTGTTACATGACAGACACTATCGGCACCTGATGGAACCCATTGACTTTAATGGGTTTCGTCCAATGCCATAATGGTGTTCGTCACTTTACCGGAAAAAAATAGTGCAACTGCACTATTTTTTTGGGCATTTTGTACTGAATCTGTGACGAAGGCCCCTAACGGTGCCTCCAATGCAGATATGAACAGGCCCTTACCTTTGGATATGGACTGCCCAGTGGCCATTTCCATATAGGTAAGTTAGTAAGGACATTTTTAAATATATATATGTGTGAAATGTAATTATCAAAGAGGTGGAAAATATGACGGAAATGGTTTGATTACAGCTTTCTGATTTCCTGTTTGTTTACTTCTTGCAAAATAACTTTCTAGCACACACCCTGCTGAGTCAGAAGAATAAACCCATCCCGTGTCTACCTCTTAATTGGCTGAGAGGCATGCAGTGATATTGGTCTACTGTTCAGTCTTATGCTATATAAACTCTTCATCTAGTGGTAGTAAAAAGTAATTATATCCATTTGGATTCGCTTTTTCATTTTTTTCCCTAACAGGCTTCTACTTAGAAAACTGAAAGTTGGCAAGTATTATATATTTTTTTTGTCGCTTCTTTTACTTTCTGTGTGCCTAATGTGTACAGTTATCAACTTTATGTATTGCGCTTATACTCTATGTGTGTATGCATAATCTATTGCATCATGGCAACTGTAAGTGTATACTCATGGGACCTTTATTACAAGTCTAAAGAGCTTGTTACCCACTAAGCAAATTTGCCATTCATCTTTGTGGGAAAGCTGGATGACAAAGGCTGTGCACAGTAGCAAAGGTGGGATCTGGCTAGTTCTCCCTGGTTTGCCCAAACCAACCCAAACCAATTACAGCCAGTTCGTAGAAACAGGGAGAAGTGGGATTGTGACATGGGCCCCCTGAACTCAATTGTATCTAATTGTATCCTAACTGAGCAGTCAATGGTGAGGCAAGGGAAGTATCAATTCCGTCTCACCATTTGGCGCTTTACCTATTATGCAGGCGCACAATGACGTTATTGAGCTGCCTGCGTTGTTCCATGGATGTTGAATAATAAGAAAAAAAGATATAAAAAGATTATTTTTTGCTCTCCCACTATAGGAATAGTTGTCGAATGAGCAACATTAGTAGACCTAGAATAAATCCCATTTCACATAGAGACCGATAGATCACTTCACATAGAAATATAGAATAAGATATAAAGCTCGAGCTTGACAAAAACAAATGGCTGCAAAAATGTAGATTTTTCCTACCCTTCGTTTGATGAAAATCACTTTTAGGTATTAAGGTTTTAAAATTTATCAAAAGATCGCACACTCCTCCTCTATATAGACCAAATGTCCCTTCTCTAAACTCCCCCGGCTTCTCTATATGAAAATAGACAAGTCACTATAGTAACACTAAAACAAACAAGTTTCCCCGGCTGAATCACCATAGCAACATATCAACAAAATGATGAACTATAGAAATATACTACAAAAGGCATGTACTATGGAAAAGCACTGCCGATGGCTACTCAACACAATTAGCATAGCCATCTGACCCATTCAGCAGACCATAGAAATGCTGTTACTTTTAAATAATGAATAGAACTTCACATCATTAGAGTTTAAAGATGCTGGACGTTTACTCACTTCATAACACTTATTTTGTGCCCCTGACATTACTTGTTTTATGATTTTTTTTTTCTATTTAAAACAATTTTTAAATTCAGTGAATTTTTACCTTTTACTGTGTTTTCAAAATTACCCACCTATTTACATGTAAATGAAAAGGGGTAGGATCCAGCCGGTACTCCCCAGTTCGCCCGAACTGGTTGTTAATATTACAGCCGATTCGTGGAACCGAGGAGAAGTGGGATCGTGACCCAGTCCCCATGCACTCAATTGTATCTTTAGAATGTGGATACAATTGAGCAGTCACTGGCCAGGCAAGGGAACTATCAGCTCAGGTAAGGTAATCATGCCACCTACATTATTCCCCTGGAGCAGACCTGGTCAGAAAAGACTAGGACAACAAAAGCAGAGAACAGTGCGGGAACGGGACAGGTCACTATATAGAGTTTATTTGACACTGTACAGGCACTTTAAACAGGGGGCACTATTTACAGATGGCAGTGTGTGGGGCATTAGTTACAGATGGCACTGTGTGGGGCATTAGTTACAGATGGCACTGTGTGGGGCACTAGTTACATATGGCACTGTGTGGGGCACTATCTACAGAAAGCACTGTGTGGGGCACTATCTACATAGGGCACTGTGTGGTGGTATATTCAGGTGCACAGCGAGTGGTACTATTTTTTATAGGGCACTAAATGTATGGACTCTATTTCAGTGTGGGGCACAAATGCATTTAGTGAAACAATATGTGGTGGTATTTTAAGGGGCACAGTGTATGATTCTCTCATAAACAGGGGCACAGTGTATGGTACTATTATATACAGGGCACAGTGTATGGTACTGTTATATTCAGGGGCATAGTGGTCTAGACTGGATGTATAAGTATAAAAGAGTATCTTGTATCGGAGATGACGATACCTTTAAATCACTGAATGTAAATGTTTATTCTATCCCCGACTGATCAGTACTGTAGTAACTGTATGATCTGCAACGA
The DNA here is from genome assembly GCF_050947455.1 of Rhinoderma darwinii. Taxonomy (NCBI): domain Eukaryota; kingdom Metazoa; phylum Chordata; class Amphibia; order Anura; family Rhinodermatidae; genus Rhinoderma; species Rhinoderma darwinii. The sequence continues at coordinate 32,488,139 of NC_134697.1, read as the reverse complement.
GATGATAGATGGTTGCATATCATTACCATTGCTAAGGCCATACTGGGAGCTGAAGTTTCACATAGTACAAGTGTATATGGCAGGGGTTAAACTGGATTTGTTAATGATCTCTGTACTGAGCTTAATTCTGGTGCTGTATTTATGTAGTGAGCTTTGTTCTGGTACTGTATAAATGTTCTGTGCTTGGTTCTGGTGATGTATTTATGTACTGAGCTTGGCTTTAGTACTGTATAAATGTTCCGAGTTTGGATTTGGTGCTGTATATATGTACTAAGCTTCGCTTTAGTACTGTATATATGTACTGATCTTGGTTCTGGTACTGTATAAGTGTTCTGAGCTTTGTCCTGGTACTGTACATATGTACTGAGATTTGTTCTGGTGCTGTGTTTATGTAGTGAGCTTGGTTCTTGTACTGTGTTCATGTTCTGAGCTTGCTTCTGGTGCTGTATATATGTACTGAGCTGAGATCTGGTTCTGTATATATGTATTAAGCTTTGTTCTGGTGCTGTAAATATGTACAGAGCTGGGTTCTGGTGCAGAATATATGTACTGAGCTGAGTTCTGTTTCTGTATATATGTACTTTGTTTTAGTATTGTATTTATATACTGAACTGATCACTGTACTATGCCTTAAGCTTTAATCTGATACTGTATTTGTACACTTAACTTTTGTAGTCTGGGGTTGTGGCATGCTGCACTGTCCTCTACCCTTCTCACAGTGTGCAGCCTAACTAAATGTAATAAAGTGGTAGGAGCAAATGCATCTAGAGCTTAATACACAGCTCAACATACCATATGAGAAAAAAGGTTGCAGCACTCCATCAAGGTTCAGTGAAGAATATGTAATTTTATTTGCCCATGTTTAACCAGCACAGCGAGATCTTGCTGTAAATTACAGTTTACAGCGTAATCTGGCGAGACTACGCCTGCTATGCTGTAACTCACAGAGAAGTGCAGAGAAGTGGTCAGGATTCTGAATACACCTCCCGTCCTGGTTGGAGGTAATGTCTATTCATTGTCAGAACACTACAGTAATGTTAGTGTTTGTGTATGTGGCTGCACATAGCGATATATCTATATCGCTATGTGCAGAGTAAATTAATGGAGAGAAGTGTATGACGCTAATTGGTCAATGATTGGTTATCATCATAAACTCCTTTGTACAACGCCCACTTGGCCAAAAAGTAAAACACGCCCAGTTGTCCATTGAGAAACTCATTAGCATAAAGCTAATATAGGTCATAACTCCGTAAAAAATGATTGTTTTTCTAAATAAAAAACACTGCTGTAATCTACATTACAGTGCCAATCACATCATGTACAATATAGGCCACTTTTAATGTGGTGACAGAGCCTCTTTAAGCCTCTATTACACTGGCCGATAATTGGCCAGTGTAGTAATCATTTGCTCCTGTCACACAGAGCTATGTATGTGGAAGAGCGGTCGTTAATCCGATCGCTTGTCCGAATACATTATTATCATGTCGGCAGCGCGTCTCCCTGTTTACATCCACTGGAGCCCAGAAGTTATCTGTGCTTCATTACTTGGATGATTTTCTATTCATTGGTCCTGCGGGGTCGCGCATCTGTTCTGTGTTGCTTCATACCATGGGAACGGTAGCTCTGCATTTTGGGGTTTCTTTAGCTCTGGACAAGATGGATGGTCCCACCACGGTAGTTACTGTATTTTTCAGACTATAAGACTCAGTTTTTAGCAAGAATAAATATTGCTAAAAAGTCCCTGCGTCTTATAGTCGGCAGTCAAAGGATTCCCTGACCGCTTCTTACTTAACTCCTCCCCGACCCATGATGTGCCGACACATCATGGAGCGGGGAGGGGATGATGTTTGGAGCGGAGCCCGCTCCATACACTGCAGGTGTCAGCTGTGTTTTACAGATGACATGCTGTTCTAACGGCCAGGAACAGAGATTGCGCTGTTCCTGGCCATTTAACTAGTTAATAGCGACCGCAGCATTTATATGGGTCCCATGAAGGACATTTATGGCATATCCACAGGATATGTTATAAATGTCAGATAGATGCAGGTCCCACCTCTGGGACCCGCACCTATCTCTAGAACGGGGCCCCCTAGACCCCATTCTTTCTTACCCGGCTCCGCTGTCTCCCGGCCACTTCCTGGTTAAGTGGTTGGGAGTTACGGAAACAGCCGAGTGCTCGCTGAGCTACGCTGTTTCCGTAACTCCCATAGAACTGAATAGTAGTTACGGAAATAGCGTAGCATGCTACGCTGCTTCTGTAACTGCCATTCACTACTATGGGAGTTAGGGAAATAGTGTAGTTCAGCGAGTTATGCGGTTTCCGTAACTCATCCATGTATTGCAGTGTATTGTACCAGCGATCGCTGGTTCAAGTCCCCTAGGGGAACTAACAAAATGTGTAAAATAATGTTACATACATTTTCAGGAGTGTAAAAAAATATTAAAAGTTAAAAAAACAAACCTTTTCCTATTTTTCCCCACGCACAATGTAAAAATAAAAATATATTAAACAAATTGGTATCGCTGCGTCCGTAAAAGTCCAAAACGACTACAATACAGCATTATTTGACTCGTACGGTGAACAACGTAAAAAAAATATTTAAAACCCCAGAATCGTTGTTTTTTTTGGTCACCATAGCGCAAAATGAATGGAATAAAAGGTGATAAAAAAAATTGTGTGTACCAGAAAAATGATGCTAATAAAAAATACAGCTCATCCCACAAAAAATAAGCCCTCAAACCGCTCAAACGATGAAAAAATATAAAAGTTATGGCTCTCAGAATGTGGTGAAACCTAACAAATAATTATTTTTAACCAATAGTTTTTTCTTTGTAAAAATAGTAAAATATGAAATTTTTTCCTATTTTCTGTTGTCTAACACCTGGGTGCGTTTTATAGTCAGGTGCGTCTTATAGTCTGAAAAATACGGTAAGTTTCTGGGGATAATCATTGACACGGACCATATGGAATGTAAACTTCCAGAGGATAAATGAGTAGATTTGAGACATGTGGTGAAACAGTGCAGGAATTTTAAGAAGGTTCAGTTGTCTCAAGTCCAGTCATTGTTAGGAAAATTAAATTTTGCTTGCAGAATTATGCTCATGGGGCGGCATTTTTGTAGACGTCTGGCTATGGCCACGGCCGGGGTGTCAGTTCCTCATCATTATGTGCAGTTGTCCGGAGATGTTCGGGATGATCTGGGAGTGTGAGAGTCGTTCTTCGATTCCTACAATGGTCTGGACGGACCTGGTTATTTCAAGCATTGTTTGGAACTTTTTACAGATGCGTCGGGTTCCTGTGGCTATGGTGCTTTTTTCCAAGGTCAATGGTGCACGGGATCGTGGCCGACCTCATGGCGGGTGGCTGGATAAATGGGTAATCTGGCCCTCCTTGAATTGTTTCCTATTGTTGTGTCTATGGAAATTTGGGGGGATCGCTTGGGTAACAAACGAGTACGTTTTTGTTGTGACAATATGGGGGTTGTTGTGGCTATTAACAATCAATCGGCTAATTCCCAGCCAGTGTTGCGTTTGCTTCAACAACTTGTACTTCGGGGCTTGAATTTAAATGCTATATTTGTGGCTATTCATATTCCCGGGATTCACAATGTGGTTGCTGACTATTTATCTCACCTGCAGTGGGACAGGTTTCTCTTATTGGCAACGTAGGTGGAGCGATATGGTATCCCTTGCCCAGAGTGGCTGCGGGGCATGGTTTGGGGACAGCAGCTGGATTGATCAGGCGGTCATTAAATACTGGTACTTTGGTCTCATATTCCAAGGTTTGGCGAGAGTGGGAATCTTTGCTTGAACGAGTATGCTCCTGTGTAGAGGATGATGACTGTGTGACGGTGTTGTTGTATTTTGTGGGTATGGCCTATGAGCAGGGTGTTTCTGTGTCGGGAATGTCTGTTAGAATGTCCGCTTGGCTTTTTGGAGTTGTTTCAAAGGGGTGGGGGATGTCACCAAGAATTTTGTGGTGCGTCAGGCACTTAGGAGGGGTGCAGTCAGGAAGGATGCCTAGCGTCCAGTTTCGTTGCAATTGTTGCATTATTTGGGGGAGCGTGTGTTTGTGGTCTGTTCGCCTGTGTATGAGGGTGTAACTACATATGGAGGTATAAAACTGCATCAGTATCTAGTACAAGTGAAGATAAGAAACTTTGTATTATATGTTAATATAGAAAATGCCTCTTTCTCCACTTATCATACTCCTTCCTCCTTGCCTTCATTAAAGGGGTTATCAAGGATTTTTAGGCTCAATGCAAACGATGCGTATTACGTGCAGTTTTGCCGCGTGGATTTGAATACAGTACCAGCATAGTCAATGAGATTCTAGGAAATCTCATGTACACGCTGCAGTATTTCTTCGGGATGGAAATTGACCTGCGATGCAAATTTTTAAATCTGCGGTAATGTCAATTTAATTTGAATAGAGAGAGCTGGGCGCACGCGTGACCCTCACTCAACTGGTCTCTGCCCTGGATTCGGCGGTCAGTTCTAGATATAGCGGCGGGTACCAGAGGTGGGACCCGCATCTATCAGGCATTTTTGCCATTTCTGGTGGATATGCCATAAATGTCTAGGATGGGAAAACTCTATTAAGTTATATGGTCTGCAGAGCGCTTGTGTAGGACTGGTGTCTACCACTATATGGTCACTGTATGGTGGTAATATTGGTCTTTGGTTTACTACACATGTTTTACTACACAATTAAGAGTGGTTGCATTATTTCCATATAGCTGACGGGTGGGCCCTACTAATTACTTCCTCTGGTGGGCCCAAGGTAGTCCAGTTCGACACTGACATCCGCATACGAATCTGTGCATGTTACGTGCAGATTTTGCTGTGGATTCATAGTGGATTCCCTCCCTGCTACCTTGGGGTTAAGTTCAAACATATCGTAAATACTGCAGATTTTCCGCAACGATTTTCGTTACAGAAAATCCGCAGCATAATACAGTAGCAGCAAAGTGAAAGAGATTTGAACAAATCTCATCCACACGTTGGAGTAAATGCTGAGCAGAAACGCTCAGAAATTGACCTGCGGTGCGGTTTATTAGTTGCGAGTTTTCCCCATTAAATTCAATGGGAGGTAAATCCCACAACAAATAGCAGACATTGCGTTTTTTTTGCAGGGGAAAAGCAGCAAAAAACACAACTCAGAAAAAAAAAATCTTATAATTACCCAAAATGTTGTGTTTCTTCATCCAGGCCAGCCTCCTGGGATGACGTTTCATCCCATGTGACCACTGCAGCCAATCACAGGCTGGAGCGGTCAAATTGGATGAAATGTCATACCAGGGTGGCAGAACGTCAGGACGTCGGAGGAACGCATTGCCATGGTAAGTATCCATTTTTTATTTTTCAGTGCAGGATTTCCGCTGCGGACATTCCAGCCGAAAAACTGTACCACAAATGTTTCACATCATGTGGATGAGAATAGTTCAAATTTAATCCACATAGCTGGGACTGTAATCCGCTGTGGAAAATTTGCAGCATTTTTGTCTTGTGTACCAGGGGGCCTTTAAAGGGAACCTGTCACCAGCATTTCACCTATTAAACCAGCACTACTTGGTGGTAGTGGGTGAAAAATCAGTTCTATATAACCTATAGTTGTCTTCTTAGTCGGCTCTGTAGCTTTAGTATTCAGTTTTTTAGTGTTCCCACACCGTATGCTAATGATTAGAGATGAGCGAACCGGGACAACCGAACACGGTTTCGGTCCGAACATCGGGAAAAGTTCGGTTCGCAGTGAATCCGAACTTCTCCGGGTTCGGCCGAACACGTTTTGACCGAACCCGGTCAAAAATATTATACAAATCGGCAGCCACTTGTCTCTATCAATCACTGATAGAGAAAAGAGGCTGCTGATTAAAAATAAAATAAAAAGCATTTAATACGTACCCGGTCGTTGTCTTGGTGACGAGTCCCTCTTCTTCCTCCAGTCCGACCTTCTTTTCTGACGCGGCAGCCTGTGATTGGCTGCAGAGGCCTCTGCAGCCTGTGATTGGCTGCAGAGGCCGCAGCAGCCTGTGATTGGCTGCAGCGGTCACATGGGCTGTAACGTCATCCAGGAATGTCGGGCTGGATGTCAAGAGGGACGCGTCACCAAGGCAACGGCCAGGAGACCGGACTGGAGGAAGCAGAAAGTTCTCGGTAAGTATGAACGTCTTTTTTTTTTTACAGGTTACTCTATATTCTGATCGGAATTCACTGTCCAGGGTGCTGAAACAGTTACTGCCGATCAGTAAACTCTTTCAGCACCCTGGACAGTGACTATTTACTGACGTCGCCTAGCAATGCTGCCGTAATGACGGGTGCACACATGTAGCCACCTGTCATTAAGGGGCGTCATGCACACGACCGTAAAAACACCCGTTATTACGGGTCGTAATTACGACCCGAAATAGCGGGCCCATAGACTTCTGTTAGCCACGGGTACCTTCCCGTTTTCTCACGGGAAGGTGCCCGTGTCGTTAAAAAGATAGAACATGTTCTATTTTTTTATTTTACGGGCCGTGCTCCTATACTTTATAATGGGAGCACGGCTTGGAAAAACGACCGGCTGCCGGCCGTGCTCATCTCCTGAAATACTCTGTGCTGCCTTAAACTCTGTGGACAGGTCAGGATCCTGTTTCTTTTAAATGCTGCACTGTAGCGCAGCCTTATATAGTGGATCGAGCGGGTTCCCCAGCAGCATTTAAAAGAAACAGGATCCTGACCTGTCCACAGAGTTTAAGGCAGCACAGAGTATTTCAGGAGAGGAGCGTGTGATTGGCTGCAGAGGCCGCTGCAGCCTGTGATTGGCTGCAGAGGCGGTCACGTGGGATGAAGCGTCATCCCTGGAGGCCGGCCTTCTGACATCATCCTGACGTGCGTGACCGCCACTACAGCCTGTGATTGGCTGCAGCGGTGACATTGATGAAACGTTATCGCTGGAGGCTGGACAGGAGGAAAGTAAGTATGAGATTTTTTTATTTTATTTTTTTATTACATTAAAATTTTATTTTCTGCGCGCCGAGCATGGTACTGTCAAGGTTGCTGAAAGAGTTAGTGCAGCCCATTAACTCTTTCAGCACCCTGGACAGTACCATGCTCGGCGCACGGAAATTACAGGTTCGGTCAGAACTAGTTCTGTCCGAATCGAACTTTTTCGTGAAATTCGGCGAACTAGCCGAACCGAACTTTTCATAAGTTCGCTCATCTCTACTAATGAGCAGAAAAGATTCATATCTTCATTTGAAAAGAGTCATATCTTCATTCCTCAAGTCTCTCCGAGTATACCCCTCCTCCTTATTTTTGATTGACAGCTCCTTGCCTTCCCCCAGCACATGAAATCCCGTGCTTGTGCATTGATGTCCTCTTCTGGTGTGTGCGCACAAAGGGACACCGGATTATTACGATAAAAGGAGCAAAAGGTTTGCAGACCGTTATTTACTGTCGGAGGAGGAGTTTAGGAGAGGGGATAACGGCAATTAACTTTTGATAGCAGCGGCCAGTGAGAGATAAGTAAAGTTCAATAGGTGAAATGCTGGTGACAGGTTCCCTTTTAAGTACTCTATCAGCCATTTACAATCGACCCATATATATAGAGATTTGAAAGGATCTTCCCGAGAGCAGTGATGTATGAAGGCAGTCCGATTAAACCTAACTCATTGGAACCCTGCACAGATAGAGTATTTGTTACAGATTTTCTGTCTGGAAAAGCGGAAGACTGTTGCAATCAGCATGTGGTAGCGTAAGTTCACACGGTGCGGATACACTGCGTAAAGTTACATAGCGAATCCACCCGGTGGCCGCAGGGAAAACTGCAGGATTAGCCGGCCTGCCATGATGTGATTAGCTGCAGTGGTCACATGGGATGACATGTCATCCCAGGAGGCCGGCCTGGAGGAATAAACACAGACTTCTGGGTAAGTATAAGATTTTTTTTCTGAGTTGTGCTTTTTGCGGCGGAATCGCTGCGATTCCACCGCTAACAACGCAACAACTGGTATTTGTTGCGAGTTTTACCTCCTCATTTAATTCAATGGGGGGGGGTCCGCAGCGTGGGCATCACGTTTTCAAAATCTCATCCACTTTGCTGCTACTGTAAATGCTGCAGAATTTTCGCACAGAATTCCGAGGCGGAAATTCCGCAGAATTTAAGCTACGTGGGAACTCGGCCTTAGGGTTTCATAGAGAATTGAAAATTGATCATTCAACTAATTTACCAAATTGAAAGAACACACTTTTATAACAGTTATTTATACTTATATTTCCATTGTAGAAATGGGAGCAAACACCCATGTTGCCAATGCATGCAGCGGTGAGATAAAAATATTTTATGAGTCAAGGAAATTGCAAATGGGTGAAATTGCATTTGAAGTAACAACACATGCTGGAATAAGTGTAAAAGACAGCGTGGAAGCCTCTCTGGGAGCTGGATCAAAATTATCCGTGCAATTAAAACCTGACACCAGCATTCAGTTCAGAAGATGTCCTTCGAGGCAGGTTATAAATATCCCAGGTCAGGGAAGTCTCTATGTGACAAAAACACTGAAAAAGGCCATACTTACAAATGGACACAGCCAGGCCAGAAATGCTGATGAAAGGGCGAGCAGGTGCTTTAAATAATAATAGCCACTCCCACTAGTCTTGAGGGGAGTGGTGTGTGGTGCATGGGATGTGTAGTAAGAAATAATAAATGAATAGTGTGTGTGCAAGTGTAATACTATAAGTGAAATATAGGGGGCAGTAATAAATGAAGTGCCTCAATAGAAATAAATGGATAATGGGGTGCAAGTGAGTGAAACATGGAGGGATAGTGTGTACGTCATGAGGCACAACGTGTATAGCCAGGTAGAAGCCTATTTGTGACGCCTTGATAATTCATAGAGCGGGCTACCCTGCTTGCTATGCCAAACAACAACACACCATGCTCTCCCAGCATCAAAGACCCGGCTGTGTCCAAGAGAAGCGAATATACATAATGAAAAATACCTGGGGTATTGGTAATCATTTTGGCCAAAAGGACGCAAGCTCGCAATCCACGACAAGGATCCCCAGACTTGCGAGTCCCTAAATCCTAAACTGGAACAGAACGTTCCTGATGCACAAACAGAACCGATAAAAACACAGGGACATATACAAAAACACTGAAAAAGGCCATACTTACAAATGGACACAGCCAGGCCAGAAATGCTGATGAAAGGGCGAGCAGGTGCTTTAAATAATAATAGCCACTCCCACTAGTCTTGAGGGGAGTGGTGTGTGGTGCATGGGATGTGTAGTAAGAAATAATAAATGAATAGTGTGTGTGCAAGTGTAATACTATAAGTGAAATATAGGGGGCAGTAATAAATGAAGTGCCTCAATAGAAATAAATGGATAATGGGGTGCAAGTGAGTGAAACATGGAGGGATAGTGTGTACGTCATGAGGCACAACGTGTATAGCCAGGTAGAAGCCTATTTGTGACGCCTTGATAATTCATAGAGCGGGCTACCCTGCTTGCTATGCCAAACAACAACACACCATGCTCTCCCAGCATCAAAGACCCGGCTGTGTCCAAGAGAAGCGAATATACATAATGAAAAATACCTGGGGTATTGGTAATCATTTTGGCCAAAAGGACGCAAGCTCGCAATCCACGACAAGGATCCCCAGACTTGCGAGTCCCTAAATCCTAAACTGGAACAGAACGTTCCTGATGCACAAACAGAACCAATAAAAACACAGGGACATATACAAAAACACTGAAAAAGGCCATACTTACAAATGGACACAGCCAGGCCAGAAATGCTGATGAAAGGGCGAGCAGGTGCTTTAAATAATAATAGCCACTCCCACTAGTCTTGAGGGGAGTGGTGTGTGGTGCATGGGATGTGTAGTAAGAAATAATAAATGAATAGTGTGTGTGCAAGTGTAATACTATAAGTGAAATATAGGGGGCAGTAATAAATGAAGTGCCTCAATAGAAATAAATGGATAATGGGGTGCAAGTGAGTGAAACATGGAGGGATAGTGTGTACGTCATGAGGCACAACGTGTATAGCCAGGTAGAAGCCTATTTGTGACGCCTTGATAATTCATAGAGCGGGCTACCCTGCTTGCTATGCCAAACAACAACACACCATGCTCTCCCAGCATCAAAGACCCGGCTGTGTCCAAGAGAAGCGAATATACATAATGAAAAATACCTGGGGTATTGGTAATCATTTTGGCCAAAAGGACGCAAGCTCGCAATCCACGACAAGGATCCCCAGACTTGCGAGTCCCTAAATCCTAAACTGGAACAGAACGTTCCTGATGCACAAACAGAACCGATAAAAACACAGGGACATATACAAAAACACTGAAAAAGGCCATACTTACAAATGGACACAGCCAGGCCAGAAATGCTGATGAAAGGGCGAGCAGGTGCTTTAAATAATAATAGCCACTCCCACTAGTCTTGAGGGGAGTGGTGTGTGGTGCATGGGATGTGTAGTAAGAAATAATAAATGAATAGTGTGTGTGCAAGTGTAATACTATAAGTGAAATATAGGGGGCAGTAATAAATGAAGTGCCTCAATAGAAATAAATGGATAATGGGGTGCAAGTGAGTGAAACATGGAGGGATAGTGTGTACGTCATGAGGCACAACGTGTATAGCCAGGTAGAAGCCTATTTGTGACGCCTTGATAATTCATAGAGCGGGCTACCCTGCTTGCTATGCCAAACAACAACACACCATGCTCTCCCAGCATCAAAGACCCGGCTGTGTCCAAGAGAAGCGAATATACATAATGAAAAATACCTGGGGTATTGGTAATCATTTTGGCCAAAAGGACGCAAGCTCGCAATCCACGACAAGGATCCCCAGACTTGCGAGTCCCTAAATCCTAAACTGGAACAGAACGTTCCTGATGCACAAACAGAACCGATAAAAACACAGGGACATATACAAAAACACTGAAAAAGGCCATACTTACAAATGGACACAGCCAGGCCAGAAATGCTGATGAAAGGGCGAGCAGGTGCTTTGAATAATAATAGCCACTCCCACTAGTCTTGAGGGGAGTGGTGTGTGGTGCATGGGATGTGTAGTAAGAAATAATAAATGAATAGTGTGTGTGCAAGTGTAATACTATAAGTGAAATATAGGGGGCAGTAATAAATGAAGTGCCTCAATAGAAATAAATGGATAATGGGGTGCAAGTGAGTGAAACATGGAGGGATAGTGTGTACGTCATGAGGCACAACGTGTATAGCCAGGTAGAAGCCTATTTGTGACGCCTTGATAATTCATAGAGCGGGCTACCCTGCTTGCTATGCCAAACAACAACACACCATGCTCTCCCAGCATCAAAGACCCGGCTGTGTCCAAGAGAAGCGAATATACATAATGAAAAATACCTGGGGTATTGGTAATCATTTTGGCCAAAAGGACGCAAGCTCGCAATCCACGACAAGGATCCCCAGACTTGCGAGTCCCTAAATCCTAAACTGGAACAGAACGTTCCTGATGCACAAACAGAACCGATAAAAACACAGGGACATATACAAAAACACTGAAAAAGGCCATACTTACAAATGGACACAGCCAGGCCAGAAATGCTGATGAAAGGGCGAGCAGGTGCTTTAAATAATAATAGCCACTCCCACTAGTCTTGAGGGGAGTGGTGTGTGGTGCATGGGATGTGTAGTAAGAAATAATAAATGAATAGTGTGTGTGCAAGTGTAATACTATAAGTGAAATATAGGGGGCAGTAATAAATGAAGTGCCTCAATAGAAATAAATGGATAATGGGGTGCAAGTGAGTGAAACATGGAGGGATAGTGTGTACGTCATGAGGCACAACGTGTATAGCCAGGTAGAAGCCTATTTGTGACGCCTTGATAATTCATAGAGCGGGCTACCCTGCTTGCTATGCCAAACAACAACACACCATGCTCTCCCAGCATCAAAGACCCGGCTGTGTCCAAGAGAAGCGAATATACATAATGAAAAATACCTGGGGTATTGGTAATCATTTTGGCCAAAAGGACGCAAGCTCGCAATCCACGACAAGGATCCCCAGACTTGCGAGTCCCTAAATCCTAAACTGGAACAGAACGTTCCTGATGCACAAACAGAACCGATAAAAACACAGGGACATATACATGTCTCTATGTGACCGTTACATGCAGCCGAGGATCAAAGGATGAGCTGATTTGCCTGAACATGTTTGTCCCAAGAGATCGCTCAATCATAATCATCGATAGCGGCATGGTCAAATTTTCAAAATATGGAAAATTGTGGATGGATGAATCTGGTAAATACTGGTAAGTACATCAATTGAAAAATAAATAAACTGTAAATTAATATTGGAGTTGATTCTGCATGATTGACATTTTGGAGAAACAATGGAGAAGAGTATTTAAGGATTTGTTAAGATTTTCCTCTATTTTAAAGCTTCCCATTATATTAATATTTAAAGAATAATACAGCTATTCTCCCTTTAATGATGTTGTCTAACTTTAAAGTGGACCATCAGTTCATTATCAGAACAGGGGATATCCCTCAGTATTAAAGGGCACACATTTTACTTTCATATCAGCAGAGTGAAGTCCAAATCTCATGAGATTCTCTTCTTCTATGGGAGGTACCAACTCCTCCTCCTCCTCCTCCTCCTCCAGCTGCTCCATAATACACAGTAGAATAATCTCCCCTGTGTTTATATGCTGCACACTCATTGGGCTGAGTTACCTATGTGATTGCGCCTAGAACTTGTGGCAAAATGCACAAAAATGTGGCGCATTAACACATAATGTCTCAAACAGTTTTAGACCTATTTATGAACGCACCGAAAATAACAGATGTTTGTGTCTCAATAGGCACTTTTAAAAGTCTTTAGGGAAAATAGGAGTGGCTTCACAACAAGGATTGTGGCTTGCAATGCGCTAAAGTGTAAAAAAACTGCACAAAATTTGGCATGAAAAACTGCTATAAACTAAGCCAACCAAGAGCTGATTTAAAGAAGGGGAACGTGTCTAAGATGTCTAGGAAGATGCACCAAACTTGGCGCATCATCTGACTGCCTAGTTTAAGTTTACGCCTTCTAAATCTTAGCAGAATTAGTACATCTGCCTCATAGTCTCTCCTTTCACAGTGGTATACTCCAGCCTAGATGCAGGAAGTCTCACAGAGCACTGAGTATTTTGCAGGCAGAAAAAATCTGACTCAGAATTCCCGCATTTTTTCCGCTGCGTTTTCTGCCCTCGGCCGTTTAAGCTGATGCAAAAAATAAACTCTCAGAAACAAGCTCCGTGGTTTTTTTCTGCCTCCCATTGATTTCAAAGGGAGATCAGAGGAGGAAACTGCGGCAATAAAAGACATGCTGCTCTTTTTCCCCACAAAAGGTCAAAAGCGACCCGGGAAAAAAAAACTTGCTTCCCATTGAAATCAATATGGGGAGATTTCAGCCGTTTTTTTGGTGCTGATTCCGACACAGTTTCCGCGTCAAAATCAACACCAAGACTCTGTGTGAACTGACTCAAAATCTCCTGTGACTGACTGCACTGCTGTCTTTGGAGAGCTGACTTTACCTGAAGTTGCCGACCTTTCTTAGGCTGGAAACACACTTCGAGTTTTTGTTTTTGCAGATTTTGATGCAGTTATTTTAGCAAGTTTTTCGAGGAGTGGAATAAAAAAAATGTATAATATAAAGGAAGAACTTATACGTACCTCTTCTTCCCACTAAATCCAATTCTGGCTTTGGAAAAAAAAAACCTGCTTCAAAACCTGCACCAAAAACTTGATGTGTGTTTCCAGCCTAACGCCTTATTCACAAGGCCGTGTTTGGTATGTGGGTCGCATTTTACTGGACCGAACACCGTTTAGGGAGCCGTACTCCTAGCATCATAGTCACCCATGATGCTGTGAATCAATGCCTTCCCATGGGACTACCGCCCCGTATTGAAAACATGATTACAGAATGGCACAGTATTCCCGCAGGGAGGTAGAGATAACTATAATGCTAGGAAATACGGTCGACATATGGCCTGTATCTCACGGACCGAACATGGCCATGTGAATAAGGCCTTAGGAAGGGCGGGGGCTTTTATAACTAAATTATATGGGACATTTTTTTTCACTTTCCTAGATACTTTATGTTAAAACATTACATTTTGTTATTGTATTTTTTTTTAAGAATAACATAAGGATCTGTTCACAGGTTGCGGTCAATTTCCCTTGTTTGCAAAGACTTTGCAAAAATCGCATCAAAATTGTGCGGTTTTGCCATGGTATTTAAAAAAATGGTGGCAAAAAAATGCAAATCGACTACGATGTGTCAACACATCATTCGCATCAGTTCCTGTTCCCGATGGGACTTCCAGTCTAATTTCCCTATAGCTTCCTACACATTTAGTTTTTTATGACCTTTTGTCTGGTGGTGTTTTTTCTATTCATTACATTTAAAAATAGTGTTTTTCTCAGGTTTTTCTAAAAGTCTTGAAAAATACCAGAAAAAAGTTATACCTAGAGATTTTTAAAAAATTCCACTAATCTATAAAATGCACCAAAATGCAAGAAAAATGGCACAAGCAAAAAAGCATTGTTTGTAGTGTGTTTTATATTTTACTATAGACTTTCAGCTAACATCTAGTCGCAGAATTTTTGTCAAAAAATAAACAAACCACAGGAAATCAGTTAATGTGTTTTTATACTAATATAAAGTACATAATTTATTTATAATCTTTATTTAAATATCTTTCATATTTTATTTTAGGTAATAAATCTGGAAGAACAGCAAGAAGCCTGTATGCCTTTAAACTCAATAATAATCTATATTGCACGAGTTTAACACTGAAGCGCTTTGTTTACCGAAGGAACTTGATAGAAGGTTAACGTAACTTTCAAAATATTAAATTCATAGTGACATGTCAGAAGTTTTTATCGGTGGGGGTCCGAGCACTGAGACCCCCTCCGATCACTAAAACTAAGCTGCAGAATTGCTCGTGTGAGCGCTGAGCCGCTTAATTTCTGAACGGCTTTTCTCGGAGAGCCGAGCAGTTGGTGTACAGACACATAGACTTTCTATTGAGCCTGTACACAACTGCTCAGCTTTTACAAAACAAGCAGATCAGAGACAAATGGGCTCAGTGCTCACCCGAGCACTTCTGCCACTTAGTTTTAGTGATCGGAGGGGGGTCTCCGTTCTCGGACCCCCACCGATTGAAAAAAAACTTCAGACGTGTCTTAGTGACATGTCAGAAAATTTTAAGTTTTGTTACCCTTTAAACTAATAATAAAACCTTATTGATTATTTTTCTCTTTTTGAAAAGCTGTACATTTACCAAATCCATGGCTGTGTTGCACAAATTCTTTTTAAAGTTAATTCTTCATGGCTATAAATCGTGCATGATTATAACACCAATGCCATTGCGTTATATAATATATTCATATAGTGTTACATTACATTTTATGTGCACAGTATTGGCATTTTTGGGATTATTACCAATCACATGAAAGTTTTCCCCAATAGGGTTCTAATAAAAATATAAAATTATGCTATCACAATTTTATGTCATATCACAATGCAGTTTTCATATTTTGACCTTCAAAAAGAAGGCTCTACCCGATATCTAAAAAAATTAAATGTGATTTATCGCATGTTATTTTCTGTAATGTGAACGTGCATAAAAGTAGTTATAAAATGTGTTTTTGCAGTGCCACAATTACCATGGAGCCACAAGACTAAAGTGATTGTGTTAGATGCAGTAAGATATCCAATATCATGTATTTCTTCTAATCGCTTGTGTACATTCACAAAAATCTTTCTTGCAATTATTTCCCCTTAGGGTTCTATTAAAGAAACATTCTATCTTATGTTATGGGATATTGCAATGCATTTTAATATTGTTACCTACAAAAAGTAGACTTCTTACCTAAATCACAGAAGGTCGCATGCGATTTTAAGCATGTGATTTTCTGCAAGGTGATGTCGCACAAAATCACACATTACTTTTTGTCCAATTTTGCAGTACAATTTCATAATCCTAATGCCATAAATGGTTTACAGACCCTGTCACCAACTATTCTCCATAAAATCTGAGAGGCCAATTTGAAAAAATGGGTGAAAATGTGCAAATCACGGGTAGCCAGGTGAGGGACTGGGATAATTGTTTGTTCTAGGAAAACCCAGTTAGGCACTGTTCATACCACATTTCTGCCTCCTGTTAAAAGTTGCTTTTTTTTTCAAGATTAGAAAAAAGGTACCTTATGTTGACGCAATCCTGGCCAAAATATATTAGACTGTAGGTTTTGGTGGGTGTGTCAACTAATACCTGCCAGTAAACTTATCCAAATCCAAATGCATATGTTATATCGATATATCGGAGAGAAGACAGAAAAAAAGAGACAATGCTATGTATACCCAAAAATATGCTTCTCTGCTTTATTGATTAGCATGCAATTACAATAATATCTTTCAAAATGGGAGTAGGCTCAAACTCAGCCAATCGTTTACAGTGTGTCATCGACTCTGATTCAGACAATAGCGTACAATAGGGAGATGGTCGGGCTGAACCAATCACGAGCAAGAAGGGCCCGTTACATGTAAGAACAGAATTTCCCATAACATATCACGTCACCACAAAAGATAGGTCATACTGACCCCACCATTGCAGTAAACAAACTGTATTCCCAGACAGTCTGGGTCGGCAGACTCGAAAGAACTGGTAAATATTTATCTATATTCTCCATAACAAGGAATCATAACATTAGCTTAATAATAAAAACATATAATTATTCAGACAATGCACCAGCATGGAGTTACTTCTTTTAGTGCCTGTTCACATCAGCATTGGCCCTCCGTTGAGGGGTTCTGTCTGAGGTTTCCGTCGGGTTAACCCCTCAACGGAAAGGCTAATTGAAACCTTAGCTTCCGTTTCCCTCAACATTGATCTCAATGGTGACGGAAACGTTGCTAATGGTTTCCGTTTGTCATCGTTGTGACAGAGTTCCGTTGTTCTTTACGGAACCAATAGCGCAGTCGATTGCACTATTGATTCAGTCAAAACAACGCACCCTGTCACAACGGTATATAATGGCAACATGCTGGTCCAACTACTTGGCACATGGACCTCTGGGAAGCTGTCAAATAATCTAGCACTATTGTATATTGGTTAGCTACTAATATAAATTTTCTAGCAAATGCAGAAGTTACATTCAAATCATCAAATGCACATACAAATAGAATCTATAACATTGTCACATTTTTCAGCTAATTTCTCTATATTATGCACATTCTTTACTACTAAGCTTACTAATGTTAGCGATAATCCAAACTTGTCCTGCCACGGCACATGTATTGGTCGTAATTGTGTTGCACTATTAGTTGCTGTCCTAATGGAACTTTTACCACTGTGGATATAACAGGTTGTTGGCAAGAATTTTTCTCAAACCTAAAGATACCCACGAGTAATGTCACATAACAACCTCAGGGCTCTCATTGCTGCCATGTGCTTTTTACTTATGAGTGACAACAACCAGCGACCTTCACCCCATAACTCCACATAATAAAACACTTTTGAAACTTTGTAGTTTGCAGTATTTATATTTACATACATTATGATTAAAAAAACTTCAAACAATATAAAAAATCGGACCTCAACTAATAAACGAATGCTATCACCAATCTCATGCTATTACCAATGCAATCACCCCCAGGTTTGGGTCCCATCAGTGTATTGACAAGTCCTGTACATCATCATCTTCTTCTGTTTTCTTCGCTGACTGTCACCCTTAGGGTAACCAACACAGTTGTGGAGTCCACGGTGGTGTCCAGTGGGGGATTTATTATTACCCACATCCTGGTCACTTACTTGTCTTCCACTTTGAACACTTGGATGCTGCTGACTTGTATATGCAGGTCTTTGGCCTTTCCTTTACCTTGACAATTGCTGATGTCAGCAGGACTTGGAATGGACCTTCTCATCTGTCAGACACCGGGCTGTGCACAGCACCTCATACTGTGAGCCTGGGGTGAGTTTCCTCGTAGGCAGATTAGTGGAGTTTTATTATGACTACCACAAACTCTCTGCATCTAAATCCTCTTCCTCTGACATGTTGCTTGTCTGCACGGCTGCTTAGAATTGTGACACTGCCTTCAGTTCATCACAAGCACGTTGTATTGGCTCACGCTGTGCCTGGAATTAATCATTAAAATAAATGTTCACGTGGTGATAACAGCAACATCTACATGCTCTATAAATATTGTTCTTAGTACATGCAATAAAAGTGACAAGCCCTTGGACTAAGTCAAACACCTTTATAAGAAAAACCTTATCTCTGTCCCCTTGGACAGGGTATCTAGGAAATGTACAGCTACTGGGTACATTTTATTTTCACTTGTGTTGTAACACTTTTGAGTGGGATTTGTACCTTGATCTGAACTGATCGCCGTGACAGCTCATGTATTGTCCGTGGCTGCGGGCTGTCAGCTCCAGCCTCCCGCTGACAGCCGCAGCCACGAGTCGGCAAGCGCTGGCCCCAGCCTCCTGCTCAGGAGACGCCAGCGCTTGCATCCACTCACCTTTGCCGGAGCCCGCAGGGTGCGCGCGCACGCTCGTCCCCGCTCTTAAAGGGGCAGCGCGCGCACCAGACATCTGGAACGACCTTTGACCCGCGAGTACCCTGGGCTATAAGAGGGGTCCAGCCCCCTAGTTCGATGCCTGAGCGTTGTTAGTTTTCCCAGTTTGTCTTGCAAATGGTCCCTTAGTGTTTCCCGTTCCTGTTGTTACCCGTACCTTGTTCCCGTTCCTGTTTCCTGTGCTTTGCCCTAGTATCAAGTCGTGCCACGTCCTGTGTCTTCTGCCACGTCTTGAGGAATCCGCCACGTCCTGTGTCATCTGCCACGTCTGGAGGAATCCGCCACGTCCTGTGTCATCTGCCACGTCCAGAGGAATTTGCCACGTCCTGTGTCTTCTGCCACGTCTTGAGGAATCCGCCACGTCCTGTGTCACTCGCCACGTCCGGAGGAATCTGCCACGTCCTGTGTCATCTGCCTCGTCCAGAGGAATCTGCCACGTCCGGAGGAATCCGCCACGTCTGGCGCAACTTGCGGCTCCTGTGTCATCCGCCACGTTTGGCGCCATCTGCTGCACCCATCTCATCTGTGCCAGAGCTGCGGCCACCATCTGGACTATTCAGGTACCCTTGTGCGGGATATTGTATTTCTGGGGTGTCCTGTTGTTTGGCCAGCTGCCTCCCCGCTGCGGCGGTACGGCCTAGTGGGTCCACTAACCCGCTCCGTGACAGTACGCTCAGCCCATGGACCCCGCTGGTCAACCTGAGACGTATACTACACAAGCCATGCTGGCTGAGATGGAGGATCTCCAGTCATGACAAGACCAGCTCCTCCTGTCGGTGAACACCATAGCCCATCTGCTGCTTGCTCCAACCACAGTCATCACCGCACCCGTTCCTGCGGTTCCGCCTGCTACACTTCCTGTCTGTACCGGTACCAACCCCCTGTGTTTCTTGCCGCTACCTCCACGCTATGACGGAGATCCGAGGTCCTGCAGGGGATTTTTGAATCAGTGCCTGATCCATTTCAGACTACATGCCAGGTCCTTCTGTTCGGATGACGTCAGGATCACCATCATCATCTCTCTCCTTACCGGCAAAGCCCTGGCATGGGCCAATCCTCTGTGGGAAAATCAGGGACCAGAGACCCGGGACTTGCAGTGCTTCTTACAGACCTTCTGCTCGATCTTTGAGGAACCTGGGAGAGTTTCTTCGGCTGCTGCATCCTTGCTGACCCTACACCAGGGAGACCTCTCCGTGGGCGAGTATGCCATTCAGTTCCGTATCCTGGCTGCTGAATTGACCTGGAACAACGAGGCTTTGGTGGCTACATTCTAGCAGGGACTGTCTTCAGGGATCAAGGACGAGCTGGCTGCTCGCGATCTGCCATCTACCCTGGACGGTCTTATTCTACTCGCCTCCCGTGTCGACATGAGGATCCGGGAACGTTCCCAAGAGGTTCTCCGGGGGAGAGAACTTCCCAGGCTGGATTCTGCTGTCCCGCAATCCTTCTCAGTCGTCCCACCAGAGGACCCGATGCAGAGTAATTATGTTAAATTGTCTACCCAGGAGAGACAACGCAGACGCATTTCTGGACTTTGTTTGTATTGCGGCCATGGAGGCCATATTGTGCGTCTGTGCCCCCAGAGGCTGGAGAGACCCCATTACCTAGGATTGGTTGGAGAGACAACCCTAGGTGGAACGGAATCTAACAGAGGATTCGCTTCCAAATTGACTATTCCTGTGACCCTGGTATCCGGCGACAGGACGCATCAAGTCTCTGCCTATCTTGACTCTGGCTCTGCTGCAAATTTCATCCAGAAAGAGCTGGTGGATCATCTTCAGCTGCCCACAGTTCCCCTGGAGACATCTTTGGCTGTTGCCTCAGTTAATGGACTGCCTCTGCCTGATCCCATTATCTCTAAAACCAAGCCGTTGAAGCTCCAGGTTGGAGTACTTCACTCTGAATTTATTTAGTTCCTTGTTTTGCCCAAGGCCATCAATCCTGTTCTGCTGGGCCTGCCTTGGCTTCGACTACATGCCCCAGTCCTGGACTGGAATTCTGGAGAGGTTCTCCAATGGGGCTCCAAGTGCCATGGTCGTTGTCTGTTGCAGATCCATCCTGTCAAGCCTTCTCTGCCTCAGTCGCTGTCGGGACTGCCTCCCCATTTTGCTCAGTATGCAGATGTTTTCAGCAAAAAGGAGGCTGAGAAGCTGCTTCCACATCGCACCTATGACTGCCCCATTGAACTCGTTCCTAATGCCTCTCTTCCCCGTGGACGGGTATACCCTCTCTTCTTGCCTGAGTCTCTATCCATGTCGGCCTATATCAAGGAGAATCTGGAGAGGGGTTTTATACGAAAATCTTCCTCCCCGGCCGGGGCTGGATTCTTCGTTAAAAAGAAGGAAGGATCCCTTCGTCCCTGCATTGATTACAGGGGCCTCAACCTGATCACAGTCAAGAACAAATACCCATTGCCACATATCTCTGAGCTATTTGATCGCATACGAGGGGCCAAAATTTTTTCTAAACTTGACCTACGTGGAGCTTACAATCTAGTCCGGATTCGCCAGGGTGACGAATGGAAGACGGCATTTAACACCCGGGACGGGCACTACGAATACCTGGTGATGCCCTTCGGACTGTGTAACGCCCCCGCAGTGTTTCAGGAGTTCGTTAACGACATCTTCCGAGATCTACTCTATGTCTGTGTTGTTGTTTATCTCGATGATATTTTGATTTTCTCCCCAGATCAGACGACTCATCGGAGGCATGTCCGTCAGGTTCTACTACGATTGAGGGAGAATCATTTATATGCCAAGCTGGAGAAGTGCGTCTTTGAGAAGAGTTCTCTGCCCTTCCTAGGCTACATCATCTCGGATCAAGGCCTCAAGATGGATCCTGAGAAAGTGAAGGCTGTCCTGGAATGGCCACGTCCCCAAGGCTTAAGGGCCATACAGCGGTTCCTGGGATTCGCCAATTTCTACCGGCAGTTTATTACTAACTTCTCTTCTCTGAACGCCAAAGTGTGGACTCCAGAGGCAGAGTCCGCATTTATTAGCCTCAAGAAATCCTTCACTTCAGCCTCGATCCTCCATCATCCTGACGTATCTCGGCAGTTCTCACTGGAAGTGGACGCTTCCTCTGTCGGTGCAGGTGCACTTCTGTTCCAGAGGAGCTCCAAAGGAAAGGCAGTAGTATGTGGCTACTACTCTAGACTGTTTTCTTCTGCTGAGCGCAATTACTCCATTGAAGATCGGGAGCTGCTGGCCATCAAATTGGCTCTGGAGGAGTGGAGACATCTTCTGGAGGGCGCTGCTCACCCCATCCTGATCTTCATCGACCACAAGAACCTCACTTACCTTCAGTCCGCTCAAAGACTTAATCCTCGTCAAGCCAGGTGGTCGCTGTTCTTCACCCATTTTCTGTTTGTGCTCCACTACCGTCCCGCGGACAAGAATGTGAGGGCCGATGCCCTGTCCAGATCGTTTGAGACGGAAGACATGGTGGAGTCCCTTCAGACCATCATAGACCCATCCTGCATTATCACTGCTAATCCTCTGCAGGTTAGAGACATCCCTCCTGGGAGGACTTTTGTTCGGTTGGCAGACAGGAGAAGAATTCTTCGCTGGGGACATAGTTCTAAACTTGCTGGGCACGCCGGTGTCCGTAAAACCAGAGACCTGATTGCTCGTCACTTTTGGTGGTCCACGCTACCTAAGGATGTTCTGGACTTTGTCTCTTCTTGCACGGTGTGTGCCTCTAACAAAGTGACTCACTCCAAGCCTGCCGGTCTGCTTCAACCTCTGCCTGTACCTAATGCCCCCTGGCAGCACATTGCGATGGACTTTGTCACAGACCTCCCCCCCTCAGCAGGATGTAACACTGTCTGGGTGGTGGTGGACCGGTTCTCTAAGATGGCTCATTTTATCCCGCTGACCGGCCTACCTTCTGCTCCTCGTCTGGCAAGTCTCTTCATTCAGCACATTTTCCGCTTGCATGGCTTGCCTCTTCACATTGTGTCCGACCGGGGGGTTCAGTTTACCTCAAGGTTCTGGAGAGCCCTCTGTAAACTCCTGGATGTGAGATTGGACTTTTCCTCTGCCTATCATCCCCAGTCCAATGGGCAAGTTGAGAGGATCAACCAGATCATGGAGAATTATCTCTGCCACTTCATCTCTGCACAGCACGATAACTGGTCACAGCTTCTACCATGGGCCGAATTTTCTTACAACAACCACACAAGTGAGTCCACCACTTCCACTCCGTTTCACATCGTGTACAGTCAACATCCCAGAGTCCCTCTTCCTGTGTCGACTTCATCTCTGGTTCCCGCTGCTGACTCTGCATATGGGGACTACCTGCAAATCTGGCAACAGACCCGGTCCTCTATTTTGCTGGCAGTAGATCGCATGAAGCGAAAGGCAGATACTAAGAGAAGAGAGCCGCCTCAGTATCTTCCAGGGACTAAAGTTTGGCTGTCCTCTCGGAACATTCGCTTGAAGGTGCCCTCATACAAGTTCGCTCCCAGGTTCCTTGGACCATTCGAGGTCCTGCAGCAGATCAACCCTGTCGCCTACAAGCCTCTTACCCTCAGGATTCCCAACTCCTTCCATGTCTCCCTCCTGAAGCCTGTGATCCTAAACCGCTATTCCAAGACTCCGAGCCCTGCGGTTGCTCCCAGCGGCTCCTCGGACATCTTTGAGGTCAAGGAGATCTTGGACACCAAGAGAGTGCAAGGAAAGACCTTTTATTTGGTGAATTGGAGAGGGTTTGGCCCCGAAGAGAGGTCCTGGGAGCCAGAGGAGAACCTCAATGCCCCAACTCTTCTAAAGAAGTTTCTCTCTCGCTCCGGCCCCAAGAAGAGGGGGCGTAAGAGGGGGGGTACTGTAATGTCCGTGGCTGCGGGCTGTCAGCTCCAGCCTCCCGCTGACAGCCGCAGCCACGAGTCGGCAAGCGCTGGCCCCAGCCTCCTGCTCAGGAGACGCCAGCGCTTGCATCCACTCACCTTTCACCCGTGAGTACCCTGGGCTATAAGAGGGGTCCAGCCCCCTAGTTCGACGCCTGAGCGTTGTTAGTTTTCCCAGTTTGTCTTGCAAATGGTCCCTTAGTGTTTCCCGTTCCTGTTGTTACCCGTACCTTGTTCCCGTTCCTGTTTCCCGTGCTTTGCCCTAGTATCAAGTCGTGCCACGTCCTGTGTCTTCTGCCACGTCTTGAGGAATCCGCCACGTCCTGTGTCATCTGCCACGTCCGGAGGAATCCACCACGTCCTGTGTCATCTGCCACGTCCAGAGGAATTTGCCATGTCCTGTGTCTTCTGCCACGTCTTGAGGAATCCGCCACGTCCTGTGTCATCTGCCACGTCCGGAGGAATCCCCCACGTCCTGTGTCATCTGCCTCGTCCAGAGGAATCTGCCACGTCCGGAGGAATCCGCCACGTCTGGCACAACTTGCGGCTCCTGTGTCATCCGCCACGTTTGGCGCCATCTGCTGCACCCATCTCATCTGTTCCAGAGCTGCGGCCACCATCTGGACTATTCAGGTACCCTTGTGCGGGACATTGTATTTCTGGGGTGTCCTGTTGTTTGGCCAGCTGCCTCCCCGCTGCGGTGGTACGGCCTAGTGGGTCCACTAACCCGCTCCGTGACAGCTCATACCCACATGAATATTCACAGATATTATATATTTTTATCTGAAAAGTGTCTCAAACCATTTTTACCCACTCTGAGAACAAATTAACACCCTCATACTCATACCTAACTTTAGGAAGCTGAAAACAATTTGTATTACCTGGGAAGGCCTCTCAAGGTCTCACCGTGGGCAATAGGTGTGTTGGTAAGGTTGGTCCGGTCTGCCAGGACTGCTCTGTAGGCAAATCAAACAGCTGTAAAATCTGGGACATACAAATTAGATCTTACCAAATTGATCTTTACAGTCTTGGAGGCATATATTCGGCCACACACCACCAATACAAGTGACATCAAGAGTGCCTTGGGTGCTATCGGTTTACCTTCCTTATCTGTCCACATTCCATGAGAATCTAGATATTACGCCTTCTACTCCCAGTTGGACACCTCCTGTGGAGAACAATCTTTTCACCGCATAATCATTAATTGATCATAATCAGGTAATTAAATTTAAGGAACACACACATTAAAGGGGTTTTCCCATCAGAGACATAAATGTCAGATAGATGCGAGTCCCACCTCTGGGATCTGCACCTATCTCTAGAACGCGGCCCCTTAAACTCTGTTCTACTGCTATGTGTTGTAGCTGAAAAGTATGATTTCCAACAATGAATTACGGAAACAGCGTAGCTCGCTGAGCTACGCTTTTTCCGTAACTCCCATAGTAGTGAATGGCAGTAATGGAAGCAGCAGAGCATGCGAGCTATGCTATTTCTATAACTACCTTTCAGTTCTATGGGGCTTACAGAAACAGTGTAGCTCATTGAGCTACACTATTTCCGTAATTCATGGTCGGGACTCACACGCGTCAGCCACAACACATAGTAGTAGAACGGAGTTTAGGGGGCCCCATATCTATCCTGCGGATATGTCATCAATGTCTCTGATGGGAAAAGCCCTTTAACAAATTACATCTTTAAGTTAAACATTAACATTGAGCAGTATACTTAAAAGCGATACATGCAACCTGATTTTTCTTATTTTTATATATACTTCAAAGAGTTATCTTTTCAAAGAGCAGGTTCAATCCTCAGCAAAACTAAATATTATTGTGCACACACAGACCAGATCCAGGTATAGTCTCTGATCTGAATTTTCTTTTATAAAATGTTTCTTTCACAACAAAAATTTTTTTTCTAATTGGAATCTATTTCACCTTTTATCTGACACATATAGTCCAGTTCTAAGGCATGTTGATCCAGAACTTTACATGAAACTTAACCTCAGTATTTAAAGCTGCTGATATCTTAGCCAATGTGCCAACACCAGTTCAATACTTGGGGTAAAACCTGTTTCCCTCAGGGTATGTGCACACGAGAAGTGGCTTTTACGTCTGAAATGACAGACTGTTTTCAGGAGAAAACAACTGTGTCGTTTCAGCCGTAAAAGCTCCTCCTCGCATTTTGCGAGGCTTCTCTGACAGCCGTAAATTTTGAGCTGCTCTTCATTGAATTCAATGAAGAACGGCTCAAATTACGTCTGAAAGAAGTGACCTGCACTTCTTTTGACGAGGCTGTATTTTTACGCGTCGTCGTTTGACAGCTGTCAAACGACGACGCGTAAATGACAGGTTGTCTGCACAGTACGTCGGCAAACTCATTCAAATGAATGGGCAGATGTTTGCCGACGTATTGTAGCCCTATTTTCAGACGTAAAACGAGGCTTAATACGCCTCGTTTACGCCTGAAAATAGGTCGTGTGAACCCAGCCTTACACTTACACACAACTTCACTGAGAAGTTTCTTGGCCGTATACTTTGCAATGGGGAAGATACTGGCCAGGCTTCAGGCCACCCTGAGAACAGGACTACACATATGAGCACACCTACCTCACCTACACATTCATACACGCTTACATCACCTACCTCGGGTAGTAGTATGACCTGCAGTCGCTGGATCAGGTAATCTGGCTGGTGTGAACTTTTCACTTTTCAGGGGTCCCTTTACTGTTTTGCCTATGTCGTGCAATGCGCATATCATGCAGGCTGCTACAAACTTAGTGGTGGCAATTTTGAATCCAGGGACAAGCCAATTTGCTGATACCTGGCTACAGATACTTTCCCTGCAAAGTGTGTCTTGTGCTCTCAATTGGCTTACCCAATGATCCAACAAAATTCCTACTACCAAAGGGCCCAAAAGCGTACCTAGAGTCAGTGTAAATGTCGGCCGTCTTACCTTTTGCCAGGCTACAAGCCTCAGCGAGCACCTCCAGCTCTGCTTCTTGGCCAGAACAAGAAGGTGTACAAGAAGGAGTGGTTTCTGGATGATTTACCTTGTGCATCGTGACTACGCGTATCCTGTCTTGTGCATACTGTATATGATGAAGTATCTTTGTAGCTACATTGGTAGTCCAAGTTGCATATGAATAAACTATTCTTCAAAAGGATGAACTCTTATTTATTTTTAAAAATAGTCAACTAACTTTTATATACTTTTTCATACTCATCTGATAATCCAGAACATTTAAGAATCCCAGACCCATCAGGTCCTGTAAATGCCTGATTAGTACCACAAACAAAGAAAATGATTTTACTAAAATCTGGCATGAAACTTACAATGTTCAGGTAATAATCACCTCAGTCTGTAAAGAAACATCTGTGAGTGCCATCAACTCTGCTTCCTGTGCAGATTTGCTGGAGAGGAATGGTTTGCTGCGCAATGCCTCATGTTGAGTGACTACAGCACAACATACACGGTGCGATATTCGGCGTTCTGGAATCCGGATTACTTATAGGGAACTTATACACATTTTGTAGACCTCCTAGCTCTAAGTTCATTAATTCAAAACAAAATTGTGTCGTGTCTCACTGAGATGTAACTGATCAGTCTCATCATTACTCCCTCTTTTTGGACCCTGTGGAAGTAATGCAGCAGGGTTCAAAATTGAACATGCCATTATAGTGAGGTTGGGCACTCTATGTGGGGACAAATGTTTGACCCCTGTAATAAGCTAATCATAACATTAGCTGAATAATAAAAACATATAATTATTCAGACAATGCACAAGCATGGATTTACTTCTCTTAAAGAAATAGATGACTTTTCAACACAAAATAGATTCTTTAACCCCGTAACGCCGAAGGACGGATATATCCATCCTCTGCAGCTGCTAGTTCGCACAGGAGGACGGATATATCCGTCCTCTGATCGCGTGGGCACTGCCACTGTACCCACGCGATCAGCGGCAGGAGCACGGCTGTTATACACAGCCTGGCTCCTGCTGCAACTGCCGGAATCGAAGCGCGCTCCGATTCCGGCAGTTTAACCCATTAAATGCCGCTGTCAATAGTGACAGCGAAATCTAATGTATTTGACAGAGGGAGGGAGCTCCCTCTGTCACCCCATCGGTGCCCCCGCAAAGAAATCGCGGGTCGCCGTCGGGTTTCCATGGCAGCCGGGGGCCTAACAAAGACCCCCAGGTCTGCCTTCAGCAAATGCCTTTTAGGCCATGCCGGAGGCATGGCCTAATAGATTGCCTGTCAGTTTTACACCGACAGGCAATAATGCTTTGATATACTAAGTATACCAAAGCATTATACACTACCGTTCAAAAGTTTAGGGCCACTTAGAAATTTCCTTATTTTTGCATCCAGGGCGAGATTAAGACCGCCAGCAGTATGGAGCAGTTATTTATGATGGGGCCCCCACCCAACTAACACAGGGTTCTCTGCGACAATGTTTCTAGGCATTTGAAGCTTAGTAAAACCTATTATAAACTGTGCCCCACAAAATAGAAGCCAGAGTGCTTGAGATATTAAATGTCCACTAAGTTAAAAATTAAAAGCAGTGACTTAAATTTGAAGCCCATCATTCTTCGCTCTGTACCCTTAGATGGTGGGTGGCATGTAGTGAGTGTAGGTTCGTCTTTGCTAAGTGATAAAAAAAAGAAATGCAGATAACATTACACTCATTGCTGCCTAGGCCGGTTGCTCTCATGAAACATAAGCATGATTAAACCAGGTGTCTTAAAAAGAACACGCTATGCTAGAGGTCACCGAGACACAAGTGACCAAAAGTAAAATATACATTATACACTACCGTTCAAAAGTTTAGGGTCACTTAGAAATTTCCTTATTTTTGAAAGAAAAGCACAGTTTTTTTCAATGAAGATAACATTAAATTAATCAGAAATACACTCTATACATTGTTAATGTGGTAAATGACTATTCTAGCTGCAAACGTCTGGTTTTTAATGCAATATCTACATAAGTGTATAGAGGCCCATTTCCAGCAACCATCACTCCAGTGTTCTAATGGTACATTGTGTTTGCTAACTGTGTTAGAAGGCTAATTGATGATTAGAAAACACTTGAAAACCTTTGTGCAATTATGTTAGCACCGCTGTAAACAGTTTTGCTGTTTAGAGGAGCTATAAAACTGACCTTCCTTTGAGCTAGTTGAGAATCTGGAGCATTACATTTGTGGGTTAGATTAAACTCCCAAAATGGCTAGAAAAAGAGAGCTTTCATGTGAAACTCGACAGTCTATTCTTGTTCTTAGAAATGAAGGCTATTCCATGCGAGAAATTGCCAAGAAACTGAAGATTTCCTACAACGGTGTGTACTAATCCCTTCAGAGGACAACACAAACAGGCTCTAACCAGAGTAGAAAGAGAAGTCGGAGGCCCCGCTGCACAACTGAGCAACAAGACAAGTACATTAGAGTCTCTAGTCTGAGAAATAGACGCCTCACAGGTCCTCAACTGGCAGCTTCATTAAATAGTACCCGCAAAACGCCAGTGTCAATGCCAGTGTCAACGTCTACAGTGAAGAGGTGACTCCTGGATGCTGGCCTTCAGGGCAGAGTGGCAAAGAAAAAGCCATATCTGAGACTGGCTAATAAAAGGAAAAGATTAATATGGGCAAAAGCACAGACATTGGACAGAGGAAGATTGGAAAAAAGTGTTATGGACAGACGGATCGAAGTTTGAGGTGTTTGGATCACACAGAAGAACATTTGTGAGATGCAGAACAACTGAAAAGATGCTGTAACAGTGCCTGACGCCATCTGTCAAGCATGGTGGAGGTAATGTGATGGTCTGGGGTTGCTTTGGTGCTGGTAAAGTGGGAGATTTGTAAAAGGGATTTTGAATAAGGAAGGCTATCACTCCATTTTGCAACGCCATGCCATACCCTGTGGACAGCGCTTGATTGGAGCCAATTTTATCCTATAACAGGACAATGACCCAAAGCACACCTCCAAATTATGCAAGAACTATTTAGGGAAGAAGTAGGCAGCTGGTATTCTATCTGTAATGGAGTGGCCAGCGCAGTCACCAGATCTCAACCCCATAGTGCTGTTGTGGGAGCAGCTTGACCGTATGGTACGCAAGAAGTTTCCATCAAGCCAATCCAACTTGTGGGAGGGGCTTCTGGAAGCATGGGGTGAAATTTCTCCCGATTACCTCAGCAAATGAACAGCTAGAATGCCAAAGGTCTGCAATGCTGTAATTGCAGCAAATGGAACATTCTTTGACGAAATCAAAGTTTGAAGGAGAAAATTATTATTTAAAATAAAAATAATTATTTCTAACCTTGTCAATGTCTTGACTATATTTTCTAGTCATTCTGCAACTCATTTGATAAATATAAGTGTGAGTTTTCATGGAAAACACAAAATTGTCTGGGTGACCCCAAACTTTTGAACGGTAGTGTATATATATATATATATATATATATATATATATAACATACAAATTGCTGTTTTTGGTCACCTTAGTGCTCCAAAAAAATGAAATAAAAAGTGATCAACTAGTTGCACATAACCCAAAATGGTATTGGTAAAAACTACAGCTCACCCTGCAAAATGTAAGCCCTCACACCGCTAAATTGAGGGGAAAATGAAAAAGTTATGGCTCTCAGAATACGGCGACACAAAAGATTTTTTTAGTTTAGCAAATAGTTTTATTTTTTTAAAAGTGGTAAAACATAAAACAAAACATATACATTTGGTATTGCCATTATTGTATCAAGCTTTATAATAAGGTGAATATGTCGTTTTTATCACCTGATGGACACCGTTAAAACAAAACCCCCAAAAAATTGCATAATCGCTGTTTTTTGCCCATGTCACCCCACAAATAATTTTTTACAGCTTCCCAGTACATTATGCGGTACAATAAATGGTGCCATAAAAAACGTCAACTTGTCCCGCAAAAAACAAGCCCTCATATGGCTATATAATATATAATAAAAAAAATTTCATCGCTATATTATGTCTTCTTTGGTCCTGAGATATACTAATAAAGTACTTATATATAAATATTATTCTAAATGAATTATTTCTAGTCTCCTTTCTAGTTTCAGGTGATGTTGAGATATTATTACATTATTTATACTATGAAGATTTAATGTCGTTAATAGGGTAGTATTGGTCTGTTACACGTGAGGGGTTATCGGGATTGCCTGTGCACGTGAAAACGTTGCCAGTGGGTTCTGAAATCCTTGGGAACAAGGTCGCTCTGAACACGTAATGGTGGACAGGGGCCTTTGTACCCACGTGTGGATCTTTAAACTGCCACCATAAAGTTGAAAAATGTTTTAAACGTTACACTTTACCAGTATATGATATCTCCATTACCACTAGTTGGAGCACTTAGTTGCATATCATTTATATGCTTCTGGTATATCTTGGACCTCTTTGGGCTATATCTAGCTTTGGTATTAATACGATAATGTCACTGGTTTCTGTGATCTTGGGTTTGTTGATAGGTTGCTTGGCAACCTAAGATACTGCCGTTCACATGACCATAACAGTGGAACGCACTGGAACGCAATACATCATCATTGCGCTCCATATGCGTCCTGCTGCTTAGCAACTTTTCACTTCCGCCTCTGGGCATTACATCCTGATTGCCACGAGTGATACAGCTGAACAACACGCTGTATTTCTAAGGTTCTATATACCATTGTTACTCCTGAAGTTTTGATTGGTGAGTGGATATATGACGATATATTTCAACACTTCTGTTTGCATAAATGATTATGGCCTAATCAGTTGTTTTTAACCAGGGTTATATTATTTATTTTGATGCACATTATTGTATATGCACTAATACACTTTATGTATCATTTTACTGTTTATTTTTGATACCTTAAATTATTTACAATACATGTTTTTAGACACGTAACACTGTAACTCATGATAATGAGACCAATTAAGTTAAATGGGTTTTACCCTATATATACTTTGAGTATTAGATGTGTCACTAGGCTTGAGAAAGATCCTAATGTAGGATTGAAACGTTGCTGTTATATTTGGATTGAATAAACCACCATTTTTTCAAATTGGAGTGCCGCAAAGTTTTTCTTTCTTCTATATATATATATATGTATACATATATATAGATTTAAATACATAAAACATTTCCCTTTACATTGCCAATGGTTGGATTTGAACCCAGGACGCCAGAACACCAATGCATAGTCATTGTCTACATACCAGAGAGTTCTATAAAACTGTCTGCTTTAACAGATGCACATTATACCAGTTTGTTAGTTTAATTCTATTATCATTGAGTACTGATATCCAGACACTGACCCCTTTATTTGATGTTTTATTTTTACCTAACTATTTTATTATCTGGGAAAAATAAGACATCTGAAAGCATCATTCACATCCAGTAACTAGCAGGTTAATAACATTTAGGTTTTCATAGACATAATTGATTAGATGTTTTGCTTCTTTGCAATGGGAATAATAAGATACCAGTGAGCTTTAATCTCTCAGTCATTAATTAGTCAGTAAAAAGTCTAAACATAACAGTGATGTAATTTAATGTCATTTTAATCATATAGTTAGCAGAATTAATTCCCAGACGTTTGCAAATCCTTTGTGTTCAATTTCCATTGAATACCCATTGAATACCCAAAGGTGTCTATTTTTTTCAAGAGATTTATTTTCCTATAATTAGAAACTTCTTCTTTATTTCTTAGGTGTATAGAAGTTTTATATAGTACAAAACATAAAAATGAATTATCTGTTCTAATAAATCTGCTGAGAAATCTTTTAGAAAACTTTTAATAAATTAATAAGGAAATTTTAATTCTACTCCTGTGAATAAATAAATTACAGAGTTGGTTAAACTTTAAAACTTCAAATTATTTCTTTTAAACTTTATTGTATGAAACTTTGTATTTATTGTATAACTTTCTCTGGTTGAACGACAATCAAAGATGTGAGAATTATTGTAATTAAACTTTTACATTTACAGCAATACTAAAGCTTTTTTAAAGTAACAAATGAATATGAACATAAACAAATACTATTCATACATTTTGTAATTATTTAAAATTATTGTGCGTTAATTTAGTATTAGATCTGAAAATATTTTTGTTTTCCTCTCTAATTATTTTAGTCACATATGAAGTAAATATTTAGAAATATAGACAAACGTTACTTTGTTATCTTTTAACTTCAGATGTAGCAATCGTTATCTTTACAGCTAAAATGCTGCGCTTTTAACGTAGCCTGCCACGAGGCTCTATGCGTTACAAAGTGAATGCTCGCACAACGCAAATAGCATAGTCACTATATGTTAACGGCATTGCGCACCGGAGCTGTAAAATAATGATTGCTACATCTGTAACTCTGATTTTATACTACTTCAAGTTTAAACTGGATTATTTATAGACAGGCAGATTTGTTCACAATAGCATCATGGCTTCTGTTCCTATTGGAGCCATCACAACTATGGCAGATTAGTTTTCAAATGCACCCCAACTAATCTTTACTGAATTATTGACTCATAATACTCAGAATCAGAGTTCTGGTATTTTTGAGGGAAAGAATCGCACTAAACACTGAGCTATTCTTGCCATTAAAAAAATAATGGAACACCTGATGTAAAAGAAAAATGCAATTTTCTTTGACATAGAAAAAAAATATTTTACATATGTTAGTGGTTTACCTACCTGGAGTTAGAAAAGTCTAGTATAGTCAGTGCTAGCCAGGGTGCCGCTTCGACATATTTTACGGCTGCCAGGGCACAGTCCCCACGCTCCCTGTTATTTTTTTGTAACAAAAGGAAACAGCTTTGTCAGCGCCCATGGCCTACAGAGGGCCATGGGCACTGACAGGGCAGTTTTCATGAAGATCTCCCTGCGCCCACAATACTCACCCTGGTTGGTGACGTGCCACGCTAGTGCCACAATCATGTGACCACCCATGAGTCTCGCTCACTGTTTGTTGGCTGTGAGCGAGACGAATGGTCGATCATGACAGTGGGGATAGCATAAGGCGTAACCAACTAGCATTGCAGTCATGTGACACAGAACATTGATGAGCTGCACTCAGGTCACAGAAAGGGGGGCTTTAAGTTCTCAGACTAGCAGCGCCAGTCAGCTAAGAAAATATGCCCATAAAGGGGTCCCAGGCTCCATGCCTACCAAGAGTTAGGCACCTCCAATTCCTCATTTTGTTCCTAGCTGCCTATAGAGAACTTGCAGCATCCATCTTATGCCACCCACAGTGCCCCAGCTGACAGGCTGATTGGATGAACTTATTGAAAGAAAGGGGGGAAGTGGGAGGGAGGAGTGAATAAAAAGAAAGAAAGGAGATGCTGGCAGCCATTTTACAGCCAACAGTGAATAGAAGAGACACACAGACAGTTAAGAGTGCACAACTTGGCCTTGCAAATTAATTGAAATAAAGATTCTGCGTCAGGGCTCCCTTCAGGGGTTCTGTCTGAGCTTTCCGTCAGGGCAACCCATGAACGGAACCCTGACTGAAACAAATGGAAACCATAGGTTTTCGTTTGCATCACCATTGCATCATGGGAAGCTACAATGGAACCCCTGAACAGAGCCAAGACGCAGATGTCAACAAAGCCTTAGTATCGAGTGGATTAACTGCAAAGTGAGCTTCAATTACATAGATCTGATCCAACAACTGAAATCTTTACAAACCAAAATTAGTGCTTATCAATAATCATCTGTACATCTGAAAGCCTGTGAAATCTTAAAAAAGGCACAAAAGAAACCTTGAGTATTTATGGCAAAAGCCACATTGGACACAATAAATTATTTTTTTCCTGAAGTTAGGGGATTAATGATGATTATGGGAAATATCCTTTAAAGGGTAGCTATGCTTTCAGAAAACTTCTGACATGTCATACTGACATGTAAGAAGTTTTGATCGGTGGGGTCTGAGCACTGAGACCCCCACCGATTGCTAAAACCAAGCGGCAGAAGCGCTCAGGTGAGCACTGAGCTGCATGGTTTCTGATCGGCTTTTCTCGGAAAGCTCAGGTAACAGTGTACGAACTCAATAGAAAGTCTATGAACTCGTACACCAACAAAAAAAGCTGACCAGTAACCAGCGCTTCTTCGTTTTAGCGAATGGTTGGGGGGGTCTCAGTTCTCAGACCCCATTGCCAAAAGTTGTGTGTGTGTGTGTGTGTGTGTGTGTGTGCGTGTGTGCATGCGTGCATACGTGCGTGTATATATATTTATTTATACATACAGTATACATTTTTCTTTTTTTTTCTTTTGCACAAATAGTCCTCGTTCACATCTGCGTCAGTCTTCCTGTTGTCTGTTCTGTCAAAGAAGCAGAACAACGAAAATACTGGAAGCGCCTGTTCTGTTGTGCAACGGACACCATTGGTGTCTGTCAGAACCCATTAACTTTAATGGATTTCGTCAGATTTCCATCAGAGTGTCCATGGTTTTACCGGAAAGAATAGAGCAGCATTTCTGCACTATTGTTTTCTGTATTTTCGGCTGGATCTCATGCAAGCTTCCATACTGCTTAACCCCTTTCCGACATATGACATATATCTACGTCATAGCCGGGTAGGAAAAGTATGGAGAGGGCTCATGGGTTGAGCCCTCTCCATACAATGCGGGTTACAGCCTACACTTCACTGCAATGAGCGGGATCCAGCTCTTTTAATCCATTAGATGCTGCGGCTGGAGCATGTAAATATGTAACTTTAGTGTACATTTGCCCATGTAAAAAAATGGTGTATTTTTTTTTTTTTTTTAAGAAGTCTCACAGAGTTTGCCCTGCTAGCTGAATTTTTTTTTAACCCTGAATGCCATTCTTTTAAATGCAATTTTGCCAGAAAACAGCCACATTTGCATTTATAGCAATGGCACTTACTAATTCAGCACCGTCGACAAATGATTCCCAGCAGACTCAGATCAGCTCTATATTTTAGGAAGAGAGGTTATATTTAACCCTGATATGTCAGTCCCAGTTATAGGTGAAAACAGCAATGCAAAAAACGTATGTAAAATGAAAATGTTTGAAAAATTTAAAAATTAAGTAACAATAAAAACGTAATTAAAAAAAACTGTTCAATAAGGCCACTACTAGTCCAAACCATACCAGTGGTCCCACCCTGATTACTGAAACCTATATTTCTCTTATAGCAAATGACTGTAACAGAAAGGGGACCCACTTTAAAGATGTAGTTTAGTGCCACTTTGTGCTATTAAAAGTAAAACAGAGAAAATGTAAAAATAAAATAGACACTTTTTGTTCTTGTTTACAGTTTTTTGTAAAGGTGTTGTTTCATCAATTCGCCACGTGTCCAGCTACCTATATCCCCAGCAAACCTCTGATTTTTCCAGGTGAAGCAACAGGCAGACATTACCCCAGCAGCGGCCATTGCAGAGTAAAGGCAGTATTACATGGTGGATTTCAGATGAATGGTCGTTCATGTAATATATGGATGACTAGAGTTCACCGGAGCAGCTCTCCATTTTCGCTCATAGAGGAGGGTCCCAAATAGGGAATGCCCTCTATGACGTCCATATGCCCTGATAGGGCATATAGATAGGGACCCATTTATTAACACCATAAAATAAAATACTAATATAATAATGGTTTAAAAATAAAGCCCTATGATATGGATATGTTTTATAACTATTTCTTTTATCCACTGTGGTAACTCTATATCACCATATTTTCTCAC
The DNA here is from genome assembly GCF_050947455.1 of Rhinoderma darwinii. NCBI lineage: Eukaryota > Metazoa > Chordata > Amphibia > Anura > Rhinodermatidae > Rhinoderma > Rhinoderma darwinii. Next base: position 32,451,998 of record NC_134697.1, on the reverse strand, counting down.
TACGGTAACCCGCAGGCATATTAAAACCAGAAACATATTTATCTTTTTCTTTATCTCTCTCGCTCTCTTCCACATTTATCGAAATATACGTGGCCTTATCACTAGATAATGAAAGGTTTCTCTTATACTTTGAGTTCAATTCTAGAATTGCTTTCAGCTATCATACAGTTTACCCCGACACACTGAAAAGATAGATGTGTTATTTAGTTAATAGTATTCTTTTGATTGCTTCTTTGATATCATTGTTCCTTAAAGAATATATAACAGGATTTAACATTGGGATTATTATAACATAAAGGACAGAAAGGCTTTTTCCTTCATCTAAAGAGTATGAAGAGGCTGGCTTCATGTACATACAGACGATCATCAAGTAGAGGAGACTAACAATAGTCAGATGTGAAGCACATGTAGAAAAAGCCTTATATCTTCCATCACTTGAATTGATCTTAAGAATGGCAGAAATTATATAAATGTAAGAAATTAAAGTCATCAAAAAGCAGCTAAAGACAAACAGCACACCTTCTGCATATATGACATATTCTGGAGTTGAAGTGTCATCACAAGCTATGGTTAGTAATGGTGTGAGGTCACAAAAGAAGTGGTTGATTTCAATAGATGAGCAAAAGCAAAGGGAAGAAATGAGGACACTTAAGGGGAAGGCAGCAATGAATCCCACCCCCCAGGCAGTGAGTGCCAAACTTAGGCAGGTCTTCCCATTCATAAACAGGTGATAGGACAATGGATGACAAATAGCAACATAGCGATCATATGCCATTGAGGTGAGTAACATGTATTCCATGCTTACAAAAAAGTTGAAAAAGAAGAGTTGGGTCATGCAACCTTGGAAGGAAATTCTCTTGATGCGATTCAAGACAAGTTGTAATAGGTTTGGGGTGGTGACTGTGGGATAACATATATCAATGAAAGACATATTGAAAATAAAGAAGTACATGGGTTTTTGCAAATGACTGTCCATGGAGATTAGACAAATAATCAAAAAATTACTCAATACTGTGAAAAGGTATATCACAAGAAAGAGAAGAAAAAGGGGAATCTTCAATTCTTCATCATTCGAAAATCCTAACATGATGAACTCATTTATGTTGCTCCTATTGAAAGCATTCCCAGTCATGGAGTCTGACAACAACATGGTCAAAAAAAGTAAAACACAATCAAATGAATTAATAAAAAATTATGAAATGTGTAAAACATAAACATATGGTAAATTTGTTACTTTTAATAAAAATTGCATTTTGGCTAAGTATTATTAATCCAATCATTTAATATAAAGTATAAAGCCCCTGTATAGTACTTATGTCGTATTATGTATATACTTTATCAGACGTAGAAGAGCTGAGTTTGTAATTGATATTGTGATATCAAAAAAGGTAAACATTTAGTTAACCCTATTTCCTTACTTTCTCCATGTACACAATATGCGCTCATGCTTCCTCACAAAAGTAACAATACCATAACCACTAACACTGAGAATGGGTTAATGCAGTTCTTTAAGTCTATAGTGGCTGCATCCTGAATGGTCGGTAGATAATAAATGTACTATATTTCGGGAATAATAGTGAGTTTATATAATCTATCTCTTAGGTATTTTTCCACGCAGGTTCATTTTCAGGATTAATCTCTAAGGATGTTCTGTACTCAGAGTATTGTAAAATATACTTTTACATTTCTACAATTAACCAGCTTGGGAATACTTCATTCTTTCAAAAAGCTAGGCATAATAAATATAAATACTAAATGTTGTAATAGAAAATTATGTTGATCACTTTGATGTGAAATACAGTTTTTTGTTGATCAGTGCCTCAAAGACCAGATGCAATCCACTATGATTTAATGTTGTAATACACTAAAACATGAGACGTCCCGGGTGGTGAATACTTTCCCACAGTAAATAAGGTTAAAACGCTTATAACCAATAACACTGCAATGAGGTTCCATTATTTATTTTAGCAGTAGTTGTATGACTACTTCCTAGAAGGGCTGATTCAGGGGTGGATCCGGGGCGGAAATCTAGCCTGGGGCGGACAATAGCGGCATGTCGCTGCAAATATTGCCTCTTTTTTTTTTTTTGCAAATCCCTTTTTATTTATTCCGAGAAGTAAGCAGAAAATATGCAAAGAACATACATGTCGAACTGATATGTCTCAACGTAGAATCTAATATGACAAGAGGTAGAATTGGGAATAAGGGCATGCAGGCCCAATTAATTTTTGGCAATAAACTGAGTACAAGTGAAGCTGAGACTTGCAAACATAATAAACTATATACAATCCCATTACAATATCCAGGAGAATAATACAAAGTAGGAAATAAAGTAAGTTATTTTAGGAGTCATAAACCCAGGGAGGAATAGTAAGGTGAAGGGGGGGGTAGGGAAAGGGAGGTGATCGTATCAGCTATAGGGATACCCTAAGCAGACCAAGTTTCTAATTGGGAATATTAGCAACGGGGGGGGGGGGAGTCTGATGTGCATCACAGTTTGATCTACGGAAGGCTAGCCAGGTCTTGCATATTTTTGAAAATCTTTTGTGTTGCCTCAACTCCCAACTCAACAGTTCCTCCATCTTGCAAATACAGTCTAATCTAGAGAACCATTCCCTGATGGTGGGTGGATCCCTGGATCGCCAGTGTAGAGGGATGAGTAGATTTGCCGCAGTGAGGTGAGGGGCAAGATTATGTCTTCTGGGACAAAAGGAACCCGAAGGGAAACATAGTAGAATTAAGGTGCAGTCAGCGAAATAGTGGATTTGGTAATTGTTGTGTAAAGGATCTGCCAGGCACAGCTTCTGTGTCAACGCCCATAGGTAATCAGTCTGCACCTGCTTCTATGTCTGTGAGATTGACTCCATCTTCCACCACTCAGGATTGCAGGCTTAGGAGTGGGAGAGCCTATTACAGACTGGCCAGACGGAGCTAGCTCCCGCCCTCTGTCTATTTATACCTGCCTTTCCTGTTCCTCCTTGCTTGTGATTCTTCTCTGTTGGTTTCCTGGCCCTGCTGCAGCTTCTAGAACTACTTATCCTCTGCTTGTGATTGACCTCGGCTGTTCTGACCACTCTTCTGCTCTGCGTATTTATACCTCGCTCATCTCCTGGTTTGACTCGGCTCGTTCACCTCGCTTGTTGCTCACGGTGTTCTGTGGGTAACTTCCCCATTTCCCTTGCTTCTTTGTACCCTTGTCTGTTTGTCTGTCGTGCACCTATTGAGTGTAGGGACTGTCACCCAGTTGTACCCCGTCGCCTAGGACAGTTGTTCACTTGATGCTTGTCATCCCCACAGTAGAAGCAGAGACCATTCTTCCCTAATTGTCAGGAAGGTGCTCCAGGTCTTTCGGGAAAACAAACTGTTTGCGAAAACCGAAAAATGTGTGTTTGGGGTGCAGGAGATACCATTTTTGGGCCAAATCCTCACTCCTCATGAATTCCGCATGGACCCCGCCAAGGTCCAGGCTGTGGCGGAATGGGTCCAACATGCCTCCCTGAAGGCATTACAGTGCTTCCTGGGGTTCGCTAATTATTACAGGAGATTTATTGCTAACTTCTCGGTCATCGCTAAGCCTCTTACGGATCTCACTCGCAAAGGTGCTGATCTCCTCCACTGGCCTCCTGAGGCTGTCCAGGCTTTTGAGGTCCTTAAGAAGTGCTTTATCTCGGCCCCGGTGTTGGTTCAGCCCAACCAAATGGAGCCATTTATCGTGGAGGTTGAAGCGTCCGAGGTGGGAGTGGGGGCTGTCTTGTCCCAGGGTACCAGGTCCCTGACCCATCTCCGTCCCTGTGCCTACTTCTCCAGGAAGTTTTCGCCCACTGAGATTAACTATGATATTGGCAACCGCAAACTCTTAGCCATTAAGTGGGCATTTGAAGAGTGGCGCCACTTCCTGGAGGGGGCTAGGCACCAGGTAACGGTCCTTACCGACCACAAGAATCTGGTTTTCCTAGAATCTGCCCGGAGGCTAAACCCGAGACAAGCTCGATGGGCGTTGTTTTTTACCAGATTCAACTTTTTGGTCACCTATAGGGCTGGGTCTAAAAATATTAAGGCTGATGCACTGTCGCGTAGCTTCATGGCCAGCCCTCCTTCGGAGGAAGATCTTACTTGCGTTTTGCCTCCAGGTATAATCATTTCCTCTCTTGATTCTGATTTAGTCTCTGAAATTGGGGCCGATCAAGGTTCAGCTCCCGGGAACCTTCCTGAGAACAAGCTGTTTGTTCCCCTCCAATTCCGGCTAAGGGTACTTAGGGAAAATCATGACTCCGCACTATCTGGTCATCCAGGTATCCTGGGTACCAAGCACCTCATTGCCAGAAACTATTGGTGGCCTGGGTTGCCTAAAGACGTTAAGGCCTACGTCACCGCTTGTGAAGTTTGTGCTAGGTCCAAGACTCCAAGGTCCCGACCAGCGGGCTTACTACGTTCTTTGCCCATTCCCCAGAGACCTTGGACCCATATCTCCATGGATTTTATCACCGATTTGCCTCCATCTCAAGGCAAGTCCGTGGTGTGGGTTGTAGTAGACCGCTTCAGTAAGATGTGCCACTTAGTGCCCCTCAAGAAACTACCCAATGCTAAGACGTTAGCTACCTTGTTTGTCAAACACATCCTGCGTCTCCATGGGGTCCCTGTCAATATTGTTTCTGACAGAGGGGTACAATTTGTTTCATTGTTTTGGAGAGCCTTCTGTAAAAAGTTGGAGATTGATCTGTCCTTCTCCTCTGCCTTCCATCCTGAAACTAATGGCCAAACCGAGAGGACTAATCAGTCTCTAGAACAATATTTAAGGTGTTTTATCTCTGACTGTCAATATGATTGGGTCTCATTCATTCCCCTCGCCGAATTTTCCCTTAATAACCGGGTCAGTAACTCGTCAGGGGTCTCCCCCTTTTTCTGTAATTTTGGGTTTAATCCACGGTTCTCCTCCGTTTCACCTGGTAGTTCCAACAATCCCGAGGTAGAGGTCGTTCATCGGGAACTGTGCACAGTCTGGGCCCAGGTTCAGAAGAACCTAGAGGCATCCCAGAGCATACAAAAAAACTCAGGCAGATAGAAGACGTTCTGCTAACCCCTTGTTTATGGTCGGGTATCTGGTGTGGCTATCGTCAAAAAATTTACGCCTTAAAGTTCCGTCCAAGAAGTTTGCTCCCCGGTTTATAGGGCCGTACAAGGTCATTGAAGTCCTCAATCCTGTCTCCTTCCGACTGGAGTTGCCCCCATCTTTTCGAGTACACGACGTGTTTCATGCCTCCCTCCTTAAATGCTGCTCCCCGTCCTTGGCTCCCTCGAGGAAACCTCCGGTCCCTGTTCTCACCCCTGAGGGGGTAGAATACGAGGTGGCCAAGATTGTGGACAGCAAGATGGTCCAAGGCTCCCTCCAGTACCTGGTCCATTGGAGAGGATACGGGCCTGAGGAGAGGACTTGGGTACCCGCCCGGGATGTTCATGCTGGGGTATTGGTCAGGAGGTTCCACCTTCGTTTCCCCAATAAACCAGGTCCACCTAGAAAGGGTCCGGTGGCCCCTCATAAAAGGGGGGGTACTGTAAAGGATCTGCCAGGCACAGCTTCTGTGTCAACGCCCATAGGTAATCAGTCTGCACCTGCTTCTATGTCTGTGAGATTGACTCCATCTTCCACCACTCAGGATGGCAGGCTTAGGAGTGGGAGAACCTATCACAGACTGGCCAGATGGAGCTAGCTCCCACCCTCTGTCTATTTATACCTGACTTTCCTGTTCCTCCTTGCTTTTGAGTCTTCTCTATTGGTTTCCTGGCCCTGCTGCAGCTTCTAGAACTACTTATCCTCTGCTTGTGATTGACCTCGGCTGTTCTGACCACTCTTCTGCTCTGCGTATTTGTACCTCGCTCATCTCCTGGTTTGACTCGGCTCGTTCACCTCGCTTGTTGCTCACGGTGTTCCGTGGGCAACTTCCCCATTTCCCTTGCTTCTTTGTACCCTTGTCTGTTTGTCTGTCGTGCCCCTATTGAGTGTAGGGACTGTCACCCAGTTGTACCCCGTCGCCTAGGGCGGGTCATTGCAAGTAGGCAGGGACTGAGTGGCGGGTAGATTAGGGCTCACTTGTCTGTTTTCCTATCCCCACCATTACATGTTGCGATAGTATTGGAGACCTCCGGCCAGAAGGGTTGGATGCATGTACATTTCTACCAAATGTGAGCCATCGTCCCCTTCAGGGCATTACAACTCCAGCATTACTCTGAGTGGGTAAGACCAGATCTGCGCAAAAAAATCTGGAGTCCTGTACTATCTGGTTAAAGTTTTAACTTGACACAAGAAATAGTATTTATGTATGAAGTAAAAGATACCATGTTAAAAAACAGATGGTTTACTGCCAAAAATATCTAAATAATAATATATCTAAATATAAGAATAAAAACCCACTCTAGTAGCTCAAATTTGGAATTTATAAACGGGTTTGTAGGGGTTAATGGTATGCAGTTCTCTGTATTTGTTTCCACAGACACTACATCTACACTAGTAGATAAGCCAGACACACCCTCCCCTCTCTCCCAATCTCGGGCAGCACTGGGTCTGATTCACATTGTGAATGCATGCGGTAACGCAAGCTGACTTGCTGTTTGCTGAGGGTGATTTAACTGTCTTTGACAGTTGTTCATGTCCAGCAGCAGCAATCACAGAGGCAGTGGTCCGTGATTGTGGTAGAAGAAGCTGGACAACACGGAGTCACTGACAGACACTACCCAATGGGAGGTGCTCTGGATTCCGTTCTGTATCAGCTTCAACTATGGGGCACTCCCCTGGATACGTCACTGGAGGAGTGCACAATGAGGGAGGGAACAACCTGTATAAAGAGCAATAGAAAACACATGTGGGTGAGGACGTCACACGCCGGAACCAGCGTTTACTCCAGCACGAGGAAACAAGTGCTCTGAGGAATCTCTGCCACTGCAGAAGATTGAAACTTCAATACAGCTCCAACTTCATTTGTGCCCCCTGTCAAGGAGGTTATTTGGCCTTATCTCCCCTGAGGAATTCTGGCCATAAGGAAACGCGTCGGGAGAAAATAATGATTGATTGCCTAAAATCATATAAAAGAAACAAGTGAGGCTTCCCAGTCCCCAGCCATAAGAACGGAACAGGACTTTAACACACTACGGAACGGGTAGGAGGGGTCATTACCCCACAGAGTTTTATATATATATCCTCCTGGGAAATAGATCACTCACATGTTTTTGCAACAATTTGGAGCATTTTTCTTTAACTCTGCAAAGAAATGATGATATCACCAATATTGAATTGACTTTTTTTTGCATTGAGCACTATATCTCCTGTACTATAAGGAAGATTTTTTTGTAAACAGTCTTGTCCTGGTGTGTCATTTGTTTTACACACTTTTTAAATATGTTACAAGTAAAAGTTACATTTTAAACGAAACTCTAGTCCTATTCCAGTGATTCAATTATTAATTATTGTAGAGTATACAAAATATCAAGTCCTGCGGTGGAAGGCTTCAAATATACCACTAACACCTTACACTAAAGTTTTAAAGGAATTCTCCTGGACTCTAACGCACCTAGTGAAGCCATGAGAATGTTTCAGAATCCGAGAGGACTCCTCCCCCAAGAAGGTAATTCCCAGTTCCTGTTTCCATGCTAATAAATAGCTCGGTTTATCAGGAGCTTTCTCAAAGAGAAGTCCCGCATAAACTCTAAAAAGAAGACCTCTAGGAAGGGATGGAAGGAGTAACATGGTTTCCAATCAAGATGGCTAAGAAAACTTGGGGAATTTGATTGAAAACTGCTTGACTATGTCATTAAAGTGTAATGTCTGTAGGAAATCCAGGGGTCCACTCAACCCATCAGTTATCAGAGTATGTAGATCAGGGAGTCTCCCACCTTTGCAGACTTCAGCAATTGTAATTTTCCCTAGTTGTTTCAATAAACTATAGATGGGGCTAAGACAACCTAAAACATTTGGTACTAGTTCCAGGGGCATAAGAGGGGAAATAATTTTAAAAGGATCCTTGGAAGGTAAGAACCTATGGAAAATAGTGCCCCTAACAGTAGGACTACAAGTTTTAGGCATTTTGTGAGAGGTAGAACTGCACCAGAGTGTAGATGCGAAAACCGGGTTCAACAGCGCCCTTCCCGCAAGTAAATTGGGGGAGGAGTCACCTCGTCTAAGCAAAGATATCCATCTACACAGCAGGTTTCAATATTAGGAGTCGATGTGGTAATCTCGGTTTTTTGTTGACCCATAAATATTTAGAGAAGATTTACCTAATAGTGTTAAAAAATGAATTTGGTAGGCAAATGGGTACAGTCTGCAGGACATACAACAATTGAGGAAGAATGTATGATTTAAAATAATTTTTCCTGCCCGCCCATGAGAGGAATGGAATGTTGAGGGAGCCCAAGTGTGCGCGGAATTTGTGGGCAAGCGGAGCGTAATTCAATTCATATAACAAGGAAGTATTTTTGGGCAGATATATCCACAAGTACTTAATGTGGGAATCAGGCCAGCGAAATGGAGCTCGAGTTTTAATCTCACTAATTTCTCATTCGCTGATTGTAACATTTAATACTTCAGATTTTGAATAATTAATTTTAAAGTTGGACACCCATCCAAAGGTTTCAAATATTTGTAATATGTGAGGGAAGACCTGTCGGGGATTAGTGACTATCACCAAGAGATCATCATAAAACGCGGCTGGAGAGTGTACCATCCCACAAAGCTTTAAGCCATGGATAGAGTTGGATTGTAGTTTTTTTTGTATTATAGTTGCCATAATCATCATGAATAAGGTTGGGGAAAGAGGACACCCATGTCTCGTTCCATTGGTGATGTCAAAAAGGGGGGCAAGTGTACCATTTAGGCGAAGTCTAGCTCTAAGGGTCGTGTAGAGGGAGAAAATAGCTGAGATGAAAGGGGCAGGCAAGCCAAACCTTAATAGAGTAGCATGAATATAAGACCACCAAACCAGATCAAAAGTCTTTTCAGCGTCTGTGCTCAGTAAAGCTAACGGGATTTATTTCCAGAGGCATAGTGGATGATACTAGTAGTATTATGTTTACCTTCTCTAGAGGGGACAAACCCAACTTGTTCTGGGGAGATAAGTTTAGAGAGGAGGGGTTTTAGTATGTTTGCTAGGAGCTTGGCCCACCATTTAAGGTCTGTGTTGAGGCGGGATATTGCCACGAAGGGTCTGTGGACCCACTGGGCCATACCGCCTTGGCCGTAAGGCAGCTGGCCAACAGGGAGCAGATGACTGTCTATAGTTCTATAGGTACCTGTGGCAGCTCAGACAGCAGCAGGGCAGGCTCGGCTGGGAGTTAGGTAGCAGGCGGATATCAGGCGAGGTGAAGCAGGTCAGACGTGGATGCAGCACGGCACGACTTTGGCACAGCACAGTGCTAGACCAGGAAGCTATGGATTGTTAGGAACAGGAACTGGAAACACGTATAGGTACAGGGACAGAAACTGGAACAGGAAACACACTAGGAGGCCATCACATAGACAAACTATAGGGAACACAAGAACGCTCAGGCATAGAACTAGGGGGCTGGACCCCTCTTATAGTCCAGGGTACTCACGGCGCAAAGTTCGTCCATGAGGTCCGGTGCGCACGCTGCCCCTTTAAGAGCGGGCACGAGCGTGCGCGTGCACCCTACAGGGTCCGGCAAAGGTGAGTGGACGCGAGCACTGGCGTCTCCTGAGGAGGAGGCTGGGGCCAGCGTTTGCTGACTCGTGGCTGCGGCTGTCAGGGGGAGGTTGGAGCTGACAGCCCGCAGCCACGGACATTACAGATATGCCACATTGTGACTTCTCTTTACCCTCCTTGGGGATCAAAGAGGTATGTGCCTTTAAAGCCTGAGGAGGTAATAGGGTGCCCTTGAGGAGGTCATTGCATACATTGAAAAATTTTGGTACATGGAGCTGACGAAACTTCTTATAATATGCGATGGGAAAGCCATCTGGCCCTGGACTCTTACCATTAGGGATAGAGTGAAGCACTTTTAATAGTTCTTGGTGTGTAAAGAGTGCAAGTAAAGAGATTTTCTCCTTTGGGGACAGAGAGGGGAGAGTAACAGAATCTAGGAATTCTGACGTGATCGTCTCTGCATCTCTGTGTTCTGGCAAGTTGTACAGAGCAGAGTAGAAGGCAAAAAATTATTTGGTTATGCCGTCAATATCTTTAACACTATTTCCAGAGGACGTTTTGATCTCCTGAATAAAGGAGAGGTCTGTTCCTGTCACCATGTGCATAGATTTTAAAGGTACTTCTCTGGTACAACTTGGCAGATTTAATATTTAATAAATGCTAAAGTTTATTTCTAAGTACTGTAAGGTCGTGCTGTACAAGGGCTGTTCTGGAGAATTTACCAATTAGTTCTAATGTCGATATTTAAAAGGGAATTATGTTACGGTGTATGTCGCCTTTTTTCATCTGGTGCCTAAAGCAATTAGTTGTCCCCTGATGAAAGCCTTCTGCGTTTCCCAAACTATAGGGGAAGATAACCCCGGGGGCTCATTCCTAACAAAGAAATAAGAGAGGGAACTCCGTAGTTGTCAAGATGTTTTGGGTTATCTAGAAGGGTTTCATTCAGGGACCATGACCAAGATCTTGGAGGGAGATTGGCAATAGAGATATGTATTGATACCGGGGCGTGATCAGACAAAGTGATAGGGCCGATGTGTGACAAAAGGGTTGCGGGTGAATATCTGACAGAAAGGAGCAAGTAATCCAGCCTGTGGTGCAAATGATGGATATGAGAGAAGGTAAAATCTTTCACCGCAGGATGATTGAGTCTCCAAACATCAACCAAATCAAGCCGTCTAAAATACGTCTTATGCCTCATCAGCCCAGCAAAGGAAACACAAGAAGTACCTCTGGAAGTGTCTAGTAGTGGGCCAAAAGCCAGGTTGAAATCCCCTCCTAATATTACTATATCTTCTGCAAAATATCTACATGAGTACCAATCAGCCATTGCACTTGATTTTGGTTAGTGGCATAAATGTTAGCGAGGGATATTGGGTTGTCTGCTATCGTACCTTTGATAAAAAGAAAACGGTCAGGATAGGTTAAGGAATGTGTGTAGAGAACATTTTTGTGTAATGCAATATTGACTCCCTTTGATGAAGAAGAGGGGTGTGCATTATGATACTAAGAAGAGTAATACTGGCGAGAGAGCGTGGGGATGCGATGAGCCCCTGAAGTGTGTTTCTTGGAGCAGGAGAATATTAGAGTTGTCTTTCTTTAGTAAAGCCAAGATCTGGCTCCTTTTTCTCGGGTCGTTAAGACCTTTCACGTTATACGGATTTCACCACACTTCAACACCATGGCATAATACAGTTAAGCTCAGCAATTAGGCTGGATTCACACGAGCACATTACGTCTGTAATGGACGGAACGTATTTCGGCCGCAGGTCCCGGACCGAACACACTGCAGGGAGCCGGGCTCCTAGCATCATAGTTATGTACGATGCTAGGAGTCCCTGCCTCTCCATGGAACTACTGTCCCGTGCTGAAAACATGATTACAGTTGTCCGGCAGCGAGGCAAGGACTCCTAGCGTCATACATAACTATGATGCTAGGAGCCCGGCTCCCTGCAACTACTCACAGGCACCTAAAAACAGAATGTGAAGGCAAAAGTTAAGGAGCATGTCCTGACTAGGCTAACAATATTTATATGAGAGAAACATAGCACAGTTAGTACAGTAGGTATGAACTAAACAGACTCATCGATCAAAAGAGTCGCCTTCAAAGTGATCAGCAATAATAAATCCAGCAGGGGATTCAGGTGGAGTCCATAGGAATTCTCGTTGGCGTGAGCTTTCCAGCACGTTTGCGGGATTTGTTGACTTTCCCAGAACTAATTGTTTCCCATGGAATGGGAGGAGCAATGGTTGGCAGAGAAGCAACATCCAAAACGGCTGACCAATCAGAGATCTGCAGGTCAGTTGTCCCAAGAGCCTGCAGAGTCCCAGGTAAGTCCCCATACGAACGAATCGTCAGTCGCTTTCCCTCCACCGAAAAGGAAATCCCAAAGGGAAACAGCCATCTATAGATAATGTTTTTGTTCCTAAGCAGATCAGTGAGGGGTTTGAGCATTCGCATCTTGGATAGAGTGATGCTAGCGAGGTCTTGGAAGAAAGAGATCTTAGAGCTCTCCTATATGACAGGTTCAGAGTCACGCGCCTTCCTCAAGATGTCATCTCTGGTTTGGGAGCTGAAAAGATGGCATATAACATCTCTAGGGGGATTTGCTGGTTTGGGTTTGGCTTTCATAGCTCCATGAAGTCGTTCAATGGATATCTTGTGAGCGGAGGAGTCACCAAGAATTTTAATGAATAGTTATTTGATGGAAGTGGATGGGGCCTCTGAGGGGATCAACTCAGGGACCCCCCTCAACCAAAGTTGTTGCATCTCCCTTGATTGTCCTGATCTTCCAACCAATCGATCATTTTGTTGAAATGGTTTTGGCAGCTAAGGAAGGAGCAGGAAGAAGCTTCAGTATATGCCACAAGTTGAGGTTGAGTGGGCTCTAGTTGCTCAACCCTATGTTCAATCTGGCGAACATCTTGTTTGATATCATGAAGTTCTCTTACCACCGGTTCCAAGGCTTTAGCTAGAGTTCTACTTATGAAGGAACGAGAGATAGGCAAGTCTCTTTGGAGCTGAGAGTCTTCCATGTCGCTATCGTCATCTGCAGTAGCGGGTTTCGATAATTTAGGTGGGGAAATCTTGTTACCATGCAAACAATCTAAGAGATCTTTGGAAGAGTCCAATGATGTTTTTTTGACAAAGTTGTCAAGGCTAGTAGCTCTGGAAGCTCCTGAGGAGTCTCTGGATTTACGCGGGCCTATTTTTACCATCTCCACTGTAGGCTCCAATAGATAGATATTCTGGTCAGAGATGAAGAACTTTTAAAGTGATGTCTCAGAAATTATTTCAGAGGCTCTGTCAGAGTTTAGACGTCCCAGTGCATCCAAAGAAATTAAACAGCAGTCATGTTAAAACTACAGCATAGTACAGCTGTCACATTTGAGCGCAATGTTGAGACAAGTTGTGGTCCCCAAAAATATTAGGGCAAAGCCCTGCAAGGTGTGGAAAGTGAAGGAAGGAGGACTGCACAACAGTACAGTCCATAAAAAATGAAGGCTGTGCCTTTTACTTTTTGCGATCAAAAATGGAGATCAAGGACTTGAGTCAGGAGGTTGTGGCCTCTGTAGTGGTGGAGGGTAGATAGGAGCAGGTTATCTGGTCATTCCTTTCATCATATACAGCAGCGATAGAAACCATAAACCAATAAAACCAGTGGAAACTGAGTCTCCCCACATTATTTCATCTCGCTGGATCCTACTTTCTTCTTTCTTGTGCTAATTACCGCGGGCCGGCGCGGAGATCCGGGCGAGACATGAACACATGAACGTGGAGCTGGTGAGCTGGAGGTTTCCTCCTACCCCCTATTTTCCTCTATCAACTTCTGTATACAGCAGCAATGCAATAAAGACAGGGATGTCAGGGTAAAATGTAGCTGGCCCCTTGGGTTAATGAAGTCCACCTCTCTGTGGAGGAGCTGCCGGGGGGCAGATATGGCAGTTCAGTGGGCGTTTCCACAGGCCTCGCCTGTTGGCTCAACAGAGGGCAGCTCGCCGTCAATAAATTTAGGACCCAGGGTCTGGTACCGGAATAGGCTTTGACTCACGGCGGTATGCTGGGACAGGTGGGGAGCTCAAGGGGGGGAGTTTGTGACTTACTAGTCCAGCAGTCAGAAGTTTTCAGCAGAGCTCTAGGTGCCCACAGGAGGTCCAGTCGGTGGTAAGCCCCGCCAGCCACAGCATGAGGTCCCATCACGGTCTAGGCCGCAATAGCGTTTTTGCTCCAGTATGCAGGTCACAGAGTAGAAGTGCTGGTAGGGCCAGGGTACCCCTTTGTGAGGGCTCTGGTGCTGTTTTCGGCCAATTAAGTGGTCGCTTCCCAGTTCGCGGCCGGACAGCTCCAAAATCGAGGACCCGGCTTCACCCGCGGCACTAGGCCGGGAACACAATTTAGCTCGGACGGCCGCAATAGGGCTATCAATGTGACCCCCTTTTACAGCTGTCACTGTAGGGAGTGCATATAATTAATTAGGGGCGATTAGGAAGCAGGATTCCCCAGGATTTAGTGTACCAAGGCCGGAGCTCAATAAATGTATGTCCGTCCAGCTCCATGTCAGGCCACGTCCAACAATTTTGCCTCTTTTGATCATGCTCCTTGCTACTCCGTTAACCAGTTGCTCATAAGCTATAAGGGCAGGTTCAGACGTGGCAGAAATTTTGCTGCAAATTCACAACAATTACGCAACAAATCTGCTCCAAAATGTGCATGTTTGAGGGTTCATCCAGACGTGGCGGATTTGGCCGCGGACTTGCCGCAGGTTTCAGCCTTTGCATTGCAAAGTCTGAAATCCTTAGTGAAAATCCTCTGCTTCTCCACAACAGACTGAGCATGCTATGGAATGTAAATTTCTGTACCGCAAGCTATTTCCTGTACCATTGTTTTCAGCAAGTGTGCAATAACTCCTCCCTCCTCCTTTATCAGAGCCTTATGTCCTTTCTCTCTAGGCAGCTGAGATCACAGAGTTTTACCCAGAGACCAATCAGCATGGTTTCTGGGCATGTGATCACTGAGGCGTCCAGTCACATCGATCACAAAAAAAGTTTGTTAGTGAATAGCACACTTTTATGCCTCATGCACACAACCGTGTGTGCTGGCCAGGTCCTATCTGTTCACAGATTGGGAAATCGTATCTGCTTTCACAGGCCCGATTCACCCACTAAAGTGAATGGGTCCATGAAAACTATATAGATATTATTATTGGGGGAAATAATAAATGGAAAGTGTGATTTGTTTTACTGTGTTGGAACAATACATACTGCTAAACTCCCTTTCTGACAGACTGTGAGGAGAGGGAGAAGGTACAAATACTATAATGCCCGTGGCACTCGGTCCTGTGCAACGGGCATTATAGATTTGGTACCTTCTCCCTCTCCTCACAGTCTGTCAGAAATGGAGTTTAGCAGTATGTATTGTTCCAACACAGTAATACAAACTATCTATCTATCTATCTATCTATCTATCTATCTATCTATCTATCTATCTATCTATCTATCTATCTATCTATCTATCTATCTATCATCTATCTATCTATCTATCGATCGATATTTGTATACAGTTTTAGGGCAAGGCCACAGATAGCAGCTAAAGTGCGGCGCTGATGTGGGTGAAAAATCACGTATTTACCGCAAATCACAGCAGTTTTGATTGTTTGATTATGTCTTTGTTCAGATTTTACAGTTAAAACACTTGTTTTACCTCTAAAAGCCACGCGATCATAAACAAACATTTCAAAATTGTACCTATTTGTGGTAAAACCACTTGCTGGATCGGTTTTCACCTGCATCGTAGAAGGAAAATAGTTTTTTTTTTTTCTTTTTACTTCTATATTTAAAATAAAATTAAATACATCACTTATTTTATCAAGAAATATAAAAGCCCTATATGTTTTTAGAAAAAACAAGATCAAATACATGTAGGCTGGCAAAGGAATAGAACAACAATTTGCAATTTAATTGGCAGGCAGCTAAAACTTGAAAATGTGCCTGGTCAGGAAGGAGGGTCGAGATTCTTGGCAGGAAGCGGTTAAAAAGCCACGTCGTCAACATAAAAAGGAAACTAAGAGTGGACACAGAAACGTTTGATTACAGTCAGTGACAGACATATACTTGCTCTTTCAGTCAGGGACAAGTGTACGGTACTACTAAACTAAGACCAATATAACCAATAATACCACCAAACATTGACCATGTAGTGATCAGATACAAGCATCACACAGGTGTCCTGCAAAGTATTATCATGCTATGTAGGCCATACAAGAGAATACAGAACTGATCAGACACAGGGAGAATAAACAACAATTATATCCAGGTGATGTCTTCTTTCACTGTAGTCGTTCACTTTGCTTTTCTTCTCCATCCAGCCCAGACCACTATAACTTCTAGAGAGGAGCGAATTTCCCGGAATTAGTTCCGGGGCAGTTTTGATCAAATCGGCCATCCGATTCTATTTGTTCCAAATAAATTGGCTGCAAAATATCATTACAGGAGGTCGGTACAACAGACATAAGTCAATATCCTCAGGGACGTGTTTCTACATGAAACCAGGGCAGGTGAGTATGATATTCTCTATTATTTTTTTAAATCTATTCTTCTCCCCTCTTTTCCGCAGCAGCAAATCCAGCTGAATATTTTCACCAAATCAAACAGAATTTAGTGCAGACTATCGAAGGCCACTAATTTTCCACGATTCATGCACCGCTAACCACAAAAGTTTCAGTTTTTACATAATCAGGAACTTTTGGGAAATTCGGTCCAAATGTGTTGCGTGTAGATTTGATTCGCTTATCTCTAAGGGTATGTTCACACGCAAAAGTAAAATACGTCTGAAATTACGGAGCTGTTTTCAGGCGAAAACAGCTCCTGAATTTCAGACATTTTTGCATTTACTCGCGTTTTTCGCGGCGTCTTTTACGGACGTAATTGGAGCTGGTTTTCAATGGTTTTCAATTACGTCCCAAGAAGTGACACACACTTCTTTGAGGAGGCCGTCTTTTTACGCGCCGTCTTTTGACGTGTGAACATACCCTAATAATGACTTCTACTGACTTTTCTGCCCAGAAATCCAGACACCACACCCATAAATTACTTTATAACCCCTAAATACAGACTTTAGATCAGACCACTAAATTACTTCAGATCTCAGACCAGACCCCCAAATAACTTTTGAGGGTCTGGGGGTCTGTATTTAGGGGTTCTGGTCTGCAGCCTATTAGTTTAGGATATCTGTGATCTGTATTTAGGGTGCATGGCCTAGGTTCTGTATTTATTTAGGGTGTCTGTTCTGAGGTCTTTATTTGTTTAGGGTGCTATGGTCTGAGGATGTGATAGTTTAGGAGGTCTGGGGTCTGTATTTATTCTAGGGTCTGGTGTGGGGTCTGAATTTAGGGGTCTGGTCTGGGGTCTGAGTTTATGCATGGTCTGCACTCTGGAATGATTTAGGAATCTGGTCTAGGGTATGGAATAATTTAGGGGTCTGGTCTGGGGTCTATTTTTAGAGGTCTGATCTGTATTAGTTTAGGTGGTCTGGTCTGGGGTCTGTATTTTGGGGTTCTGGTCTGGAGTTTTTTAGTTTAGGATGTCTTGGGTCTGTATTTAGGGGTCATGGTCTGGGGTCTGTATTTATTTAAGGTATCTTTTCTGGGGATCTATATTTGTTTAGGGTGGTCTAAGCACTGTGATAGTATAGTTCGTCTGGGGTCTGTATTCATTCTAGGGTCTGGTGTGCGGTCTGAGTTTATGTATTGGCCTGGTGTCTGAATATATTTAGAGGTCTGGTCTGCATTCTATTATAATTTAGGGGTCTGGTCTGGGGTATGGAATCATTTAGGGGTCTGGTCTGGGGTCTTTATTAATTTAGGGGTCTGGTTCTGGTGTCTGAATTTATTTGTGTTGCTACAGAACAGCTGCAGAAGTGAGGGGACAAAGTTGTCTCGACAGGAAAATTTGCAGTTGTCAGGAGAAGTCGCCACGGCAGTTCGGGCCGGATAGAAAAGAAAAGGAAAAAGAATATCTACAATCGTCTCCTTTGAGTCACTGGATCTATAGAAGATCTGTCACCTCTCCTGACATGTCTGTTATAGGAGATCCTTGTATTCCGCAAAAAGACTCCATCTAGCCGAGACCAAATGAACAACAGGGTGTTATCATTTCGCTTGTCAGGAGGATGTGTCCTGACACAGAGTGATAATCTCAGAGATGATTGGAGACTGTCAGTATTTAGGGACTCAGTCCTTTGACAAGAGGATTGGTAACACCCAATTGTCAATTTTAGTACAGAAAGGTGGTGTTTACTATAGACATGACATGGTGGGGATGGGGGGGGGGGGGCCCAAGTTTGGGAAACATGGCCTATAGACCACTTAATCCGCCACAGCTTGTGAACTTAAAGTACTAAATAGATACAATACAAAAAAAATAAAATACTGATTCACCAGTAGCTGCGTATTGCAGGCTTCTGGTGCTATTACGTACACACCTTCATAGCACAGGGTTCGACTGTAAGGGGCTTATCTATTTCCATTTAGTCAAACTTGTACTCACCTTCCAATCAGGTTGCAAACTGACCATAAATTATGCCCCAACATAGTCCCCCTAGACATAGAACTCGCTGCCACCACCTACAGAGTTCTGGGGCTATTGGTACCCAATACACACACACACACACACACACACACACACACCTCCACCCACACACACGCACACACACACACATACATACATATATACATACACACACACACCTCCACACACACACACACGCACACGCACACACACTGCTCTCCAGCAGTCAAGGGCTTACCACACTCTAAGAAAGGTTATGAATTCTTTAGAGCATGCAAAGACTAAACTTATTCAAGTTTTAAACTTCAATATAAAAGTACAGATCTTACAAAAATACAAACAGAGACAAAATAAGAAGACACAAAACAAGCAAAACCAGTTAGAAATGAGTTATTTTCCTACCATGATAATCTATATCTACACAAACTCTCTCAGCTGTGCTACAATATGCAGTATTTAGGTGTCTGTGCTTGATATATATAAGGCTATTATGATGGTTGATAACTACAGGAACCATGGTATCTCTAAATAATCAACAGATAAACCTGGCTCATTCCCTGGGTCAATATGCAAACTGCGGCATATAAACACAATTTGACTGCGATGTGAGTACAGAGCCTTATTATTTTACATGTTTAAAATGTTTCTACTTTTTATTATAGCCACCTGACTGCATAAAATGTAGAGAAAAATGGCACGTAGGTTTGGAGTACAAAAAGCCTATGTACATTACAAGTAGTCTCTTCAGCAGCTCTGGGAATCTTGGAACCTCCATGAATTAAAACTAATGGATAAAACAAAATCTAAATATTGTAGGTGAAATAAAAAGTTAATGTTGATTATATTTTACTAGCAAAAAAATCAACAGGTTTTGAACTAATTGTCTTATAAACAAACAAAAATAAATAAATAAACAAATAAACTATTTAATCCCTTCAGGACCAGGCCAATTTGGCCTTCAGGACCACAAAAATATTTTACAATAAGTGTATATATTTATAGTACATGTTGTGACGGTTAAGGGGATAACAAATATGTGGGGGTTTTCCTAGTTACATTATTTTACTACTTTTCTTTCTTTCTTTTTTTTACTTTTATTTTTTTTTATCCCATAAATGGATTTTCAATCAACGTCATTTTTAAAATGCAACATACAGGCATACTAATGTTTGCAACTATATTTTGCCTCTTCATAAAAATATGCCCCGCCACTTTTTAGAGCATTACACAGAGCTGTCTGCATAGTATTGCCAGCCCCAGCAATTATGCCCCCCTTGTTCAGAGTCACAATCAGGCTTAATCACAGCACTAAGTGGATTAACTGCCGTGATCTGAGTTTTCTCCGATCCCGCTATTTGCAACGGGAGTGCCCCTTCCTTACAGTGTCAGTGCGTGTGCATTCACCTTATTGCAATAGTATGTCAAGGTGCGCCAACTACCTCAGACCCTTTACGTACTATTACATACGTCAAAGTTTTGAAAGGGGTTTAGGGTAAAAGTTAGGGTTCTATATTGGCATTATGCCACAATAGGCAGTGTATATATATAAGAAGAACAAAGAAGTCTAAAAGACGTAGTGACATAATAAGACTAAGATCCATCAACAGCACCAGGCTTGCTTGTAAAGGTACTAACAGGAGATATATTTTGCACTACAATTTTTGTTAGAAAAAGGCAAAAAAGTTAATGAATATGTATATTACAGTCTCTAGATTTACCATTTCAAAATATAAAGCTAACAATAACCATAGGTGACGTTTCAATTAGTCATGCCAGGGCCCATCAGTGTACATAATATATGCATTGTAATATTATAGTCATTTAGTGTTACATAATGTATTATTTTAGTATGTTGATGTTCTATAACGAAGCTTATAAAATAGCTTTATTCATATCCATTTATAAAGGAAGATTGAATCCTTTCTTCAGAATATTTTTCACGTCTCCATTTCTTAGAGTGTAAATCATTGGATTGATCATGGGAATTACAGCCGTGTAAAGCAAAGCAAAAAGCTTATCATGAGCCGGTGAATACATAGAAGCTGGTCGCATGTACACCACTATCATAGTACCATAGAAGAGAACCACCACTGTTAGATGGGATGTACAGGTAGAGAAGGCCTTAGCCCTTCCATCTGTTACATGAATGCTATTAATAGTACGTACAATTAAAAAATATGAGGCCAAAGTGAACATGAATGGCATAAATCCTAATAAAAGACTCTCCACAAGTATCAACACTTCAATATTGTTATTTTTGCCACATGACATTTTCAAAAGGGCAGTAAGGTCACAGAAGAAATGGTTAATAACATGTGATTTGCAAAAATTGAAATGTGACGAAAAAGAGACGGGAAATGATGAGCTCACAAAACCAGTTAACCAACACCCGTGTGCCAGCAAGTGGCAGGTTTTACTATTCATGACCAGGGAGTAATGCAGTGGGTTGCAGATGGCAACATATCGGTCATATGCCATTGCTGGCAATAAAAAATATTCAGAAACTGCAAATGCAATATAGAAGTACTGCTGTGAAATGCAGCCTGTAAATGATATATACTTAGCACTCTGTGAATGAAGCCATATCAGATTAGGAAGAGTAACAGACGTATAACACATATCTAGAGAAGCCAAATGACATAAAAAGAAATACATGGGTGTTTGCAATGAAGAATGAAATAGCACAAGTACTAAAATAAGAGTGTTTCCTGTTATGGTGAGAATATACATAAGGTAGAAAACAAGAAGAAGTGGAAGATGTAGTTGTGGAACGTCAGTAAAACCAACAAGCATAAAATAGGTCGCCGACGTTTCGTTCTCATGTAGTATTTCAAGGAAGTCTTTAGCCATCATGTCTAAAAGACAAAAGCATTATATTATATGTGCAAAAATACACAGATGTAGCAGACTTACATATTCAATCATAGGACTGAGCTATAATGAGTTATCATGGTGCCCAAAAAGTATTTAAATGACACATTCAGCTCTGCTACATCTGTATATCTACATCTACATTCTGCTACATCAGTATTTAATTAACTGGAATAGGGCTAAGCTGCAATATCTGTTATAGCCAGTGGGCAGTAGTGGCGCTGTTTCTGTAAAGAAAAAAAAATCAGGGTTTTCTTTTTTTAAATCTCAAACAAATGGTTTAATAAATCCATACAATAAATGGATAAATGAGCTTAAAATACATTAGGGTGTAAAATAAATAAATTAATTAATTAATAAATTAATTAAATAAGAAGATATACTGTGGCATTTGTATATAGTATAATTATGACAGAAATTACTCATCTACTTTTGATTTCATGTAAATGCCATTGTTCTACTAAACGGAAATCTATTTTTTTCCATCTGCAGCTTCCATGGCTTCTAAACTTAAAGTAATGACCAGTTCATAAGTTTTTTCTTTTGTGGTGGACAGGGGTGCTTTTTTACTTTTCATACAACTAACCCAAATTAATTTTAAGTTCTTATTCAGATAAGAGTATTTCATGTCCGTGTGTCCAAATGACTGCACTTGGACAGCACATGGACCCATTATAGTCCATGGTACTATTTAATGGGCCACATGAATAAAATCACAGCATGCGCTACTTTCATCCTACACTCGCCCATTCAAGTCAATAGGGATGCAAAAAAATAGACAGCACACGGACACCATTCGTGCACAGACTCTTTTTTAAAGATCTGTTGCTTTTAATAGATCTACGGCCCTCCTTCAATTTTTTTGCGGACAAGAAAAACAGATGACATTAAAAAACACGGACACACATAATGCAGATGAACGCAACGTGGACCTTCACACGGATGGAAAACGGTCCGTTGCTTGCGGAAGAATACGGACACGCTCGTCCTCATAATGCCTAACATACTACATGATGCATTACATATCTAATCTATTACTCAATGTGTTGAAAATTCCCCTTCTTCCCCTCCAAACCAGAAACATTTTGCCTGTCTTTTTTTACCATTAGGCCAGGATCACTGACACAGTTTTTTGAGCAATAGCCAGAAGTGTATCCAAAGGAAGAAAAGGTATAAATAAAAGACTGATGCATTTACTTTTTTGTGTCAATTTCTGTGTTTGGAGGAAAAAACTGAAAGAAAAACTGATGCAAAATCTGCATCAAAACTCTTTGTGTGATCCTGGCCTTAGGATTCTGTAGGAGTTTGAACTAAGGTACAAAGATTCCATGCACTACAGATCTGTAGGCACTTTGCGCACTTCCGCAATGTTACATCCAATAGAATATAAAACTATTTCAACTCTGTCTGATTCATCCGGAAATACCTCTGTATGCCTTAGTATGAAATTGGAGGCATACAATGGTACAATAGGGTCCCAAAGACTCTACAGGTGCCTTATTATAGCAACAGTATAACATTGAAATAATAAATCACTAGTGTAAATTAAAAACCCTATCTCCCTGGGAGCGTACTACATGGGTATACCCATTCCTTCATAGTGAATATATTTTATATATATATATATATATTATTTTTTTTTCTACCTTCGCTTTATTAAGTCTGTAGTGCTTTCTCTCTTTTGTCTTGCATCAAAAGTATACAAATTCAAATGAAAATAATAAATCTTAGATTTTAAAATATATAAAATACAAGACTTTTATATCAGAAGGTAAAGATGAGTTTTTCAAAGTCTCTGTAATGGAAGGATCAGCATCCAGTACTGAAAACACTATACAATGAAGGTCTATCTGAATATTATTTCGTTACTTGCTCTTTAGTAGATACAATTCTCATCCCTTTCACATTTAGTTGTGGCTTAGCTTTTTTCACACACTATTATAAAAGGGATGATCAGGACGCTTGGGGACATTGTTATGAGCCGCTTTTATAAAAATAATGGAATAAATGTTCTTTGGGAATAGTTATCAAGATAATGACTATAATGATCATATAGCCAAGCCATATTGCTAAATCATGGTATTTTCTAATATTTATGGCTTAGAGTGATATTTCCATCTCAGACATTTACGGCATATCCACAGGATATGCCATTAATGTTCGATAGATGCGGGTTCCACCTCGGGGATCCGCACATATCTCTAGAACGGGGCACACTGACCACTGTTCTACCTTCTCCTGCTTTCACTAAGTTTAGATGTGGCCAGGAGTCGTAAACAGCTGAGCAAGAGAATAGGAGTTAAGGAAACAGCATAGCACAGTGAGCTACACTGTTTCCAGAACTCATGAGCTACGAAAACAGTAGTAGTAGTAGTAGTAGTAGTAGTAGTAGTAGCTTGC
Organism: Rhinoderma darwinii; assembly: GCF_050947455.1. Lineage (NCBI taxonomy): Eukaryota > Metazoa > Chordata > Amphibia > Anura > Rhinodermatidae > Rhinoderma > Rhinoderma darwinii. The sequence goes on along the minus strand of NC_134697.1, from coordinate 32,428,515 downwards.
TGTGCTATGCTGTTTCCATAACAACTATTCACCTCTTTAGGAATTCTGTAAAACGCGTAGAAAGACGTGCTCAGCTGTTTCTGAAAAACCCGGCCATAGTGTATCTCAGTGGCCGGAGCCCAGCGATAGAGGCAGAAGGTAGGTGGTGGTCAGGGGGCCCCGTTTTAGAGATAGATGTGGGTCCCAGGGGTTGGACCCACATCTATCGGACATTTATGGCATATACTGTAGATATGCTATAAATGTCCGAGATGAGAATACTCCATTGTAACTTAATTTCTGAAGATTTAGATGTGACTAAAATGAAGCTCAGTATCCACTAACCTCACTCACTCACACTCACAGAGGTTCAGGAATGTGGTGAGTTATTTGGAAAGGTACTCACATTGAGAGTTGATGGTCACAGTGGTAAGAGAGGTCATTTTTAGTAAATAGTTTCATTCTGCATGAATTATCAATTCTGGAGCATCTTTCCTTAGAATTTAGAGTTATGCCATTCATCTTTTACTCCTACTGGAAATGTTGGATTAAATTTACATCTGGGTGTTATCTTAAAGGGACATGTGCCTGGAAAGCCTGAAAGTGTTATCACTGATCAGACAGTGTCAATCATGTTGTGATGACAGATCTGTTTTAAAGGAGTATTTCCAGAATGAAAATTGATCACGTATACACGAGATAGATGATAAAAGTCTAAGCACTGGGAACCCCACCGCTGGGACTCTCACAGGTCACTATAACGGGGGTCTTCAGCCCTCGTCCCTCCTCACTTCACCTCTCGGAGTGAAGAGGGGCTTGAATGGAGCAGAGGATGAGCATGCGCCCTCCTGCACCATTCAATGTTTATGGGACTGACAAAAACAGCTGAGCTCTGTACTCAGCTGTCTCTTTCAGTCCCATAGACTTTGAATGGAGTGACACCAGAAATGCTCATGTGCCGCTTAATTTAAAGTTCTCCTCACTGTGTTCTTGTGATTATTGGAGTCCCAGTTGTGGGATAGTCCTGTGCATAGGTGAAAATTGTCTATTCTTTAAGGCGTGCTATGCTATCGCGGAGGTTTGCTGCTGTGAAACTTTCTGAAGCAGCAATGTGAACTCTTGGGGCAGTTTAAAAATATACAAAACCACAATATGCGAGATGAATGATTATTACATTATTTTTTAATATGTTCCTTTGTTTCCTTCATAATGTCATTAAGTTGTTCAGTAAACATTTCTTTAACAGTCTATAAATAGACAGGACTGGCCTTTATGAGCCATATAGACTATTAATTAAACCCACCTGCCTAATATTGTATAGGTCCACTATGTGTGCAACAACAACTCTGACCTATCGAAGCATGGACTCCACAAGAGTTTTTACGGTGTCCTGTAGTATCTGGCACCAACATTAGCAGATGATCCTTTTAGACCTGTAAGTTAGGAGGTACGGCCTCCATGGATCAGACTTGTTTTTCTAGCACATCCCACACAGGCTCGATCTGATGGAGATCTGGTAAATTCAGAGGCCAAGTCAACAACTTGAACTCTTTTTTTATGTTCCTCAAACCATTTCGGAACAATTTTTGCAGTGTGGCAGGACACATTATTCTGCTAAAAGGGGCCACTGCCATTAGGGAATACCATTGCCATGAAAGATATGCCATGAAGGGGTGTTCTTGGTCTGCAACAATCCTTAGGTAGGTGGTACATGTTAAAATAACACTGGCATATATGAAAGGACCAAAAGTTTCACAGCAGGAATTGCCTAGAGAATCACACTGCTTTTGCCAACTTGCCTTCTTCCCATAGTGCATCCTGGTGCTATCTCTTTCCCAGGTAAGTATCGCACTCGCACCCAGGCTTTCCCATTATGTAAAAGAAAAATCATGATTCATCAGACTAGGCCACCTTCTTCGATTGCTCTATCGTCCAGTGCTCTATGGCTAGTTTCACACAACTGTAATACAGACTATAGAAGATAGCTATAGCTTTCGTTTCAATTATCTTTTTATTAACATAGTAAAAAACAAACAAAATGTATCTGTTAGCAATAGTATATTGGTTTAGAGTAAAGAAGGCAATGCAAAGTTTAAGCCCTTATTCACACGACAGGGTTTTCCCGGCCAGGTGACGTCCGTTCATAAAACAGCTGTCACCCGGCTGCAGTAGGAACAATAGAACCCTAATGGGGCTATTCACACGACCGATTTTTTGATGGGCCGGGAAAACCGGCTTGAGAAAGGCTCCAGTGAACGGAGCTGAAACGTTGCACGGGCAATAAAGTACCCACTTTTTTCACCCTCTATATTGGAGTTGCTGCTCATTTTTTGGATTTCTGTGTATCTGGGACTTGGTCTGTCCCTCTGAGCTTGCACCCACACGCTGCTGGTGCTGCTGGACTTTGTATATATCTGTATATATATATATATATATATATATATATTTATTTTTATTTTTTTTAATCAAATGTAAGTATCCATTGTCTGTACAGGTGTTCAGATTTCTCTTGTATAAAAACAGTGTTTCATGTTTTTTTTTTCCGTACCATTTTTGAAAATTAAAAATGTTATCAAAGAAGAGAGAAAAAACATGGGCTCCTTTAGAATAAAGCTTGCTTTTAATACCGGTTATGACCTTTGGACAAATTTGGTGCTTTTTCTGGAAAGGAAAAAAAGACGAAAACCCTTTTTTTTTAATCCTTGAAAACCCCTTTAAAGCTGAACTTGTTAATTTTTTTAACAGACAACTCTACCATTTTTGTCTAAGAACTGTTTTGATATTTGAGGGTCACACAATTTGAAATGGTTAAGAGTATTCAGTACATATTTATAGGTCACCTCAAGGGCGTAACTAGGAAAGACTGGGCCCCATAGCAAACTTTTGACTGGGGCCCCCCCTCCCCTGGGTGTTACAGAACCCCCCCCCTTGTAGATAGTGCCTTTTTTACAGCCCCCCCCTGTAGATAATGCCATACAGCCCCCCCCCTCTGTAGATAGCGCCATACAGCCCCCCTGTAGACAACGCCATACAGCCCCCTGCAGAGAACGCCATACAGCCCCCCCTGTAGAGAACACCATACAGCCCCCCTGTAGGGAACGCCATACAGCCCCCCCCTGTAGAGAACGCCATACAGCCCCCCCCTGTAGAGAACGCTATACAGCTCCCCCCATGTAGGGAACGCCATACAGCCACCCCCCCTGTAGGGAACGCCATACAGCGTTCCCCCCTGTAGGGAACGCCATACAGCGTCCCCCCTCCCAAAAAAATGCGACCTACAGTGTGTCCTACAAAATACATGTATCCCCTCTCCACAGGATCTCCACAGGATAGGGGATACATGAGTGATCGCTGGCAGCGATAGGGAGAATGCGGGACTGAAAGTCCCCTGAACTTCTCCATGACAAACCTCGGACTTCCGGCGTCTGCGCAGCTCAATAAAAATGAAAGGAGCGCTGGTCACGCATGCGCACAAGCGCGACCGGCGCTCCATTAATTTCTACGAAGCTGCAGACACAGACCCCGGAAGTCCGAGGTTTGTGATGGAGAACTTCAGGCGACTTTCAGTCCCCCGTTCTCCCTATCAATGCCAGCGATCACACATGTATCCCCTGTCCTGTGGAGATCCTGTGGAGAGGGGATGCATGTCTTTTGCTCTATTTTGCGCCTTCAGGACCAGACACTATTTAGCCATTTTTAGCACGTGTTAGTTAAATGGCTATAACTTTTTTATTTGTTGGGCTAACGACGTGATTTTTGCGCCGTTTTTTCCGTAGACAATGCAGGTTTCATTTTTTATCGTTTTTATACGCACCTTTTTTGCTATCTTAGAATTTTTATTCATAAAGTTTGAAAATAATAGTAAAAAAATAAGCTTTTTACATTTCAGCTATTTTTTTTTTTGGTAATAACATAGTTTTACCCTAAAACAGACCTTTTATTTGTGACCGTCATTGTCTACCGTAAATTTTTATATATTACATGTCTATATTAGGGTAATTGGGTCAGCGCTAGCGTTACAACAATGATTGCCGGGGGGGGGGGACGTTTTTTTTTGGGGGTGGGTATTTTATGTGTATTTATTATTTCAATTTTTTTTGCAGTTTACTTTACTATTTTTTTATTACTATGGTCTGTTCCCCAAAGGTCAAAAAAGACCTTTGGGGAACTTTATATATTTTTTTTCTTTCTTTTACACCATGTTTTTCCACTGTAACTGGAGCTGCACAGCAGCCCCAGTTACAGGGGAAATCAGCCCTCTCATAGTGACGATTGTCACTAATAGGGATGTGCTGGGTCTAGTAAGACCCAGCAGCAGTCTGCCACTAACGGCACCCGGCGATCATGTGACCAGTCACATGATCACCGGGAGGAGTAGAGACAGCGCCGCTGCTGCTGTCTCTATTCCTGTACACAGCGCTCATTGAGCGATGTGTACAAGTGATCAGAGAAGACAGAAGCAGCGAAAGCTGCTTCTATCCTCTCCTCAGGGTCCCCGGCAGTCACTGACAGCCGGAGACCCGACATTCAGCTGCCCGATCGCGCGGGCAGCAAGTTAAAACCCGAGCCGTAGAAAGTCTATGGCTCGGGTTTTAAGGACCCGTCCCTGACCGCTGGCCGTAAAAATACAGCCAGCGGTCGGGAACCAGTTAATGGCAGAGCGGGGAGATACCTCCCTGCTCTGCCGTAGTGTTCAGTGGCGTCCCGCTGTAGCAGCCATAGCGGCTGCTAGCGGAGCCTCCGGCCATGGTGGGGGCCCGTGCTGGCGGGCGACACGGGCCCCCTCATGCCGCGGGCCCCGTGCCGCTACTGCTGCTACGGCGGTAGTTACGCCACTGGGTCACCTCACATGTGTTATGCTCTATTTGTACATTACAAAAGCGTTTGATATTTCTAGCACTGCTAAAACCAATGGGGTTTTTTTTCACACCATTACACTTCTTCACATGTGTGTTGTAAATGGTTCTTTCTTAAACCTCATTTAACTTCTTTCTCACGGTGCTTTTCTTTCGGCCTCATTCACACAACAGGGTTTCCCGTTCATAAATCGGCCGGCACCCGGCTGCATTAGGAATAATAGACCCCTAATGGGGCTATTCACACGACCGATTTTTTGACGGCCGGGAAAACCGTCCGTCAAAAAATAGGACATGCTCTATTTTCGGCCGGGTACACGGCCGCCCGGCTCCCATAGAAGTCTATGGGGCCGGGTAATACACGGCCATCACCGGAATGTGTCCCGAGTGATGGCCGGGTTTTCCGTGGCTTGCGTTCTATCTCCTCCTCCTCACAGTGCAGAGTGCATGTGAGGAGGAGGAGTTGATGCCATTCGGACGAATGGCTGTGCGCTGTACACTGTGTGGCAGGGCCGGGGTGTACAGCAGGTGGAAGGGAGCACTGCGCTGGCTCCCTTCCCCTACTTGTTTTAAAAGCGCCCAGGCCCGGCGACACCTTCCATGGCGCCGCTAGCAGCTGCTGCTGCTGCGGCTGCTACTACTGTAGCGACGCCACTATAGCAGAGCAGGGAGGTATCTCCCCGCTCTGCTATGTGCTAGCCTCACTTTAGCTCCTTGAAGGAGCGGAATCCCCATGTTTTCGGGGATTCCGCTCCTGGACAGAGCGCTTGATGTCTCTGTCCATATGTGGGCAGTGACATCAGGGGAAACTCCTGAAGCGGAATCCCCAAACACATGGGGATTGGCCTTCAGGAGTTGCCGCTGATGTCACTGTCGAGATCTGCCCGGCCCGATACGGATTCAAAACTTTATGCAAACCAGCCGGGCAAAATGGCCGATTTTACCGGCCGGCACTCGGGCTCGGGCGGGACCCGGTCGTGTGAATCCCGCCTAAGAAGCACCTTCTCACTGGCACTGAACACTTTAGCTGGAGATTCTGAGAGTGAATATAATGAACACCAGGGGGCACCATAGCTAGTATGTAACAGCAATATATAGACACACAAGCAATTTTTAAAATATTTCCAATTGAAAAATGGTTCTGTTTTGCGTGATCTAACAGAGAAATTTCATATTTAATCATCAGATATACCCTTGAGCCTGGGGAATTTTTGCTTCCCTGATCAGGTTTTTTTTTTGTCTTGTTCTTTGCAGAAGGAGTTGTATATTTTTGTGGTATGATTTTAGGGTACATATAAGTTAGCATTCTGTTTATATGATTTTTTTATAATATAGAATTCACTAAAAAGCAATTCTGCCATTGCTGTTTGAATAAATTTTTTACCCTGCTCACCGCTTAACTCAATAGTCAGGATAACTTCATTGTATTGTTTGTTATTTGTATGGGGATACCAAATACATATATGGTTTTTGATGTTTAGTAAATTTTGTTTAATAAAAATGACTCTCGAATATATATATATATATATATATATATATATATATATATATATATATATATATATATATATATATATATAGAGATATATAGATATACATACATACATACATATTCGTGTGAATGGGGATAGCAGAAATTAATGCTCATGTTGCAGAACTGTGGCAGTAATTTTTTGCACGAGATCTGACGCATTTGAACATACCCCTACATATAGCCCAGGATGTGATTTTGAGGTGCAGCAAGCTGGCAACTGAATGAAGAAATAGAGTTTAGAATTTTTGCGTTCAAATAACTAAAGTAGATAAATCCGCCTGGAAAAAAATGCTTAAAAGACAATTTTAATATTAAATCCTTAAAATGGGATAGACTAGACAATATATTCCTAAAGATACCAGACTAAAAAGGTGGGTAAAGACTAGATAAGGGTACCAACAATGAGTAGTAATCTACCTAAAGTTCAATGATTGTATCATAACCCGAGATATCTAGCTAAAAATATAACACCTGTCCCTACAGGGACTAGACAGCAAAGTGTGCATTCGCACTAAATAAAGATCTGATACCTAGCAGAGTGGGCATTCCCACTCAATAGCGGAAAAGCAATACCTAGGACACAGTGTTTCATTCACACTGAAATGAGCACCATCATATAGGGATAATGTGCATTCACACTCATAGATAACAGCACAGCACCTATAGCAATAGTGTGCATTCACACTTGATAGAGATTGTACACCCAAAACAAAAGTGTGTATTCACACTGAACTAATTTGAACACCTAACGCATATCTGTGTCTCTAGTTTGTATAGGACATTTCTTCAGGGGCATATAGCGAGACAGGGCAGATTAGCACATCAATTCCCCGTGCAATATTATCAAGCCACCCTGTGTCTGCTAAAACTTTACTCTAATAGCACGGTTCTGGTATCTGACCTCAGCGATGCGACGGAACGCCGGCTATTTAAAGGAACAGTGTCATCACAAATTATTTTTTTATATGTTAAAGATGTTAGTGCTTTATTAAAAACGTTTATATTTATTTGTGTGTTTGTGTTTTACTTTTTCTTATTTTTACACTTTTTCTTCCCTATGGGGGTTGCCATTTTTTGTTCCATTTCTGTATGTGTCGATTAACAACACATACAGACATGGAATACGGCAGCCACAGTCCCATAGGGACTGCGAACGGCTCCCGTCCCATTCACTTGTGTGTACGGCGTCTGTGTGGGAACTGCGCATGCGCCGCTCCCACACAGTCCAATTTGAAATTGGCGCCGTCCGGCGCCATTTTCCTGTGGACCGGAAGTCGCGGCCGGACAGTAATATTACTAATTTGAACAATGTTTAATCACCCACACACTAAATGTTTAATTAAAAAAAAAAAATAATGTTTTTCTGGCAACACATTCCCTTTAAGCCTTTAACCCGCCGATCCAGAGGCTGAGCGATTACATCAAACCAATCAGAGGGCGCCATGTTATCCGACACTCCGCCCGCTCGTCCAGATCTATCCTCCCTGAGCATATTGAACGACGCAAAGCGTCACGTTACCATGGGAACCTCCAAGCGGCTGTAAACCCAAATAGAGGCGTACTATATAAAAGGGAAACACTGTATACTGACATCGGTGAGAGGTCATATAGGAAAAGAGCATAAAAAATGTAGACAGGCACACCGAACTAGCTACTATACATGTATCAGTAGCCGTCTGCGAACATATTGAAATCCATATCAATATGCCATCAGCCATAGGAAAAAGTATTATAAATAGGACAAGACTGATCCCACCATGTAAACACAACTCCCTCATAAAAAAACAGGTATAAGAGATGTTTTCATTCATGCCCCCAGGTTTAACAGTCTGTAGCAGAAATATCCATCGTGCTTCCCGTTGAAGAATACGCTTATCCCAGTCACCCCCTATGGGATGAGGACGCACCCTTTCAATACCTTGAAATTTCAAATGATCAGTATTCCCCTGATGTTGCTCCCAAATGTGGCGTGAGATTGGGGTATCAGCTCGTTTTTCAGTATCATTAATGTGGTCTCTAATTCGTCTGCGAAACTCGCGGATGGTTTTAGCCACATATTGGATACCACAGCTTCATGTCATCAAGTATATCAAACCTTGTGTCTTACAATTGATGAAACCATAATTTTTGTAAGAACAATCTGATGTAGTGCTAGAATATTATTTACTTATTGAGATTGATCTACAGGCCTTGCAGGCACCTATGTACCTATTGGGGGCTTAGACAACCATGTTGAATGAGTAACTGGTTTCATGTGGCTCTGGACCAATCTGTCCTTTAAGGTACGTCCTCTACTGTAGGTTATTGCTGGCGTATCACTCAAGTCCCCCTAAATCTGGGTCGGCTTTTAAAATACCAAAACATTTCTGAATGACCTCTCTCTCTTGTGTGTGTTGTGAATCACAGGTTCCTTTGATTCTAAGGTCGGTCCCCTCATTCTCTCTCATCCTTGGATTAAGAAGTTCATTCCTATCCACTGATAAGGCATGTTGGTATGAATTTTTGAGAACCCAATCCTGATATCCCCTTCGACCAAACCTCATTTTCAAGTCTGAAGCTGCATTCTGATAGTCAGACAGACTTGTACAATTTCTACGGGCTCACAAATATTGACCCTTTTGAATGTCTTTCTTAAGGGGTTTTGGATGCCAGCTATCCCACCTTAATAAGGTGTTAGTGGCTGTTGGTTTTCTGTGTATTTGTATATTGACTCTTCCTGATACTGACTTGCTTATTAGCAGATCTAAGAATGTAATCTTGTCCACGTGTATTTCTGAGGTGTAAAATAAATCAAGGTCATTAACATTCAATATCTGTACAAACTCATTGAATTTAGCTTGTGAACCATTCCACAGTATTAAAATATCGTCAATGAACCTAAGCCAAAGAATCAGACTTGAGGTCCAAATTTCCATAGCCTCCTGAAAGACAATTTCCTTCTCCCACCAGCCCAGGTAGAGATTAGCAAAGGTCGGGGCATATGGACTGCCCATTGCCACTCCCCTGAGCTGGTGGAAAAACTTTGCATCCCATGTGATCACCGCAGCCAATAACAGGCTGCAGCGGTGGTCACATGGGATGATACGTCATCCCAGGGGGCCTGCCTGGATAACGTTAGAGGGCCAGCCTCGTGGGATGACGTTACTTCCCATGTGACCGCTGCTGCAGCCAATCACAGGCTGCAGCGTCATCCAGAGAGGCCCGAAATGGACAGCGTGTTCCAGGTCAGATATGCCCCTGGTGGAACCCGGCCTTACACCTCTGATTTGGCTTATTTTGCAACAGAATTTTGTGCTGTTTTTATATAGCACATTTTAAGCCATGCCCCTTTTCCAGGCAATTTTATAAAGTGTCTAGTGAAGTGCAAACATCAAAAATACGCCTAATTTTTTCAAATTTTCAACACATTCTAAACCCAGACACCGTAGGAAATCTGTCCCCATGAAAACTCAATTTTAGAAGTCATCAGAAAATAATTGAAGCCAAATTGATTACTTTATCTTAACAATCTCTTCTTAACAATCTCCCTAAACTCACCAGGGGAAGATAATGATTTATGTTTTTTATTATATACTACACACATTCAGTAAAGGGATTCAATCCCAGTGGACAATACATTGAAATGATGCATTTGTTAGCGCATTCACTATGGAAGCTTTCTTATATAAACAGCCACAGACGACATGAGACTCATCTTTGAGATGAAACAACCTTTTCAAGGAAATTCTGGGATTATATGGATGTGAATTATTTTCCATTTCTAGGCACAGCAAATTTGAATTAACTCGTTGATCCTTCTCCTATTTGCATAACTATTTTCTTTAATAACTGAATCAATTATTAAATTATCTTCACATCTAGTGTCATTTTACTCCTAGACAAGACTGACGTATTCTCCGTCGTCCTACAGCAATGTTCAATCTGAGTTTCATGTTTATATTTAAAATGCCAAAAATACCAAACTAGCAGAACTATTGAGACACGTACACAGGCAGAGCGAGGAGGTGGTGGTGGTTGTATAATAGGGTCTGTGGGAATCTAGAAGACAATCCATGTATGCAGCAGAATGACCATTATTTGCGGAGATCACATTTGGATTCCATCATCTGCTAAACAAAGATAATCGAATAATAAAAGACAAAAAACGAGGTTGTTCACAGACTTACAGTAAATTTCCAGGTACAGTATTGTTTTTATTTTGAAGGGAATTTTTACATGATTTTTACAAGATTAGTTATCATTTTTTTTCTTGTTACATTCAACATTTAAGATAAAGATGGAGAGGAAATTTTTTCATTCATAATTTAGATTTTTAGATATATTTTGGTCGTATTTACATGAACTGGTATTAAATGGGCTGTGAAAAACAGATTTATTATTGAATTTAATGAGAGCTGTAATAATCTGTATGCATTATTTTCTTCCCTCTTAGGAAAGGTTGCAGTCAGCCTGACTATTGTCATTTGAAGGGTCTTTCCTTAATTAAAGAAGTTTCCTTCTTTTTCCAAAAAACGGAACCGTGCAGTGTCTGTTATTGCTGCTCTGCACCATTCACTTAAATAAGGATGAGATGAAATACCAGACACAGGGCATGGACAAAGTGCTGATTCAGTAAAAAGGAGGTCCAGTTTTCTAATCTCAGATAAACCCTAATCTCAGAAGAATACTCTGATTATAAGCAAACTATTGGGTGTCCCACCACTAAGACCTCTACGACCTCTATGATCTCCAGTTTTCATCTGTAAATGCTCTATTACCCTACAGCGCCACCACAAAAGAAATTAGGCATTACACATTTCCTGTAGTGCACAGACATGTTGGATCCGCCAAAGAGCTGCTTTTTGAAGTCCACTCCAGTTAATACATAGGGTCTTGTATAGTGGACTTCTGTTTACGAGTATCACATTTGAAATTAAGCTATCTAAATCAGACAACCCCAATAGCTTGCTCCCCCTAGTGGCGACTGCAGGAATACAAAGTTTTTATTACATAACTATAGCTGAGTGCAGAAATACAGGGGATTTGGAACTCTGTATCAGAAAACTAGAGCTTCAATCTCTATAAAGATGTGCTATGAATTTAAGCAGCACAAGATTTGCGACCTATTGAGGTTAAAAAATAAAAAAATAAAAAAAGAATACACTTTTATTTTGCATTATGCCTTACCTTCATTCTCAAAACCTTCTTAATTCTTCTAAAGTAGTCTATTTTACAGCAGTTGATATTATTTTAATTTCTCTTATTTTAGTATCTGGTATCAAAATTATATATTCTCTGAGGGTATTCTACTTCCAAAATATATAAGTAACACCTGCACTTCAATGGAAACCTGCAACGAGACCACCGGAAGATTTATATTGCTTGGCTTGTCGCGTGACCCGGAGGTACATGTCATTTTGTGTATTTCCATTCTAATACTATATCTTACATGTCAATCTGGAAACATGTTGATAATGATTCTGATTTATAAGGACTTACATTTGCACACGCCCATGTATTTCTTTCTAAGCAACCTTTCCTTCCTGGATATCTGCTATACTTCAGTAACTTTACCAAAGCTATTAGCCATGATAATAAATGGGAGAGGAATATCGTTTATTGCATGTCTTGTACAGTGTCATTTTGTACTCAGCTTTCAAAGCACTGAGTATCTACTTTTAACAGTTATGGCTTACGATCGCTTTGTGGCTATTTGTAGACCCCTACACTACTTGCTTGTCATGAATAATAATATATGTATTGCATTGTCTATTTTTTCTTGGATAATTATTTACGTATTCACTGTGCCCATTACCATCCTGATATCTACCCTTCAATTCTGCTCGTCTTGTGAAATTAACCACTTCTATTGCGATGTGATGCCTCTACTACAACTCTCGTGTTCTGATATTACAAGAATTCAACTAGTTATATTTACAGCAGCCATATTGTTGGGGATACCTTGTTTTCTCCTAACCCTGACCTCATATATTTTCATTGTTAGAAACATTATTGACATTCGTTCTTCTAAGGGAAGGTCCAAAGCCTTTTCTACATGCTCTTCCCACCTCACTATTGTAACGTTATTATACTTAGTTCTGTTTTCTTTGTATTTACGACCACCATCAAAAACTTTTCTAAGTGATGGTAAAGTTATATCACTGTTGAATGTAGCTGTAATACCAATGCTTAATCCCATTATCTATAGCCTTAGAAATAAGGATGTGAAGCAAGCTCTTAAGAAAGTGATAGAGTAAAGAAAATGTTTCCTCTACTTTGTAACTATTAAATTATAGTTATCCTAAAGGGACTGCATTATTATTATTATTATTATTATTATTATTATTATTATTATTATTATTATTAATACTATGACTATTGTTCCCCTCATTTATTTGATGCCTACAATAAAACTATGACAATATACCATTGTTATTTTCAAATCAAAGTTTCTGTATGGCTTTACTATTGGATTGCTATATGTCTTGGATGAAGGTGTACCTGAAGATATATATATATATATATATATATATAAATATATACACACCAACACACACACCGTTTAGCCATAACATTAAGACCACTGAGAGAAACCTTGGGTTTTGCCCTTCATATGGATGTTGCTTTGATACGTATCATATACCTTAAACTTTGTTGCAGACGAAGTATACCTCTTCATGGCAATGGTAATCCCTAATGGCAGTGGCCTCTAACAGCAGTATAATACACCCTGTCACATTATAAAAATTGTTCAGGAATGGTTTGAAGAACATTAAAGAGAGTTCAAGCGTTAACTTGGTCTCTAAATTTCCCAGCTCTCAATCCGATCGAGCATCTGTGGGATGTGATAGAGAAACAAGTCCATTCTATGGATGCCTTACCTCGCAAGTTTGATCTGCTACTAACTTTTTGGTGCCATATAATACAGGACACTTTTACAGTTCTTGTGGAGTCCATGCCTTCAATAAGTCAGAGCTGTTTTGGCTCTATAATATTCAGTATTACCAAATATGATGACTCTTAACACCTTTGCGCACCCTGATTATGTTTGGAGTGCGCTCACACGCTGAGCACACTCTATATGCTGCGGGTGTCAACTGTATTTGACAGCGGACACTCGGGACTAACAGCCGGGAGCAGTGATCGCGCTGATCCTGGCTGTTTAAACCCTCAAATGCTGCGATCAATTGCGACCACAGCATCTGAGGCGTTGAAAAGTGGGGGGACGGCCGCCTCCGACAGCTCATATCCACCCCCCAAAGTGAGATCGGGCGTGAAGATGGTTGTTATGGCAGCCTAGGGGCCTAATGAAGGCCCCCAGGGCTGCCTTCACTCTGCCTCTGCTAAGCCCTGCCTGTGGCAGGGCTTAACAGATGCCTGTAAAAATGACGATATACTGCAATACGTTAGAATTGCAGTATATTGTACCAGCGATCTAACGATCACTGGTTCAATTTCCCTAGGGGGGGCTAATAAAGTGTGTGAAAAAAGTAAAAAAAAGTTTTTGTAGTGAAAAAAAAAATATATGTATATATTAAAAGTAAAAAAAAAAACCTTTTCCCACTTTCCCCCTAAAGTAATGTAAAAAATTAAAAAAGTAGAACAAAATTGGTATAGCTGGGTCCGTAAAAGTCTGAACTGTTACAATATAGTGTTATTTAATGCACACGGTGAATGCCGTAAAAAATAAAAATGTAAAACGCCAAAATCGCTTTTTTTTTGGTCATCTTAGCTTTCAAATAAAATTTAATAAAAGTGATTGAAAAGTTCTATGTACCAAACCATGGTACCATTAAAAACAACAGTTCGTCCCGCAAAAAATAAGCCCTCACACCGCTCAATAAAAAAAAAAAAAGTTATGGCTCTCAGAATGTGGCGACACAAAACATTTATTTTTAACAAAACGTTTATTATCAATAAAAGTAGTAAAATGTTAAAAAAAACCTATATAAATTTGGTATTACCGTAATGATATTGAGCCACAGAATAAAGATAAGTTGTTGTTTTTACTGCACGGTGAAAGCCGTAAAAAAGAAACCCAAAAAAACATTGAGGAATCGCAGTTTTTTCCATTTTCAGCCCGCAAAGAAATTTCTTTCAGTTCCCCAGTACAGTATATGGAACTATAAATGGTACCAAAAGACACTAAAGCTCCTCCCACAAAAAATAAGCCCCCACACCACTCTATTGATGGAAAAATAAAAAAGTTATGGCTCTTGGAATGCGGGGAGTGAAAAACCAAAATGAAAAATAAAAAAATGGCTTTGTCCTGAAGGGGTTAAACCTCTGTGCTCTATTCCTGTGTCCAACTTTAGTTTCTACAATCCTCCAGTATAGATGATCAGTGGACATAAAGAGCTGGGCATGGATATGGGTCTTTGACACACTCTGTACTAAGAGGATGTGATTTTATCATTTTATTGTGGTGCTACACAGTTTGTAGGATAGGAAATAAGCGGAATTCTCTAGGTCACACGCTAGCAGCTTATGTTGTCATTTACAAACACCTGCCATTTTAATCAGGGTTAACAAAAGCATATATATACACTATAAAGACAAAAGTATTGGGACACACTTCTTGATCATTGAATTCGGGTGATTCATTCAGTTCCATTGCCACGGGTGTATAAAATCTAGCACCTAGCCATGCAGTCTGCCTATACAAACATTTGTGAAAGAATGGTTTGTTCTAAAGAAATCACTGAATTACTGTGTGGTACTGTAATAGGACGGCACCGTTGTAACAAATCAGTTTGTGAAATTTCTTTCCTCCTAGTTATTCCATTATTGCAAAGTGGAAGCGAATAGGAAACTCAGTAACTCAGCTATGTAAAGTTACAGAGCGGGATTGCCCAGTGCTGAGGGGCATAGTTACAAAAGTCGCCAACGTTTTGCTGACTTAACAACTGCAGAGCTCCAAACCTCCTCTGGCATTAATATCTGCACAATAACTGTGTCCGGGGAGATTCAGGGCATGGGTTTCCATGGCTGAGCAGCTGCATGCCAGCCTTGCATCACCAAGCACAATACCAAGCATCAGATGGAGTGGTGTAAAGCCGCCGCCACTGGACTCTGGAGCAGTGGAAATGTGTTGTGTGGAGAGACGAATCACACTTCTCTATATGCCAGTCTGATGGTCGCATGTGGGTTTGGAGAATGCCAGGGGAGCGTTACCTGACAACCGTAAAGTTTAATGCTATGGAGTTATTTTTCAGGTGTAAGTCTAGGCCCCTTGGTTCCTGTTAAGGGAAATCTTAATTCTTCAGCAGACCAAGATATTTTGGACAAATTGTAGGCTTACAACTTTGTGGGAACAGTTTGGGGAAGGCCCTTTACTCTTCCAGCATGACTGTGCCCCAGTGCACAAAGCAAGGTCCATAAAGACATGGTTGGGTGAGTTTGGTCTGGAAGAACTTGACTGGCCTGCACAGAGCCCTGATCTCAACCCCATCAAACACCTTTTGGATGTAATAGAACGGAGATTGCGAGCCAGGCCCTCTCATCCAACATTAGTGTCCGACCTCACAAATGTTCTTCTGGATGATTGGTCAAATATATTTCCACAGGCACACTCCAACAGTCTTCCCAGAAGAGTAAAAGATGTTTTAGCTGCAAAGGGGGACCAACTCCATATTATTTCCTATGAATTGAGAATAGGATGTCATAAAAGCTCCTGTAGGTGTAATGTGTCGGTGTCCCAATACTTGTGTCCATATAGTGTATTTAACATGTGTAGTGTTTCTTATAAACAAGAGACAAATGAAGACATGTATTCATTACCATCTACCAGGGGACTTTTTCTTTCTGTGGAAGAATTATTTATAACTACAGTATTCAACGTGGCTTCAAAAACAATTAACTATCTTAGCTTATATGAGAGTTCGCCTCTAAATCTTATCTGACAACTAGAGGCATTTTTAAGGAGCCTGTATGGCAGTGCACAGAGCTATACAGCTTTCTATATTGTAACCACTGGGGCTTAACTATAGGGGGTGCCGTAGCTCCCGGGCCCATGAGCGTGAGAGGGCCCAAAAGGATAGATGATTATTGTCTGATTACTCGGGCTTCACCTCTGGGCCCCCCATCGATCGCGAGAACGGTAGTTTCAATCCCCCTTCCTTCTCACTGCACCTCCCGTAGTGAGGGGGAGCTTGAATGAAGTGGAAATCGATCATGTGCCCGCCGCTCCATTTAATGTCTATGGGACTGATGGAAATAGCCAAACGCTGCATACGGTTGTTTCTGTCATTCCCATAGACTTTGAATTAAAGGGCAGCGCGCATGCTCGACCGCCGCTCCATTCAATGTCCTCCTCACTGCAGTCAAGCAGTGAGGAGGAACAAGGGGTTCCAGACCCCTGTTTTCGTGAACGGTGATCAGACAATTATCACCTTTGCTATGAATAGGTAATAATTATGGATCCTGGGATTACCTATTTAACCATGATTAACCCTTTCTGCTACTGGAGATTGATCCTATTTTTCCTCAAGTCATAGAGGGGACATTCGCTTGAGAAAGCGGACATGAGTTCCATTATCAACTTAGCCCCTCCCCTTTTCAAATATCTGCGTTTTTTTCCGCACAAAGCAATAATAAATTTTTTTACATTGATTTGTGCCAAAAAATAAGGCGCAACTTAGGCTAGAATTCTGGTGCAACAACAATCGTAAATCTGCCTGGGACAAATATGCATGTTTTACAGATATTGAGGGTTTGTAGTATGTATGTACTGATGCTCACAAGACCTTAGCACCCTTCCCTGCTCTAGATACTAGAGCATACATTTCAGGGAAGTCATGTCCACACATCCATCCGGAAAAACGCAACATCTACCTTATAGTCTAATATAGCAGAACTCCAGCATATTGGGTTACTTTTACCTTTATACTACACACTATTGCTATAGTGCATATTTTTTTACATCACTTTGAAAATATTTAAAGGAAAATATATAATTTTTTTCCCTCACTAAAAGGATTGTCTTTAATGGATACGTGCATATTTATACACTTAGCTTTTATTGGTACCATTCTGGGGTACATATCATTTATTAATTATACAAATAATGACGAAAACTGCAGATCAGCGATCATTTTTTATATTCTATTTTTAGACTATGCACCGTGTGGTATAAATAATATGTTAACTTTATTCTACAGATTTTTTTTACGATTGCGGAGTACCTTTATACTTTTTTCTTGTTTAACTTTTTTTTTTTTTTAAATAATATATTTTTTAACGAAAAAAAGTGGTTTATTTCTTTTTTAAAAAAGGTGTTTCTGCAAATAGCGCATGGTAATATGATAGACTGACCTTTATGATTTGGAGAGTCAGAGTTCTGTTACATGGTACAACGAAAGGACAGGAACAGAGGCTAATAAATCGGGAATAAAGTGTTGAGTAGGATTTTTAACTACACAACTATGTACCCGATGTCCACTTCAAATGGGGGAAAAGATGACACATTTGGTGGAAGTGCTTCTTTAACTTAGTTGAATTGTTTAATTTTGAAAAACAAAACCATATGTAAAGGATCTGCCAGGCACAGCTTCGGGGTTAACTCCCAGAACTAATCAGTCAGCACCTGAGAATACATCCCTGAGACTGACTCCTGCTTCCACCATTCAGGCTGGCAGGCTTAGGAGTGGGAGAGCCTATCGTAACCTGGCCAGACTCAGCTAGCTCCCGCCCTCGGTCTATTTAAGCCTGCACTTCCTGTCCCTCGGTGCTTGTTATTGCTTGTGTTTCCCTCCTTGTGGTTTCCTGGCCCAGCTACAGCTCCTGCTATTTTTGATCCTGCTCCATACAGACCCTGGCTTACCGACTACTCTTCTGCTTTTCGTTTTGTACCTCGCACACTCCTGGCTTGACTCGGCTCGTTCACCACTCTGGTTGCTCACGGTGTTGCCGTGGGCAACGGCCCCTTTTCCTTGCTTGTGTTCCTTTGTATGTTTGTCGTGTTTGTCGTGCACTTACTGAGCGCAGGGACCGCCGCCCAGTTGTACCCCGTCGCCTAGGGCGGGTCGTTGCAAGTAGGCAGGGTCAGAGTGGCGGGTAGATCAGGGCTCACTTGTCCGTCTCCCTACCCCCTGCCATTACATAATAACAAGCCCATACCTAGTCTACCCCTGGTCCCTGACACCACTATGGATCCCCGTGAGACCCTGGCTCAGCAAATGCAGGGTCTCTCCCTACAGGTCCAGGCCCTGGCTCAGAGGGTCAACCAGCCTGATGCTACCCTGGTAGTTCCCCTCACTGCACCTCTTGAACCCCACCTCAAGTTGCCCGACCGGTTCTCAGGGGACCGGAGGGCTTTTCTCTCCTTTCGGGAGAGTTGTAGGCTTTACTTTCGTTTAAAGCCTCATTCCTCAGGTTCTGAGAGCCAGCGGGTGGGTATAATTATGTCCCGGCTCCAGGAAGGGCCCCAAGAGTGGGCCTTCTCCTTGGCTCCTGACGCCCCTGAACTTTCCTCCGTTGATTGTTTCTTTTCTGCTCTCGGACTTATTTATGACGAGACTGACAGGACTGCCTTTGCCGAGAGTCAGCTGGTGACCTTAAGTCAGGGTAAGAGACCTGTTGAGGAGTATTGCTCTGACTTTCGGAAATGGTGCGTAGCTTCTCGGTGGAATGACCCTGCCTTAAGGTGCCAGTTTAGGTTGGGTCTGTCGAATGCCCTGAAAGACCTGCTAGTTAGCTATCCCTCTTCTGACTCCCTAGACCAGGTTATGGCTTTAGCGATACGACTTGACCGACGTCTCAGGGAACGACAACGTGAACGTTTATGTGTTTTCTCCTCCGACTCCCCCATGATGCCTCCCGAAGCTCCGTTGCTTCGTTCCTCCCCGAAAGATTCAGAGATACCTATGCAACTCGGGGCCTCCGTGTCCCCCCAACAACGTAGAGAATTCCGCAGGAAGAATGGTCTCTGCTTCTACTGTGGGGACGACAAGCATCAAGTGAACAACTGTCCTAAGCGTAAGATTGCAGCCAGAGAACTTCCGCGTCTAAGTGATCATCGGGGAGGTCACTTGGGCGCACAGGTATTTCCCGTAAATATGAAACGTACTAAGATCTTGCTTCCCTTTCAGGTCTCTTTTGGTGGTAGGTCTGCTACCGGCAGTGCCTTCGTGGATTCAGGGTCCTCTACTAATATCATGTCTGTGGAATTTGCTATGTCCCTTGCTATGCCTCTGATTGATTTGCCTAAACCTGTCCCGGTAGTGGGTATTGACTCCACTCCTCTTGCTAATGGTTATTTTACACAGCATACCCCTGTTTTTGAACTCCTTGTTGGCTCCATGCATTTGGAGCAATGCTCTGTACCGTTGATGCAGGGATTATCGTACGATTTGGTTCTAGGTCTTCCCTGGTTGCAGTTGCATAATCCTACGTTTGACTGGAATACTGGGGAGCTAACCAAATGGGGTAATGAATGTTGTACGTCATGTTTTTCTGTTAATTCTATTTCTCCCCCTAAGGAGGCGAATACGCTACCAGAGTTTGTTCAGGACTTCGCTGATGTTTTCTCTAGGGAGGCCTCCGAAGTGTTACCTCCTCATAGAGAATACGATTGCGCTATCGAATTGGTACCAGGAGCTAAACTTCCTAAGGGTAGGATATTTAATCTTTCTTGTCCCGAACGTGAAGCTATGAGAGTGTATATCCAGGAATCCCTGGCCAAGGGTTACATTCGACCCTCTTCTTCTCCGGTAGGTGCTGGCTTCTTCTTCGTGGGGAAGAAGGATGGTGGTCTTAGGCCATGCATTGACTACCGTAGCCTGAATAAGGTCACGGTAAGGAACCAGTATCCCCTTCCTTTGATTCCTGATCTCTTTAATCAGGTTCAGGGGGCCCAATGGTTTTCTAAATTGGATCTACGGGGGGCGTATAACCTTATTCGCATCAAAGAGGGGGATGAGTGGAAGACTGCGTTTAACACGCCCGAAGGCCATTTCGAATACCTCGTCATGCCCTTTGGGTTGTGTAATGCCCCTGCGGTCTTCCAGAATTTCATAAATGAGATTTTGAGAAATTACCTGGGGATTTTTCTGGTAGTGTACCTTGATGACATACTGGTGTTTTCCAAGGACTGGTCCTCCCACATTGAGCATGTCAGGAAGGTGCTCCAGGTCCTTCGGGAAAATAAACTGTTTGCCAAAACCGAAAAATGTGTGTTTGGGGTACAGGAGATTCCATTTTTGGGTCAAATCCTCACTCCTCATGAATTTCGCATGGACCCCGCCAAGGTTCAGGCTGTGGCGGAATGGGTCCAACCTGCCTCCCTGAAGGCGTTACAGTGTTTTTTGGGGTTCGCTAATTATTACAGGAGATTTATTGCTAACTTCTCGGTCATCGCTAGGCCCCTTACGGACCTCACTCGCAAAGGTGCTGATCTCCTCCACTGGCCTCCTGAGGCTGTCCAGGCTTTTGAGGTCCTTAAGAAGTGCTTTGTCTCGGCCCCGGTGCTGGTTCAGCCCAACCAAATGGAGCCATTTATCGTGGAAGTTGACGCATCTGAGGTGGGAGTGGGGGCTGTCTTGTCCCAGGGTACCAGGTCCCTCACCCATCTCCGCCCCTGTGCCTACTTCTCCAGGAAGTTTTCGCCAACTGAAAGTAACTATGATATTGGCAACCGCAAACTCTTAGCCATTAAATGGGCATTTGAAGAGTGGCGCCACTTCCTGGAGGGGGCTAGGCACCAGGTAACGGTCCTTACCGACCACAAGAATCTGCTTTTCCTAGAATCTGCCCGGAGGCTAAACCCGAGACAAGCTCGATGGGCGTTATTTTTTACCAGATTCAATTTTTTGGTTACCTATAGGGCTGGGTCTAAAAATATTAAGGCTGATGCACTGTCGCGTAGCTTCATGGCCAGCCCTCCTTCGGAGGAAGATCCTGCTTGTATTTTGCCTCCAGGTATAATCATTTCCTCGATCGATTCTGATTTAGTCTCTGATATTGCTGCTGATCAAGGTGCAGCTCCCGGGAACCTTCCTGAGAACAAGCTGTTTGTTCCCCTGCAATTCCGGCTAAGGGTACTTAGGGAAAATCATGACTCCGCACTATCTGGTCATCCAGGCACCCTGGGTACCAAACACCTCATTACCAGAAATTATTGGTGGCCTGGGTTGCCTAAAGACGTTAAGGCCTACGTCGCCGCTTGTGAGGTTTGTGCTAGGTCCAAGACTCCCAGGTCCCGACCAGCGGGCTTACTGCGTTCGTTGCCCATTCCCCAGAGACCTTGGACACATATCTCCATGGATTTTATCACCGATTTACCTCCATCCCAAGGCAAGTCGGTGGTGTGGGTGGTGGTGGACCGCTTCAGTAAGATGTGCCACTTTGTGCCCCTCAAGAAACTACCCAACGCCAAAACGTTGGCTACCTTGTTTGTCAATATTGTTTCGGACAGAGGGGTACAATTTGTTTCATTGTTTTGGAGAGCCTTCTGTATGAAGTTGAGGATTGATCTGTCCTTCTCCTCTGCCTTCCATCCTGAAACCAATGGCCAAACGGAGAGGACTAATCAATCTCTAGAACAATACTTAAGGTGTTTTGTCTCTGACTGTCAATTTGATTTGGTCTCTTTCATTCCCCTCGCCGAATTTTCCCTTAATAACCGGGTCAGTAACTCGTCAGGGGTCTCTCCTTTTTTTTGTAATTTTGGGTTTAATCCACGGTTCTCCTCCGTTTCACCTGGTAGTTCCAACAATCCCGAGGTAGAGGTCGTTCATCGGGAACTGTGCACAGTCTGGGCCCAGGTTCAGAAAAACCTAGAGGTGTCCCAGAGCGTACAAAAAACTCAGGCTGATAAAAAACGTTCTGCTAACCCCCTGTTTATGGTCGGGGATCTGGTGTGGTTGTCGTCTAGGAACTTGCGTCTCAAGGTTCCGTCCAAGAAGTTTGCTCCCCGGTTTATTGGGCCATATAAGGTCATTGAGGTCCTCAATCCTGTCTCCTTCCGGCTGGAGTTACCCCCGTCTTTTCGGATACACGACGTGTTTCATGCCTCCCTCCTCAAACGCTGCTCCCCGTCCTTGGCTCCCTCGAGGAGACCTCCTGTTCCCATCCTCACCCCGGAGGGGGTGGAATTCGAGGTGGCCAGGATTGTGGACAGCAAGATGGTCCAAGGCTCCCTCCAGTACCTGGTCCATTGGAGAGGATACGGGCCCGAGGAGAGGACTTGGGTACCCGCCCGGGATGTTCACGCTGGGGTATTGGTCAGGAGGTTCCACCTGCGTTTCCCCAGTAAGCCAGGTCCACTTAGAAAGGGTCCGGTGGCCCCTCATAAAAGGGGGGGTACTGTAAAGGATCTGCCAGGCACAGCTTCGGGGTTAACTCCCAGAACTAATCAGTCAGCACCTGAGAATACATCCCTGAGACTGACTCCTGCTTCCACCATTCAGGCTGGCAGGCTTAGGAGTGGGAGAGCCTATCGTAACCTGGCCAGACTCAGCTAGCTCCCGCCCTCGGTCTATTTAAGCCTGCACTTCCTGTCCCTCGGTGCTTGTTATTGCTTGTGTTTCCCTCCTTGTGGTTTCCTGGCCCAGCTACAGATCCTGCTATTTTTGATCCTGCTCCATACAGACCCTGGCTTATCGACTACTCTTCTGCTTTTCGTTTTGTACCTCGCACACTCCTGGCTTGACTCGGCTCGTTCACCACTCTGGTTGCTCACGGTGTTGCCGTGGGCAACGGCCCCTTTTCCTTGCTTGTGTTCCTTTGTATGTTTGTCGTGTTTGTCGTGCACTTACTGAGCGCAGGGACCGCCGCCCAGTTGTACCCCGTCGCCTAGGGCGGGTCGTTGCAAGTAGGCAGGGTCAGAGTGGCGGGTAGATCAGGGCTCACTTGTCCGTCTCCCTACCCCCTGCCATTACACCATAATTTTATATATACACAAAATTAGGTTCATTAAAACACAAGTAATGTATGTTACAATTTATTGTTCATAAGTTCATTACAGCATAATTCTACTCTTAGATGGTTAGGAACTTTCAGTAGTACATTTTTGCAGATTTGGACATAAATTTTTCTCCCCAAAAAAATTATTCTCCTCATTCTTCTGCCACCTATTATATCCTCTATATAACAGGACTAGTTTTATATGCAGGATTTCTTCAAGGTCGGTAGGTGTCATCATTAATATAAAGACTTGCGACACATGAACCCAGGTTTGAGTACAGCTGCACAGAGACAAAACAATAATGCCAAGTTCTGCCAATTGCCGTTGTCGTAGTCAACTTGGAGGAGTGTAGAAGAAAACTCCTGTGGCCATAGCTTTAAGCCAGTAGAGTGGAGGTATTAACCCTTATTCACCGTCTTCCATACGCCATAACTACCTGGAAATTCCTGGAAATTTACTGAATTGAAATATAATTTTAAGAGCCTGATTGAGTTCCCTATTCCTCAGACTATAAATAACAGGATTTATCAACGGAATAATCATGACATAAATTAGAGTGATTATCTTGTTGACTTCCAGTGAAAATGTAGAAGTAGGACGCATGTACATGCTTAATGTTGTACCATAAAATATGACCACAATTATCAGGTGAGAAGAACAGGTGGAAAAGGCCTTTGATCTTCCTTCCGTAGACTGAATTTTTAAGATGGTATTAACAATAAAAACATAAGAGGTCAAAGTGAGTACAAATGGACCAAACCCTAAAAATGCTCCTTCCACATACGTAATTCTTTCTATACTGTGAGTTTCAGAGCAAGACATTTTCAGTAGAGCTGTTAAGTCACAGAAGAAATGATTTAGCCTATTAGACCTGCAGTAGCACGCCCTGAGAGTAAACCAGGCATGTGGAACTGTATCCGCAAAGCCTAGCAGCCAACAACCGGCAGCAAAACCGGAACAAAATCTCTTGTTCATGGTGACGTAGTAATGTAGCGGGTTACAGATGGCTACGTAGCGGTCATATGCCATGGCTGAGAGCAGTAGAAACTCTGAGCTTGTGAAAGACAGGAAGCCATACATTTGCATGACACAAGACGTTAGGGATATTGTCCTGTTGTTTAGTAAGATAGAGGTGATGATCCACGGCAACGTGACTGAACTAAAGCAAATATCAGCTGCAGACAGGTTCATGAGAAAGAAAAACATGGGCTTCTGCAGTTGGCGACAAGTACACCCAAGAAAAACTATCAGCATATTGGCCACAATGACCTGCAGGTAGGCTACAGAAAACAGAGTGATGAAGATGAACTCATGTCCGCAGTAATATTTGAATCCCAAAATTAATAATACATTTGCACATGTTCCATTTCCATCAGTAAGTAGGGTTTCTGCAATAAATTAAAGAGAATGGGGTTTGACTTTGAACACTGAAACAAATACACAGTACATTTAATTTATTTATTTCTGAGAAAAATTAGAAAATTCAGCAAAATCTAGGTAAAGGTGTTAACTGTTTTAGAAAACCCATTTTGAATAGATTGGGAGTCAATCATTTAGGACCTTTACCAATGAGAGAAGCAACAGAGAACGTCTCTGTTAGGGTATGACCAGACGTGGCATATTTCTTCCGCCACTGTCCGCATCAATGCCGCACATAATCTGCGTTGCAGATTCTGTTGCGGCTCTGCCTAAAATGGGCATTCAATTGATCCGGATTAGCCTTTGCGTATTGAGGTGAAAATAATTCCCTTCTCTCTATCAGTGCAGGATAGAGAGAGGGGACAGCCCTTCCCCTAGTAAAAGAAATTCATACTTACCCGGCCGTTGTCTTGGTGACGCGTCCCTCTTTCGACATCCAGCCCGACCTCCCTGGATGACGCGGCAGTCCATGTGACCGCTGCAGCCTGTGATTGGCCTGTGATTGGCTGCAGCCGTCACTTGGACTGAAACGTCATCCCGGGAGGCTGGATTGGAGGAAGAAGCAGGGAGTTCTCGGTAAGTATGAACTTATTTTTTTTTACATGTCAATCTATATAGTGATCGGTAGTCACTGTCCAGGGTGCTGAAACAGTTACTGCCAATCGCTTAACTCTTTCAGCACCCTGGACAGTGAGTATATCCTGACGTCGCCTAGCAACGCTCCCGTAATTACGGGTGCACACACGTAGTCACCCCTAATTACGGGAGCCCCATTGACTTCTATGGGCCTGCCCGTGCCTTAATAACGGCCCGTGATTACGGGCGTTCAGTCTGGCTATAGACCTAGAAATACATAGGTCAACCCAGAATGAAGAAAGATCATGTTCTTAAAACCAATACGCTACGCAACACACATAACATCTGCGGATTTCATTGCGGAATTTTGAATCTCCATTGAAGTCAATGGAGAAATTCCGCAATGAGTCCGCAACAAGTCCGCTACACGTCCGCAACAGCCAGTGTATGCTGCGGACACCAAATTCCGCACCGCAGCCTATGGTCCACAGCGCAGTTTTCCGCAACATGTGCACGAACCTTACTAAAAAGCAGTGGAAAGCAATGGAGAATATGTCTGCAGCGGAATTCCAGAGCAATTCCACAGCGTCTGGCCATGCCCTTACAGCCAGCAGGGTGTGTACCCACTTGGCTTCTCCACCGATGAGAGTAGCGTCTGGCTGCAGATAACAGGACGCTGGCAGTAGCGGGTAGCTGGATACAGGCTGATAACAGAGGTCTGGATAAAGGCTGGTAGCGGTTAGCTGGATACAGGCTGATAAAAGAGAGCTGGATACAGGCTGGTAGCATGTAGATTGACACAGGGAGGATGTAGGCACCTGGACACCTGCAGATAAGAGATAGCAACAGCGGACTGGATACAGACTGAAACAGGCTGACCACAGATAGCAACACTGTATTAAATATATAGGCTGATGATGATTAACTGGATGCAGGCTAACCACAGATAGCATTAGCGGACTGGATACAGGTTGGTAACGGACAACTGGATACAGGCTGATAACTGATAGTAAAAGCAGACAGGAGCAAACACGCGGCCTGCGGGCTGTCATCTGCGGCCCGTGGGGCACCTTAACTCCCTCGGGAGAGGAAAGGGCAGGACGAAGGAGGAGTGCGTCGGCAAATGACGAAGCTCTGAGGAAGCCCCTGACATCAGTTTCCATATATGGACAGTGATGTCAGGAGCAGAGTTTGAGTCCCGGGCAGAGCGCTAGTATAGGCTCTGCCTGGGACTCCGGATCTGGGGTAGCCCGTGACATCACTGTCCATATATGGACAGTGATGTCAGGAGAAGAGCTGGAGTCCCAGGAAGAGCGCTTCTAGAGCTCTGGGACTCCGGCTCTATAATTTCAGCCTAAAAAACGATAGTAATGTAGTATTATTATAGTAATGTAGTATTATTATAGTAATGTGGTATTGTTATAGTAACGTAGTATTATTATAGTAATGTAGTATTCTTACAGTAATGTAGTATTATTATAGTAATGTGGTATTATGGTAATGTAGTATTATTATAGTAATATAGTATTGTTATAGTAATGTAGTATTATAGTAATGTAGTATTGTTATAGTAATGTGGTATTATTATAGTAATGTAGTATTATAGTAATGTAATATTATAGTAATGTAGTATTGTTATTGTAATGTAGTATTATTATAGTAATGTAGTGTTATTATAGTAATGTAGCACTGTTATAGTAATGTAGTATTATTATAGTAATGTAGTATTGTTATAGTAATGGAGTATTATTATAGTAATGTAGTATTGTTATAGTAGCTTAAATAACTAATTGATTAACAATAATTTTGTATTGTATCAAATCTGAAAGTAATGCGGCCCGTCAACTTCAAATTTTTTCTATGTGCGGCCCATTTACCCATCCGAGTTTGAGACCCCTGCATTAGACTGTCTTCACTTAGTATAAATTCTTTATTTCTTTAATCCGTAATCTGGCAGTGTGCATGAAACCTACATCTGGATTTGCTCAGGGTATTTTGTCCAGTATTTTTGTGTTTTTTCCATCTGAAAAGGTAGTGTACAGGTGTTAACCCCTTCCATATCAGGCCGTACTATTGTGCCCGCTCCATCAGTAAAAGGTCTTAGCTATTCTATATCCCACAAAAAAATCCATAAACAACCCATACGTTTGATTTAAAAAAAAAACACAAAAAAACATAAAGCTAAAAAAAATTAGGCTGCTCTAAAAAGTCAAAAATACAGTTTGTAAAAAGGCTGTGTGTGAATAGAAAAACCTCCTTTCTGTATTCACTCATAGGTTACATAGGGCACGTTCAGACGTGGAGGAATTGCTGTGGAATTCCGCTGCGGCCATTTTTAAAATTTCTTTCTATACATTTTTATGAAACTTAGTTCAGACTTTGCAGAAAATTACTTTGCGGAAATTAGACTGCAGTGCAGATTTTTCCCTCCACAGCATGCACTTTCCATTGCGGAGAAGAAGCGGAATTTCACTGCGGATTTCAGCCTTTGCAATGCAAAAACTGAAATCTGTGGCAAGTCCGCTGTGATATCTGCAACGTCTGAATTACCTGTCAAATATGCTAATGTTGCTGCAGATTCATTGCATAATTGCCCCAAATCTGCACCAACATGTGCAGCAGAAAAATTCCGCCACGTCTGAACATGCCCTTAGGGTATACATCTGTATTCTGATTTTTTCACATAAACACAAAACGGAAAAAAGTGGAAAAATACCCTTTGGGAAATTTCTCAACTTCCTTTCTTTATGTAATAGCCGTTACATGGGATAACCTGATTATTAGACTCATATAATAAAAAATAATCACATTACCTTTACACATCCCTGTAGCATCCAGCTGTGATATTCTGGAAAAAAACATGCTTTATAGGCAAGTAAGTCCCCTCTGAGTTCATTATCTTTTTACTGTTACTGTCTCTGTGGGAAAACTGCACATGTTCCAATTATAAACTTTAAGCTAGTTATAAAAGGGAAAAAGAAAACTTTAACTCTTAAAGGAAATTTCAGTTTTTCCAACCAATGTCTCTCCAAACAATGTGCCTCTATAGAGAAAAGTTTTACAAAGAGAAAAACAGTAAAAATAGTATAAAACTAAACTTTTCTTCTTTTTATTCATTTTAATTCAATTTGACAAAATAAATCCGTACCAAAATATAAATGAACCTATATCATTCCTGAAATACCTATGTTTCAGCCTGAGGAAGAGACTGGTCCGGTCTCGAAACATGTTGCTATTTGAACATTGTAATAAATTCTTGGACCAGTAAACGAAATTGTAGAATCCTATCTTGTCCATGGGGTTTCTACCACCCGAATATTTCAAGCAAGCACTGCTATAGAAGAGGGACAGCGCCAAGATCAGATTTCATTTTCCCTTCCATTCTCTTCACAGTGCCAGCCCAATCTCTTAAATGCAGAGTGTTATACAGCAAGATTTACCATTAGGGTAGGAGCACACAGGGCCGATATGCTGCGTAAAAGTACACCTCGTATCTGTCCTGAAAAATGTGGTGCAATTTTTCAGGCGGAATGTCCACTGCGGAAATACTCTGGAAAAAAAAAAGATTACACTTACCACCCTGGCATCCGTCTGTACTGAACGCAGCCCGGCCTCCTGGGATGAGGCTGTAGTTCATGTGACCGCTACATGCCCGGGAAGCGCTCAGAACAGAGGATCGCGTCGCTATGACTGCGGCTGGGCGTTTTGCGCGCGCAAAAGTTCCATAACAGCTCCGTGTATCAGCAGCGTATGATGTGTGGCTGCGTGATTTTCGCGCAGCCGCCATCATTATGACACTCTGTTTGTATGTTTGTAAACAGAAAAGCACGTGGTGCTTTTCTGTTTTCATTCATACTTTTTACTGCTGTTGCGCGAATCGCGAGCGTCACACGGAAGTGCTTCCGTGTGTTGCACGTGATTTTCGTGCACCCATTGACCTCAATGGGTGCGTGAGGCGCGAACAACGCACAAATATCAGACATGTCGTGAGTTTTACGCAGCGGACAGACGCTGCGTGAAAATCACTGACAGTCTGCACGGCCCCATAGACTAACATAGGTCCATTCAAGGTGCGTGAAAATCACGCGCCTTGCACGCACGTATATCACGTTCGTCTAAACAAGCCCTAAGGGTATGTTGACACGGCTGATTTTCAGCCGCTTTTCGGGCCGTAAACTCCCCGAAAAATGGCTAAAAATACGGAGGCTCCAAACATCTGCCCATTGATTTTAATGGGAAAAACTGCGTTTCATTCTGACGGGGCATTTTTTACGCGGCCGTTTGTAAAAATGGCGCGTAAAAACGCACCTTAAAAAGAAGTGCATGTCACTTCTTGAACTGTTTTTGGAGCCGTTTTTCATTGTCTCAATAGAAAAACAGCCCTGAAAACATCCGAAAAAAAACGCATAAAAAAACGCTTGATGCTTTAAGAATGGTTGAGAATCAGAAGCTGTTTTCTCTTGAATTTTAAGGTCGCTTTTAATTTGCTGTGTGAACATACTCTTAGGCCACGTTCAGACGTGGCAGAATTGCTGTTGAATTCCGCTGCTGACAGTCCACAGTGGAATTCTGCAGCAGCCGTTTTTTTCATTTGTTTCTATACATTTTTAGGAAACTTAGTTCAGACGTTGCGGAAAATAACTTTGCGGAAATTAGGCTGCGGTGCAGAATTTCCCCTCCGCAGCCTGCTCATTACATTGCGGAGAAGAAGCGGAATTTCACTGCGGATTTCAGCCTTTGCAATTCAAAAACTGAAATCTGTGGCAAGTCCGCTGTGATATCTGCAACGTCTGAACTACCTGTCAAATATGCAAATGTTGCTGCAGATTCGTTGCGTAATTGCTCCAAATCTGCACCAACATTTGCAGCGGAAAAATTCTGCCACGTGTGAACGTGGCCTTCTAATTTTGATTAGAATCAGTGACGGACTTGCTCTGCCTATCTTGATTACCCTGACACTATGTTCACACGCTAAACAAAAAATGGCTGTAAAATATGGAACTGTTTTCAAGGGAAAACAGCCTCTGATTTTCAGCCGTTTTTTATGCATCAGGCATTTTTTGATGTGTTTTTTACGACAATTTTTGGAGCTGTTTTTCTATTGAGACAATGAAAAACGGCTCCAAAAACGGCTTCTTACGCATCATTTTTACAAACGGCACGTAAGAAAACGCCCCGAGGGGACGAAATTACGTTTTCCCTATAGAAATCAATGGGCAGATGTTTGGAGGCCTTCAGCCCCTGTATTTTTAACCGTTTTTCGGGGCATTCATGGCCCGAAAAACGTCTGAAAGTAGGCCGTGTGAACATACCCTAAAGACAGGTAGAGCAGCCGTGTGCCCATAATGTGCACTTATTAACAGAGGACATTTAGAACATACAATTTCTATAATATACTGTGTGAAAACATTAGAGGACTAATTTCAGTACTGCTGCATACAAATACTCCTTGCAGGAACTGTACATCTGTTCAGCTTCTCTATTTGTGTTCAAGACACACTTTGTGGACTATTCCTGTAGAATTCCTGTATAATTTTGTCAAGGCAGGTTGAAGATAAGAGTATGTAAAGGCATGTCATACCCCATTTCTACCACTAGGTGGCAATTAGGTTCTTATTGAAGGCATTGTTCTTACTAGCACAGGATAGCAATATGTGGTCACATTCTATGGGGACATGTGTGGGTTTGGATGCTTCCCTACATTCAGTAAGGGATTTGCAATATATCAGTATATATACACACGCAGTTTTTGGATAATAAGATACATATTCTATGCAAATTCTGAAATATCTTTCACATTATTAGTAATTATTGAAAATCAATACATAAAAAAATGGCATTCAGGTTCAATTATAGAGTACAATTCCAGTATTCTCTTTATAATTCGTTATCTATCCCTGGATTTGTCTCTATGACGTCTCTCACCAGAGAAGTAGATCCTTTAACTGCAATCAGGTTACTAAGGTGCACTCGGAGTCTAAGGAATCTCCCTCCCTGTTCTTCACTCTTAACACCTGCAAGGAGGTATTGACTTTCCCAGTCACATTCCCAGGTTGTGGTTCTCAGAGTAGTCACAGATTGGCAGCTAGCCGCAAGCAGGAGGATATCTCTGGATAGTGCAGTAGTTATGGCAACCTGACATGGCCGGCGGCTGAAGGAAGGGGAGCCGTGGCCACCAGTGGGAAATGGCTGCTGTAACATACAAAGGGGAGTAAGGGTGCGCTCACACGTGGCCTACTTGCTTTGTATTTTCGCAGTGTAAAAATACGCTGTGGAAAACTATAATGTATGCCTATGGTAAAAAAATATTTTGTAATGCAAGAACAAGAGAAATCGGTCTGAGTTGCAGAATGTTTTTCACATAGGCATACATTGTAAAGTTTTCTGCAGTGTATAATTACGCTGTGGAAGTACAATGCAATTCCGCATCCTCAAGACTCAGATACAATGAAAAATATGGTGGGGCAGGCAGCTCTCAGCTCCACAGTTCACAAAGCCACAGATCATGTTAGTCCTGCAGCCTATAAGACACTGGGACAGGATCCCTGCGCAGGCCGGCATGTTGACGTTACTGCATCGCACCGACCTACGCAAGGGTCCCGTCTCGGCGTCTCATCGGCTGCAGACTTAACATGGCTAAGGAGGCCTGCTGTGCAGTTCTGTTCATCGTGGGAATGGGTGAGTGCAAGTTTTATATGTTTTTGGGCACTATTTGTTAATGGGGCACTATCTACAGGGGGTGTGTAGCACTATCTACAGGGGGGGGTGACACTATCTACAGGAAGCACTATCTACAGGGGGTGTGTAGCACTATCTACAGGGGGTGTGTAGCACTATCTACAGGGGGGGTGACACTATCTACAGGAGGCACTATCTACAGGGGGGGTGGCTGTACAGCACTATCTACACGTGGCTGTGTGGTACTACCTAAAGGGTGTGTGTGACACTATCTACAGGGGGGTGACACTATCTACAGGACACACTATCTACAGCGGGGTGTGGCACTATCTAAATGTGGCTGTGTGGCACTTCCTACAAGGGGGGTGTAGCACTATCTAGAGGGGACATTGTGTTGCATTATCTACAGGGCTCGTTGTGGCGCCGATTCACTTTTCGCCTCAGGCAGCAGAAAGGCTAGGTGTACCCCCGAATAGAAGGTCTTCACCAACTAGCAGTGTTTCTTTTTCCACTCATTCCTGCTGTTTTGTTCTCATTTTATCACTTCCCCTTCACATATACGAGTCAAGTAAATACAGTTTGACACTCATCAGTTTGCAGTTTGTATAGACTAATTCCAAAAGTTCCGGGCATCTAAAACCTTCACGATGATTACAATCCTCTGCTGATTTTTTACACTGAAAAAAATAAATGGGATTTTGTAAAACCCAATTCACTTGAATTGTACTGTGCGGAGATTTGGATTTAGGGTATGGATTCCGTGGCAAAACTCCACCATAATACTCCATTGTTTGCAGGCTGGAGCACCACTGCCCCTTCATTTTGCGGATTGGCAGTTCGGATACCCACTGATTGCCTAAGGATAGTCTTAGAAAACCCCTTTAGAATGAATCAAGCTGACAAGGAAAATCTATTATTAGTTTAGGTTTGAATCTTAATGACAGGTTTTTCATTATTATAAGACTCAATCACATTGAGATTTTAATCTACCACTACGTATTTCATTTTTTACCAGAAACTGCAGAACAATGTTATTGCTAACAAGCTAAATGTGCACCAAGCGTAGTATTCCTCTGAATGGTAGAATGAAAGGGCTACCACGGTCATTAATGCACCATGCCCCTTTTGCTATCGTTGGCCTATTTTGGCTTCTCTTGGGAGAGACGCTCTAAGGCTATTATAGTCTGCAGTTGTAGTGGAGCAAAAAGGGACATGGCCAGGGTGAGATTCAGTTGTACTATGTGGGATGCTATATGGGTATGGTACTATCTGCACTGCATGACAATATTATTATTGGCAATATGTGTGACTATTTTTATAGTCAGTGTATGGTATAATTCCTATGGGCACTCCTGTGTAGAACTTTTTAATGGACACTCTCTGTGTGGCACCGTTACTATGGGAACTATATGGTACAATTTAAATGGGTACTGTCTGTATGGATCTACCTTAATGGCCTTGTCTATGTTGCACTTTTAACCCATTTAGGACGCAGCCTGTTTTGGTCTTTTGGACACAGATGATTTTTTCAAATCTGACATGTGTCGCTTTATGTGGTAATAACTTTAGAATGCTTTCATTTATCCAAGCAATTCTGAGGGCTAGTTCACACAGAGTTTTTTGCAGGAGGAAAATTCCTCCTGCAAAATCTGCTCCAGTCGTTTTTTGCACAGTGGTTTGACAAAAGCGTGTGAAAACACTCGTCGAGGCGGTTTTTTTTCCTTCTCCCACTGATTGAAATGGGTTTTGGAGGCGGAAACTGCCTCAAGATACGTCATGTCTCCTCTTTTTACCGCTAGGCGGTTTTTCCGCTCGCGGTATAAAACCGCCTCCACCTCCCATTGAAATCAATGGGAGGCATTTTCGGGCGTTTATTGACGAGTTTTGCGAAGCCGTTTCCGCGCCAAAAAACTCGTCCAAAAACTCAGTGTGAACAGGGCCTGAGATTGTTTTCTCGTGACATATTGTACTTTTTGTTAGTGAAAAATTTGGTCTATAAATTCAATATTTATTTGTGAAAAACGTCAAATTTTAGAGACAATTTGCAAAAATGTGAATTTTTCTAAATTTAAATGTATATACTTGTAAAACAGATAGTTATACCACATACTAGTTAACATTTCCTATATGTCTACTTTATGTTTGCATCATTTTTTTCCACGTCTTTTTATTTTTCTAGGATGTTACAAGGCTTAAAACGTTAGCAGCAATTTCTCAAATTATAAAGAAAATTTCAAAAGGCTATTTTTTCAGGGACCAGTTCAGTTCTGAAGGGCCTTATTTATATATTAGAGGGCCTTATATATTAGAAAGTCCCCGTAAATCACCCCATTTTGAAAACTGCACACCTTAAAGTATTCAAAACAGCATTCAGAAAGTATTATAAACCTTTAGGCGTCTCACAGGATTTTTTTTTTGCTGAAATTCATTCGTAATACATTTTTTTCTGTAACACAGAAGGTTTTACCAGAGAAACACAACTAAATATTTATTGCCCACATTCTGATGTTTTTAGAAATATCCGACATGTGGCCCTAGTTTCCTATTGGACTGAAACACAGGCCCCAGAAGCCCAGGAACACCTAGAGGATTTTGGGGCCTCCTTTTTTTAGGAATATATTTTAGGCACCATGTCAGGTTTGAAGAGGTCTAACAGTCGAAATCCCCCAAAAGTGTCCCCATTTTGGAAACTACACCCTTTAAGGCATTTTTCTATGGGAAAAGTAAGCATTTTGACCCCACAGTTTTTTTTGCAGAGTTTAGTGGAATTAGTCTGTGAAGATGAAAATCTACCTTTTTTTCTGCTAAAATATAGAATGTTTTCATTTTTACAAGGAATAAAGGAGAAAAAGCTCCCCAACATTTGTAAAGTAATTTCTCCCGATTCCAGCAATACCCCATATGTGGTCATAAACTGATGTTTGGACCCACAGCAGGGCTCAGAAGGGAAGGAGTGCCATTTGGATTTTGGAGTGCAGATTTTGCTGGATTGGTTTTCAGTGCCATGTTGAGTTTGCAGTGCCGTGGAGGGACCAGAACAGTGGAAACCAACCAAAAGTGACTCAATTTTGGAAACTACCCCTCTCAAGGAATTTTTCTAGGGGTATAGTTAGCATTTTGACCCCACAGGATTTTTGTAGAATTTAGTGGAATTAGGCAGTGAAAATTAATATCAACAGTTTTGTTCACTAAAATGTTTAATTTTTTTTAATTTTCACAAGGGATAAAAGAGAAAAAAACACCCAACATTTGAAAAGCAATTATCTACAGAGGACGGCAATACCCCATATGTGGTAATAAATGGTTTTTTTTTTAATTAGAAAGTAATTAACCCTTTCAGGACTGATTCTTTTTTGCTTTTTCACTTTTGTTTTTCACTCCCCGCATTCCAAGAGCCTTATTTTTTAAAACATTTTCATCAATAGAGAAATGTGAGGGCTTATTTTTAGCAGGAGGAGTTGTAATTTCTATTGACACGATTTAAAGTACCATATAACATACTGGGAAACTAAAAAAAAAAATACTTTGCGGGCTGAAATTGAAACAAACTGTGATTCCTCCATTATTTTTGGAGTTTTGTTTTTACGTCTTTCACCGTGCAGTAATAACGACAACTTAACTTTATTATGCGCCTCAATAAAATGACGGTGATACCAAATTTATATAGGTTTTTTTTATAGTCTACTACTTTTACAAAGAGAAGACTATTTGTTGAAAAAAAAGAATTGTTTTGTATCACATTCTGAGAGCCATAACTTTTTTATTTTTTGGTCGATTGAGCGGTCTGGGGGCTTATTTTTGGCGGGACGAGTTGTAGTTTTTATTAGTACATACAACTTGTTGATCACTTTTCATTAAAATTTTTTTAGAGCTATGGTGACCAAAAAACAGGGATTTTGGCGTTTTAAATTCTTTATTTCTTACGGCGTTCACCGTGCGCAATAAAGTACATTTACTTTATTCTGCAAGTAGGTACGATTACGGCGATACCATATGTATATAGTTATTTTTATGTTTTGCAGCGTTTGCACAATAAAATCAAATTTTTATAAAATTATTTCTTTTCTGTGTCACCATATTCTGAGAGCCGTAACTTATTTATTTTTCAGCCCGAAAACCTGTGGAAGGACTAGTTTTTAGTTGTACTATTTTGGGGTACATATGACTTTTTGATCACTTTTTATTCTATATCTTGGGAGGGGTGGTGGCCAAAAAATAGCGATGCTTGCATAGTTTTTCGTTTATTTGTTTTGCAGTGTTCACCGTCTGGGAAAAATAACATTATAGTTTTATCTTTTGGGTCATTACAAACGCGGCGATACCAAATATGTGTACTTATTTTTAAAGTTTTCGTTTCTTTCCTATAATAATAGACTTATTATAGGGGAAAAAAACTTTTATTTTTACACTTTCTTTTTTTTACCTGCAGCTCCGATCACTGCTAAGAATACATTACACTACATAGTAGTGTAATGTATTCCAACTGTCAGTGTGACGTCACAGTCACCCTGACAGCAAGCCTATGAGGACCAGCCAGAGGCTGGCTCTCATAGGCTTCCATACATGGCAGATCCAGAGGCCATTGTCTGGCCTCTGGTTGCCATGGCAACCCCCACAATTGCATGGGGCTGCCGATGTGCTACAAACACCCAAAATGCGGCAATCGATTGCTATCGCCGCATTTAAGGGGTTAATTGACTAGATCAGCGGCGATGAGCCACTGATCGGCAACACTGGAGTGTCAGCTGTCGGGGACAGCTGACCTCCCAGTTCCCGATCAACGACCGGAGGCTGGTCCTGATAGACTTCCGTCCATGGCAGGCACGGAGGCCATTGTTTGGCCTCCGGTTGCCATGCCAATCATCGGCAAACTCCCCGATTTCAGAGCATCGTCTGCCGATGTGCTAGAAACCCCTAAAATGTGGCGATCGCTACCGATCGCCGCATTTAAGGGGTTAATTGCCAAAATCAGCAGCAAAGGACTGCTGGCCGGCAAGAGTGGAGTGTCAGCTGTCGGAGATAGCTGACCTCCCGGTTCCCGGTGCAACACTGTCACCGACAGTGTGCACCAGGAACAACTCAGTAACTATACGTCCTTGTGTGGGAAGTAACCTCCCGCGACGACTTATAGTTACTGAGTGGTGTGGCTAGGGGTTAATATGAACATATGAACACTGTCTAAGAAGATATATATATTTTTTTTACATCAAATGATTTCAAGTTTTAATCCCTTCCCTCTGCAGCCATTTTTCTGTTTTTCATTTGCGCTTTTTCCTCCCTACCTTCCAAAAGTCTGAGGGCTTATTTTTTGTGGAAGTTGTAGAATTTTCTTGGCACCATTTATTGTACCATATAATGTAATGGAAAACGTTTTTTGTGGGGTAGCATCTTTGTGTATTGCAGTATATTGTGATTTTTACAGGCTCCTCAATGGTTATCTTGATTTTTACAGGCTCCTATTAAAGGGCAACTAAACGTTCAACAAACTTCTGACATGTCATAGTGACATGTCAGAAGTTTTGATCGCTGGGGGTCTGAGCACTGAGACCCCCATATTGATTTCTAAAACGAAGCGGCAGAAGGGCTCGTGTGGGCAATGAGCCGCTTGCTTTCTGTTCTGCTTTTCATGGAAATCCGAGCAGTTGGTGTACGGACTAAATAGAAAGTCTATGAGCCAGAAGACCGCTACATCGGTTTTTCCAAGAAAAGCAGAGCAGAAATCAAGCGGTTCAGTGCTCACACGAGCGCTTCTGCCGCTTCATTCTAGCGATCGGTGGGGGTCTCAGTGCTCAGACACCCAGCGATCAAAACTTCTGACATATCACTATGTCATTAGTTACCCTTTAGGCACAAACATACCTCCCAACTTTCAAGTATCACAAAGAGGGACAAACGATTTTTCTTTTAAGCCACACCTCTAATCCCACCCAATCCCCGCCCATACACGCCCGGTTCAGCCCACACGGTATCATGCTCCCATAGTGCCTCCCACATAGTATAATACCTGCCACCATACAGTATAATGCCCCATAGATGCATCCATACAGTATAAAGCCCACACAGATGCCCCCATACAGTATAATGCCCACACAGATTCCCCCATGCAGTATAATGCCCAAACAAATTTCCCCATACACCATAATGCCCAATAGCTGCCCCCATACACTATAATGCCCCATACAGTATAATGCACTCATATAGTATAATGCCCCCATAGTGTCCCATATATTATAATGCCCATAGCTGCCCCATACAGATTAATGCCCTCAAAGCTGCCCATACAGCATAATGCCCCCCATAGTTGCCCCCATACAGTATAATGATCCTATAGCTGCTCTTAAACAGTATAATGCCCCCAGAGCTTCCCCATACAGTATAATGCCTCCGTAGCTTCCCCCATAGAGTATAATGCCCCCATAGCTGCCCCCATACAGTATAATGCCCCCTTAGCTGCCACAATACAATATAATGCCCCCACAGCTGCCACATATAGTATAATGCCCCTATAGCTTACCCCATACATTATAATGTTGCCTTAGATGCCCCTAGTGCCAGTGGTCACATAGAAAGTGTCAGTGCCCATGTAGATAGTGCCCATGTATATAGCACCAGTGTCCCCAGTAGATAGTGCCCCAATGTAGTGCCACAGTGCCCATGTAGATAGTTCCACAGCCCTCTTGAAGATAGTTCCACCGTTCCTGTAGATAGCGCTAATCCTCCCTAGAAGAGCACCATTGGGATTCCCTTTAAGAGCAGATTGCCCAGCCAGAGCATAGGCCGGGGATTCTGCTCCTAGAGGGAACCCTTGATGTCTATATATGGACAGTGATGCCGGAGCTATTCCTGGAGCGGAATCCCCTGCCAGAGTGTTGCCAACAGGAATTCCACTCCAGAGGAGCCTCTAAGTAGTGCTGTGCCCGGGGAGTCCTCGGCGAGTGGAGGAGCTCCCCTTGCTCCTTCGCTCTGAACTAATTGCCGTTTCAGCAATGGTTTCAACTGTATCTGTGTGCAGAGGACATACATACAGTTGACAGCGGGAGGTACCCCCGGCCGCCCGGGACAGCGGAATACCACCCGGAATCCGGGACAGTCCCGCTAAATTCCAGACAGTTGGGAGGTATGCCACACAGATGGCTGACCAGGGTGCCTTTATTAGGACCCTACGCTGCTATGATAACCATCAGTACCCCACAATCGCTTCGCGGGTGGCTATGAGATGTTGGAGGGGGCTGCTGTAATGACGGGGTAGGAAGACAGACAGGTGAGCCCTAATCTACCCGCCACTCAGTCCCTGCCTACTTGCAACGGCCCGTCCTAGGCGACGGCGTACAACTGGGCGACGGTCACTACGCTCAATAAGTGCATGACAGACAAACAGACAAGGGTACACAGAAGCTAAGGGAAATGGGGCAGTTGCCCACGGCAACACAGTGAGCAACAAGAGTAGTGAACGAGCCGAGTCAAACCAGGAGTGTACGAGGTACAAATCGCAGAGCAGGAGCGTAGTCAGTAAAGCCAGCGTCAAAAATGAAGCAAGGTCAATGATCATAGCAGGAGCAGCAGAGCCAGGAAACAGGAAAGAATCACAGGCACTGGAGGAGCAGGAAATGCAGGTAGAAATAGACAGAGGGCGGGAGCTAGCTCCGTCTGGCCAGGCTGTGATAGGCTCTCCCACTCCTCAGCTTCCCAGCCTGACTGGTAGAAGATCGTGTCACTCTCTCAGACTTAGGAGCAGGTGCAGACTGATTACCCACGGGCGTCGACACAGAAGCTGTGTCTGGCAGATCCTTTACAGCTGCCACCTATTTCTAATGGCTATGATGCAGCGGTCGCTATTGACGGCGTCATCTAAAGAGATAAACGAGCGGGATCCTGCTTGTAAGGCCGGATTCACACGAGCGTGTTCAGTCCATGATATACGGTCCGCATGTCGGCCGCATTTCCTGGACCGAATACACTGCAGGGAGCCGGTCTCCTAGCGTCATAGCTATCTATGACGCTAGGAGTCCCTGCCTCGCTGCGGAAAACTGTCCCGTACTGAAAACACGATTACAGTATGGGACAGTTTTCCTGCAGCGAGGCAGGGACTTCTAGCACATAGATAACTATGAAGCTAAGAGCCCGGCTCCTTGCAGTGTGTTCGG
Organism: Rhinoderma darwinii; assembly: GCF_050947455.1. Lineage (NCBI taxonomy): Eukaryota > Metazoa > Chordata > Amphibia > Anura > Rhinodermatidae > Rhinoderma > Rhinoderma darwinii. Next base: position 32,388,447 of record NC_134697.1, on the reverse strand, counting down.
TACGGGAAATAAGGCTTACATCCGGACCATATACACCGTGTTCCAAATTATTATGCACATTGGATTTAAGTGTCATAAACATTTAATTATTAGTTTTTCAATGAAACTCATGGATGGTATTGTGTCTTAAGGCTCTTTGGATCATTGTAATCAATCTCAGACACCTGTGATAATTTGTTTGCCAGGTGTGCCCAATCAAAGGAAAACTACTTAAGAAGGACGTTCCACATTATTAAGCAGGCCACAGGTTTCAAGCAATATGGGAAAGAAAAAGGATCTCTCTGCTGCCGAAAAGCGTGAAATAGTGATGAAAACATTGGATATTTCAAGAAAACATAAGCGTGATCATCGTACTGTGAAAAGATTTGTGGCTGATTCAGAGCACAGACCGGTTCGTTCAGATAAAGGCATAATGAGGAAGGTTTCTACCAGACAAATTAATAGGATTAGGTGAGCAGCTGCTAAAATGCCATTGCAAAGCAGCAAACAGGTATTTGAAGCCGCTGGTGCCTCTGGAGTCCCGCGAACCTCAAGGTGTAGGATCCTCCAGAGGTTTGCAAGTGTGCATAAAGCTATTATTCGGCCACCCCTAAACAATCCTCACAAGCAGAAACGGTTGCAGAGGGCTCAGAAATACATGAAGACTAATTTTCAAACCGTGTTGTTTACTGATGAGTGCGGTGCAACCCTGTATGGTCCAGATGGATGGAGTAGTGGATGGTTGGTGAATGGCCACCATGTCCCAACAAGGCTGTGACGTCAGCAAGGAGGTGGCAGAGTCATGTTTTGGGCTGGAATCATGGGGAGAGAGCTGGTAGGTCCCTTTTGGGTCCCTGACGGTGTGAAAATGACCTCTGCAAAGGTGAACATCTGGAACAGAATGAGCATGCTGCAGATGTGAAAATCCACTGTGTGCCCTGATTTCTGTGCAGTAAATGTTCAGCAGCACGTAGATGAAATTTGGAATAATCTTCTCCAAGATTTTTTTACACCCGCAAATCCATACGGATAATTCGCAACAAATCAGCTTTGTGTGTGGGTATCTTTACCCTGTCACTGTGCACATCCACCAGGACATATCCAGCTGCCATTCTCCATTGTAAAATCTTCTAACAAGAATCTGTGACCTGTCTTCAGTGGAAAGCCTCTTACCACACTTTGATGTGTCATGAGGAAGTTTGGTTGCAATATAAGTTATTTATATCAGGACACTCAGTGCTTGTTTTAAATCACTTGTGTATTAGTTCAACACTAGTTTCCTCTAACAATGGATGAAGAGATAACATATGCTGACCTTAGGTTTAATGATTCCAGCAATGTGTCTACTAGTCGTACATTGGAGAAGAACACAGAAGGTAAGTGCCCAAAATCATGACATTACATTTGTAAACCACATGAATATGGTTATATTATTATAGCAATCATTTATTCATTTGGCTTCAAAAAATGGATCTAACTAAACTAAAGAGAATCTGTCACCAGGTTTATGCTGCTTCACATGCATGAAAGTGATGACAGACATCCAGATTATAGTAGAGTGTCATTTACTTATTATATTGCAGTCGTTTTCACATAAATCACTATTTAGATCAGCGCGAGTCGGGCCAGGGTCCCTGTCACTAATTTATGCTGCCCTTAAGTACGGCAGCATAAATCTTGTGACAAATTCCCTTAAATGATTTATCCCATACGCAAAAAAAACTGTTAAATGACGAGTTCAACACTGCTACATCTGTAAGTGCCAATACGAGATAATTTTCTTCTACAGACACAATTTATTAAGCAAAATGCACCAGAATTCTAGCGCAAATTGCGCCAAAAATGTAGTTCATAGAGTACATGGTGTGCATCAAATTTATTATGTGTTTTAGAAACATTTTGCACCTTCCTTGACAATTTGAAAGCATCTAGAAAAAGGAACCAGGATAAGCAGAGTTATAAAATGCAAAAAATGTATTGACATGTGCATTTTTTTTTTGCACAAAATATTTTTTGAGTACGTTAGACATAAGGTGGCGTAAGGAAGGCGAAAATGTCTGACCTATCTAGCTCTGTTTACTGGTGGTTTCTAGATTTCATCCGCATTTTATTTGCACAGGACAGAAAATTGGGAATAATATTCAGTTTTCATTATACATATAGGGATCACATTTTAAAGGGCATAAACAAAGGTGTAACTTGAAGCTCTTTGGCTCCAATGCAAAACATGTAACCTGGCCTTCCATCTACCATGTACTATTTATAATGCCCGGGCTCTGTTCACGAGTTGGGTTTACTAGAGGGTCCGAGGCTGAAAGTCAGATTTCTGCGTTTGTGATAAGATTCCTTTCTATATTAAAGGGTAACTAAACGTTCAAAAAACTTCTGACTTGTCATAGTGACATGTCAGAAGTTTTGATCGATGGAGGAGTTGGTGTGCGGGCTCATAGACTTTCTATTGAGTCCATACACCGCTCCATCGGCTTTCCGAGAAAATTTGGTCAGAAACGAAGCGGCTCAGCGCTCACCACTTCACTATGACATGTCAGAAGTTTTTTGAACGTTTAGTTACCCTTTAAGCACCGTATTATACTGTAAAAATTAGCTTAGAAGTATTGGCCATGTGACATGAGATTTCTGTATAACGTTTTTGTTGTTGTTTTTTTTGCTTCCTTGCAGTTACTTCCTCTGAACATAATGTTAGTCACTGCAGATGTCAGAAGAAAATGTACATTATAATAGGGATACTGGTCTGCGTTCTTCTTCTTCTGCTAGTAATGACTATTTCATGTAAGTCCTGGTAAAAGTCTCAATGTGTTAGGGTAAAGCCACACGATGCGGCCACATTGCGTTTATGCTGCGTTTGAAAACCGCAGCATCATTTTTCAATAGAAGTCAATGGTTAAATCTTTGTTACGGACAGACTGCTGCTATTATATTACAATGTGTTTTTTGTGTAGTTGACCGTATCTTCATAATGTCTGACCGCATGCGGTTAATGACCGCGCAACCAATATTGTTGCTGAACTGCTTGCGTTTTTGCTAAGGGTATGTTCACACAGCCTATTTTCGGCCGTTTTTCGTAAACGGCAAGAAAAATGGCTGAAAAATCGATAGCAGAACGCCTCCAAACATCTGCCCATTGATTTCAATTGTACAGGAGGCACCTAACAAACTTTAACACCAGTGAAAACTATGTCCATAAACTATGTGCGTAAAAAACCGCAACAAAACTGCAGGATTACAGAGACAAAAGACGCATGCAGTTGACCACATGCGGTTTTCAAACACAACAAAACCGCAACAAAACCGCGTCAACGACGCACCGTGTGGCCTTACCCTTAAGGTACCTGCAGAAACTGAGCAAACTTTCAACAAGTATCCATATGGATGAGGCAAACCAAATCCTAAGAAGAGACCAGGGCACATATCCAACTAGACTAAGGCCTTATTCACACGAGCGTGTGCGTTTTGCGTGCGTTGCAGTTCGTGTGTCATCAGTGAATGGTGCGTGGCTGTGTGATTTTCACGCATATGCCATCTTTATCACACGCTATTAAGGCTAATCTGCATGTGCAGTTATCATGTGGAATATGCGCGGAAACCATATCAAGAAGTGATGTCACTTTTTTTTTTCTGCGATGCGGTTTTCAATTTTGCGCTTGGAAAATTCATATAAAATGGGACACTTTTTGTAAGCAGATTTTATGCTTATACAGGATCGAATACTAAAGTTTTCCATACCCAAATAAGTGTGAATATCTGCCATATGAACATGTCCAAAGATAGATAGATTATACAAATATTTATTAGGCCACAGAAGATAGGTAGAAAACATCTAAAAACAGAACCAGCACAGTTAGAGCATGCCCAAACGTGGCGGAGTTCTTCTGTGTTGCAGATTCTGTTGCGGCTTTGCCTAATATGGGCATTAAATTGATGCGGACTAGCCGTTGCGTATTGAGGGGAAGAGGGCTTCCCTTCTCTCTATCAGTGCAGGATAGAGAGAAGGGACAGCCCTTTCCCTAGTAAAAGTAAAAATAAATTCATACTTACCCGGCCGTTGTCTTGGTGACGCGTCCCTCTTTCGCCATCCAGCCTGACCTCCCTGGATGACACGGCAGCCCATGTGACCGCTGCAGCCTATGATTGGCTGCAGCCGTCACTTGGACTGAAACGTCATCCCGGGAGGCCGGACTGGAGCAAGAAGCAGGGAGCTCTCGGTAAGTATGAACTTCTATTTTTTTTACAGGTTGATGTATATTGTGATCGGAAGTCACTGTCCAAGGTGCTGAAACAGTTACTGCCGATCGCTTAACTCTTTCAGCACCCTGCACAGTGACTATTTACTGACGTTGCCTAGCAACACTCCCGTAATTACGGGTGCACACACGTAGTCACCCGTATTTACGGAAGCCCCATTGACTTCCTCAGTCTGGCTGTAGACCTAGAAATACATAGGTCCAGCCAGAATGAAGAAATGTCATGTTCGTAAAACCAATACGCTCCGCAGCACACATAACATCTACATAACATCTGCGGACTTCATTGCGGAATTTTAACTCTCCATTGAAGTCAATGGAGAAATTCCGTAATGAGTCCGCAGCAAGTCCGCAACAACCAGTGTATGCTGCAGACACCAAATTCCGCACCACAGCCTATGCTCCGAAGCGGAATTGTCCGCAACGTGTAAACTAAACCAACTAAAAAGCTGTGGAAGGCAATGGAGAAATGTGTACGCTGCGGATTTCTTCTGTGGACTGTCCGCAGCGGAATTCCAGAGCAATTCCGCCACGTCTGGTCATGCCCTAAGACCCCATGCACACAAACTTATTTTTGTGGCCGCAACTCACCTGCAAATCTGCGGGAGAATTGCAGCCCCATTCATTTCAATGGGCCCATGCACACGACCCTGGTTTCCACGGTCCGTGCATGGCCCAGGAGCCTGGACTGCAAAAAGAACGGACATGTCTTATTACGGCCGTGTTCTGCGGTCCAGGCTCATAGAAATGAAAGCATGGCCCGTGATTTGCGGGCAGCCCGCGAGTGACACTCTGCGGCCGTCCGCCCTTAAAATCCTGGCCGTGCACATAGCTACGGTCGTGTGGATGAGGCCTAATAAAACATAAATAAACAGCAGTAAAATATTTAAATCCAATACCTAAAAGGGAAAAAACAGTAAATGTGAATGTAAATATTGATAGAGAAGGGAAGGAGTAGTGCCGAAATAATGTAACATCAAAACAAACACTAGTTAATATTTTGCTATGAAACAAAAAAGCAAAAATACAAAAAGCATTAAATAGTAGAGATTCATTTCCATTGCCCATATAGATAGAGGTTGTAATGTGCATTGCTGCTATCCAGTACAGAATTGACCTGGTAGGGTATGTTCACACGCAACTCAAAAACGTCTGAAAATACGGAGCTGTTTTCAAGGGAAATTAGCTCCTGATTTTCAGCCGTTTTTTAAGGAACTCACAATTTTCGTGGCATCTTTTTACGGCCGTTTTTCAAACTGTTTTCTATAGAGTCAATAAAAAACAGTTCTGAAAAGTCCCAAGAAGTGACATGCACTTCTTTTTTGCGGCCGTTTTTAAAAACGGCCGCCTAAAGAAAAGGCCTGTCGGAACAGAACGCCGTTTTTCCATTGCAATCAATGGGCAGATGTTTGGAGGCGTTCTGCTTCCGATTTTTCGGCCGAAAATAGGCTGTGTGACTATAGCCTAATGGGGCAGTCACATTTGTCTTATCTTTTCCATTCTTCTGAATGGGGTTGTTTCTGTAGCAAGTGGATAGATTTCTGAAAGCTCCGGTTAGGACGGTTTCACATGGGCGTGTTCAGTCTGTGATATACAGACCGTACGTCAGCAATATTTCCCGGATGAAACACAGCTCAGGGAGGGCTCATAACATCATAGTTATCTATGATGCTAGGAGTCTCTGCCTCCCATGGGAATGCTGTTCTGTACTGAAAACATGATTACAGTATGGGACAGTATTCCCGTACTATATGATGCTATTAGCCCGCCTTCCTGAACTGCGTTGGGTCCGGGAAATACTGCCAAACATACGGTCCATATTTCACGGACCGAAGACGCCCGTGTGAATCTGGTCTTAGATGAATGGAACTGATTTTTAGTCGCAGAAATTTCTGCAACAAAATCTGCCAAGTGTGTCTGCACCCTTAGTAGCCTATAGGCACAAAACACCTGCTTAGCACTTTAGGTCACACCCTTTATTCTTTTTAAAAAAAAATATATAGTGCACGTGTAGCCTTTGTAAAATATAAAGAGCTTAATAAAATCTGTAAAAAGATAATAAAATCAGCAAAAATACAAAATGAAAGGCAGGTGGCCAAGGATAGTAAAACAAATCCTAAAAAATTCTTCAAGCATATAAATGCAAAAAAGCCAAGGTCTGAACATGTAGGACCCTTAGATAGCGGTAATGGGAAGTTGGTCACAGGGGATCAAGAGAAGGCAGAGTTACTAAATGGGTTCTTCCGCTCTGTATATACAACAGAAGAAAGAGCAGCTGATGTAGCCGCTGCCAGTGCTGTTAATATATCAGTTGATATACTGAATTGGATGAATGTAGATATGGTGCAAGCTAAATTATATAAAATAAACGTACACAAGGCCCCGGGACCAGATGGGTTACACCCTAGAGTTCTTAAGGAGCTTAGTTCAGTTATTTCTGTCCCCCTCTTCATAATATTTAGAGAGTCTCTCATGACTGGTATAGTGCCAAGGGACTGGCGCAGGGCAAATGTGGTGCCTATTTTCAAAAAGGGCTCTAGGTCTTCGCCGGGTAATAGATAGACCAGTAAGCTTAACATCAATTGTGGGGAAAATGTTTGAGGGGCTATTAAGGGACTATATACAGAATTATGTGACAATAAATAGTATTATAAGTGACAGCCAACACGGTTTTACAAAGGACAGAAGCTGTCAAACCAACCTGATTTGTTTTTATGAAGAGGTAAGCGAAGCCTAGACAGAGGGGCCGCTGTGGATATAGTGTTTTTGGACTTTGCAAAGGCATTTGACACCGTCCCCCATAGATGTCTAATGGGTAAATTAAGGACTATAGGCTTAGAAAGTATAGTTTGTAATTGGATTGAGAATTGGCTCAAGGACCGTATCCAGAGAGTTGTGGTCAATGATTCCTACTCTGAATGGTCCCCGGTTATAAGTGGTGTACCCCAGGGTTCAGTGCTGGGACCACTATTATTCAACTTATTTATTAATGATATAGAGGATGGGATTAATAGCACTATTTCTATTTTTGCAGATGACACCAAGCTATGCAATATAGTTCAGACTATGGAAGATGTTTCTGAATTGCAAGCGGATTTAAACAAACTGAGTGTTTGGGCGTCCACTTGGTAAATGAAGGTTAATGTAGATAAATGTAAAGTTCTGCATCTGGGTACGAACAACCTGCATGCATCATATGTCCTAGGGGAGCTACACTGGGGGAGTCACTTATTGAGAAGGATCTGGGTGTACTTGTAAATCATAAACTAAATAACAGCATGCAGTGTCAATCAGCTGCTTCAAAGGCCAGCAAAATATTGTCGTGTATCAAAAGAGGCATGGACTCACGGGACAGGGATGTAATATTACCACTTTACAAAGCATTAGTGAGGCCTCATCTAGAATAAGAAGTTCAGTTCCGGGCTCCAGTTCATAGAAAGGATGCTCTGGAGTTGGAAAAAATACAAAGAAGAGCAACGAAGCTAATAAGGGGCATGGATAATCTAAGTTATGAGGAAAGATTAAAAGAACTAAACCTATTTAGCCTTGAGAAAAGACTGTTAAGGGGGGACATGATTAACTTATATAAATATATGAATGGCACATACAAAAAATATGGTGAAATCCTGTTCCATGTAAAACCCCCTCAAAAAACAAGGGGGCACTCCCTCCGTCTGGAAAAAGAAAGGTTCAACCTGCAGAGACGACAAGCCTTCTTTACTGTGAGAACAGTGAATTTATGGAATAGACTACCGCAGGAGCCGTCACAGCAGGGACAGTAGATCGCTTTAAAAAAGGCTTAGATAATTTCCTAGAAGAAAAAAATATTAGCTCATATGTGTAGACATTTTTTACTTCCCCTTTCCCATCCCTTGGTTGAACTTGATGGACATGTGTCTTTTTTCAACCGTACAAACTATGTAACTATGTAACTATGTGTAGGTTTTTGGTAGGAAACAGAATCTACCCATTCCCCCAGTAGTCACAGAAGTGCACCCTCCTCCCAGAGTAGCTTACCGTAAAAGGGCTCTTCTGCTTTTCCAGAGTAGTCCCAGCAGTCCCCCTTTTCCACAGCGGTCATTGCAAGTTCTCCCTTGGTTATAGCAGGACTTCACCCCTTTCCTAGGTCAAAGTAGGGTGTCTACCCTTTCTCCTTGGTCACAGTAGCATAGTAACAGAGAACGATGCAGGACTAGCACACAGTAGTCGTCATTATCTGACAGCAACTGTGTGCTCTATCTGCCTAGCAAAAACAGTCACAGCCCTCTTTTGCTGGAGCCCTTGAAGAAGGGCCACCCTAAAGGCACATGCCTTATGTGCCCTAAGAGAAATACGATTACTTAATCCTCGGGTCTGTATGAGATTTCCTTAGATTGGGTCATTATAGGTGGCCTTTTATAAGATATATTTTAGGGTAAGGGCACATGTTGCAGCCGCAGTGCATTTTTTAAATAGAACTACCAAAAATGTATGCAGCGTACCGCATGTGGTTTTTCTAGTTTTAAACATGTGGTTTTGGTGCGCACATTCGCTATCCATGTAGACTACGATGATGGTCATGGTATGTTTTTAATGCATTGGCATTGGTTACATTAGGGTAAGACCACACGTTGCCACTTACCATGCCATGCGGCTGTGAAAAAACTGCTGGTGGCAAACCGCACAAACACCTGCCTTAATTCACTATTCACTTCTATTGACATATTACTTGGCGCGGTTCGGAAGACACAAAACCGCAATTCGAAACCGCATAAGGGCACCAGCATGAGGCTTTACCCTTACCGGGACAGAACAGCTGCACAGTTCTTTAGTTGTTCTCTTTTACAAATTTTTGTTTTACTTCTGTTAATAATAAGCCATCAGTGGTTTGAAAAATTGATCTCAAGGATCTGTTGGACGTTTCTATCATAACGATCCTTGCATCTAGTCAGAAGTTTTCTATTCGCCCGGCTATGATTGTCATTGTTTCTTTGTGAGAGACATGCATCGGGCAGTACTACTGTGCTGTAAATAAAGCTTTGTGCAACAATGACAGGTCCGGCCACCATGGCAATGATTTTAATGATAGCACGATCGAGAAAGATCTGCAATAAACAATCATCTTATCACCGATCTTTTGGTATATTTGCACTGGGCAGTTATTGTTGCAATCGTTTGATCATAAGAAACAATAATTGTCCATTGTAAAGGGACCTTAAGAAAACTGACAGGCAATCGATATGGCCACCAATACAGCTCCCACAGGTGTAGTATGTGAATCTTAAAGGGGAAGTGCACTCTCAGCAAATTAATGTTAATTTTTGTATACTTAAAAGTTATAATTTTTCAATATATTTTCTGTATTAATTCCTCATAGTTTTCAAGATCTCTGCTAGTTGTTTTTTAGTAGGAACATTCAGTGTTTACTTCCAGTGGATACAATTCTGTCCTGGTCATGTGATGGACACACAGGCAGTGGTGTAGCTATAGGGGTCGCAGTTGCGACCAGGCCCCAAGCCTGGGGGGCCCGCAAGGCCCCTGTTGCCACGCAGTGCGCTAATACAAATTTTGTATGTGCCGTGATGCCGGCACTTCCTGGTTACGGGCATGGTTTGTTTAGACGTCACATTCACATGGTACACTCAGTGTACCATGTGACCGTGACGTCACGTGAGGGGGTGTTCCAGCCACTGTGGAAGAGCTGATGCGGAAGAGCATGGAAGACTGCAGGTGAGCTGCAGAGGGGGGCCCGTAATGTATGTGTGTTGTATTGTACTGTCTGTGTTTGCGGTGGAGAGAGGAGAGGGGGGCTTTAAATTACAGGCCCCCCTCTCCACTGCAAACACAAACTGCATGACACATTACATTACAAACTGTGGGTCGCACTCCCCCTGGGGGGTCGTGTGAAGACCTCCGGGGGGTCGCAAACCACGCACCGAGGTCCTGCTTCCAACTGTATTTGCGTCCTCAGGATGCAGATCCAGTTGAATTTAATCCTGGAGCAAGGAGCTGACAGCTCTTTCCTCCAGCATTCACTGCCGTGAGCTATTAGCGGGTTGGCGCAGACAGGCGCGATTTAGTGATGTCATCGCGCCTGTCTGCGCCGAGTCACTCATAACACAGGGCAAAGGAGGAGAAGGATCTCCTCCACCCGTCGTAGGAACGGGGATAAGTAAGTAACTTTATTATTTTTCTATTATGCACATATGGAGGAATTATACTGTATAAGGAGGGGGGCTGATATGGTGGCAGCTATGAGGGGCATTACTGATTACTGTATGGGGGCTGATATGGTGGCAGCTATGAGGGGCATTATACTGTCTGGGGGCTGATATTGTGGCAGCTATGAGGGGTATTATACTGTATGGGGCTGCTATGGGGCATTATACTGTGTTGGGCAGCTATGAGGGACATTATACGTATGGGGTCTGCTATGGGGGCATTATACTGTCTGGGGGCTGATATGGTGGCAGCTATGGGGCATTACACTGTAGGGAGACAGCTATGGGAGCTTTATACTGTGTGGGAGCAGCTAAAGGGGGCATTATACTGTATGGGGCTGCTATGGGAGCATTATACTGTATGGGGCAGCTAAGGAGGGCATTATACTGTGTGGGGGCAGCTATGAGGGGCATTATACTGTATGGGGCTGCTATGCGGGTATTATACTGCATGGGGGCATTTATGGGGAGCACTATACTGTATGGGGCAGCTATGGAGGCATTATACTGTATGGGGCTGCTATGGGGGCATTATACTGTATGGGGGCATTATACTGTGTGGGGGCAGCTATGAGGGGCATTATACTGTATGGGGCTGCTATGGGGGCATTATACTGTATGGGGGAATTTATGAGGGGCATTATACTGTATGGGGTCTGCTATGGGGGGCATTATACTGTGTGAGGGCGGCTATGGGGGGAATTATACTGGGGGCTGTTGGGCAAGGTGGCTGGCCATAGGCGCGGCAGGGGTCCTGTGGTGTTGGGGAGGGGGGCCAAGTTGAATTCTTGCATCAAGGCCAATGAGCCATTTAGCTACGCCCCTGCACATAGGTGCACGGCTCGTTACAGTTACTGTATATGTATCAGAGCGGTGTCTTCTAATGATTCCAGCACCTGTGTGTCCATCACATGACCATGGACCGAATTTTATCCACTAGAAGCAAATAATGAATGTTCCTACTCAAGGACAACAAGCAGGGATCTTGAAAACCATGATGAATTAATACTGAAAACATTATGGAAAATAGTATATCTTTTAATTATACAAAAAAAAATAACATTAATTTGCTGAAAGTGGACAACCCCTTTAAGTGCCTAGTTATGTGATGATACCCAAGCATGCAATTTATCGCTACATACATTGTAGTCTGGGCAAGCTAAGTGACGACCTGTAATGGTGGCCTTATTGACTGCCCCCTACAATTTTTCCTATTTAATTCCAAGTACAAAAAGTATCTTATTACAACATATTACTATGATATATATTTTTTAAACTGTTTGCATATGTATTTGTCATGGATTTGTAAGTTGATGTTGCTGGAAAACTTATATATTACTGAGGTTTCTAAAAAATTTGTTTTCTAAGGCTGGGTTCACACAGAGTTTTTTGCAGGCGGAAAATCTGCCTCAAAATGACGTTTGGAAGTTTGAGGCAGATTTTCCTCTGCCTGAACGCCGATTTTCACGCCGTTTTTCGCTGCCTTTTTCGCCCGCGGCCATTGAGCGCTGCAGGCATAAAACGCCGCGAAATACGCTTTCTCTGCATCCCATTGATGTCAATGGGAGGTCAGAGGCGTAACCGAGCGAACATAGGGCATGTCCCACCTCTTTCTCCCGCGAGCTGGCTTTACCGCTCGCGGGAGAAAACCGGCTCCTGACTAGTTTTGCGGCGCGGATTCCGCGTAAAAAAAAACTCTGTGTGAACATAGCCTAAAGGTTACTTTTTGAGTTTTTGCAGGAGGAAAATTCTGCCTCAAAATTCAGTTTGGGATTTTTAGGAAGATTTTGACCTGCCTGCACGCCGTTTGCTGCGATTTTCGTGGCGTTTTTCGCCAGTGAGTGTTATGGGCAAAAAACGCAGCAAAATACGCTTTCTCTGCCTTCCATTGATGTCAATGGGAGGTCAAAGGCGTAAACGCCCGAAGATAGGGCATGACGCTTCTTTTTTCCGTGAGACGGAAGAAAGAAGGGACATGCCCTATCTTCGCGCGGTTACGCCTCTGACCTCCCATTGACTTCAATGGGAGGCAGGGAAAGCGTATTTCGCTGCGTTTTATGCCCGCGGTGCTCAATGGCCGCGGGTGAAAAATGCAGCGAAAATCGGCGTGCAGGGAGAGGAAAATCTGCCTCAAACTTCCAAACTGAATTTTGAGGCAGAAATTCCACCTGCAAAAAACTCAGTGTGAACATAGCCTTATTGGATTTGTTTAAAAAGATACAAAATAAAAAATAAAAAAAATACCACCCCCTCCCTGTTCACACCCCCCCTACTAGGTGTCACATATATCCATCTAATATGTCCCGATAATGGGTGAGTTTTAGGAGACTGGTTTATTACTATCTATATGATGCAGCGTCCACTCATGCGCACACTGGATAAATGGTTTGTGAGATTTCTCTGCTGCAATGTCTTCTGATCAGGAGATCTGACAGCTCCGTTATGGTTACAGAGCTGTGGGGAAGCCATGTTTGGTCGCCATGGTTACTCTATCTCACACGCCCATCTCCCGCCCCTCTTACATCAGAGAATAGGTGGCGCTGGGCTCTCTAGCCGCGCCTTCCTTGCTCTTGATTGGATACAGGGGGGGGTGTGAACAGGGAGGGGGCGTGGCTATGAGTATATAGCAGCAGCAATCCTGTATTCTGGTTGCCATCATCAAATCTGTCCTGTTATGCTGCCAGTTTGCTCCCTGAGGAGCCAGTAAAAGTGGCTGGTGAAACATGTTGGAGCAGTGATATGAATATAGGGACCATCTACCACAATAGTATAGAAGCTCTGTGAGTCTGGAGATCGCTCTTGTCAGAGCAAACCAGCAGCCTCCAACATACACAGAGGAAAGGACTACAACTCCCACACAAACAAGAGGACTTGTGATCAGGGTCCAGGCTAGTGTGGGAATTGTATAGATAGTCGGTCCCTAGTGCACACAAACAGAAAGTGACACTAGTGGATACAGTCCTGAGACTCTAACTCTGGTCAGAATTGTATTTTAAACACTTTCACACCAGGGTGTTTATTTTTTTAGTTTATTTTTTTGTATCTTTTTAAACAAATCCAATAAAGGTTCCTTTTTAGATTAAGGGTCACGTCCTGCCACTATTGCATATTATTTAGCCCAGCAGAGCAATCTGCTAAGTGAACACTACTACAATCACTTAATAAGTACAATTGTTTTCTAAAGTATTGCAGGCTTCTGAAAAGCAAAATTATTACCGGGCTAGAATTCAAATCATGTCCCAAACAATGTCAAATGTGAAAGATGAGCTGTGCACAAGAAACGAAGGGGACCAAAAAGGTAAAGAGTTTAAGCAAATAACATGTCCTGCTGTAGAAGTTCTCCTAGATTTTGATGCAAAATAAATATTTTCTGGTTTGAGAACCTGGATGCTTATGTAAATAAAGTAACATTTCTTTGACAAATGGCAATGTTATTTGGGCCAGAACTCTCAAAATCCACAATTGAGGAGAATAAGTTGCAGAGTTTGGCCATGAAATGATTCCTCAGGACGCAGATACAATTGAGTACTATGGCAGAGCAGGAAACGATCCGCTTCCTGCTCTGCCATTCACTCCTACTATATGGACAGTGAAGTCAGAGGCTCCTCCTGGAGCGCCAAAATCCCCGACCAGAGCGTTAGCAACACTCTGGCTGGAGATTCCCCGCCTAGGGAGAGCCACAATGACTCTATCGACAGAGGCATGTGTGGCACCATCAGCAGCAGAGGGGTGTGTGGCATTAGCTACAGGGGGGGCTGTGTGGCACCAGCTACACAGGGGGCTGTATGACCCACCCACCCTAAGTGTCCCTGGAAAAAAATGTAAATTGTTGGTAATTATGAAACAGCTGACAGAGCAATATAGGGGATGGGGTGTGCATTGTAACTATACCTTTTGGCTAGGTCAGGCAAGTTGCAATGGTTAATTCCCCCTGGGCCATGATCACAAGTGCCACTAAGGCGGGTACCTGATGTGCTAGTGCTCCTGGACTGCACGCTGCCAGTCTCGCCCCTCTACTCTGAGTGACTGCTCTGTCTCCTGACTGGTCACTAGAACCGTCACTCAGAGCAGAAAGTGGCACTTGCGACCGATGCGCTGGGGGAGTCAAACGTTGGTTTTGCGGTCATGTAACTTGCATGACCAAGACAAAATAAATATTTACATTGCCGTCCCCCTCCCCAGTATCGCTCTGTTAGCAGTTTTGAGGCGTCAAAACTGCTGACAGATACCCTTTAATTAAAATGTCATTGAAAGAAAAACACACAACTGGGCCATTTCGTGTTATCATCCATTATCATTCATACCTGTGTTCACAGTTCTGCAGGCTGCTTTGCTGCAATTTTCCAACAATTTGTTACCTTTCAGTTAGTGGATCCTTAGTAACCACTACTAGATTACCGATGTAACCTGAAATAAAGATACAACGAGAGTCCTTGTCCTCACAAAGTATGGACTCAGTCAGGGAGGGACTCAGAGAGCAGAGGGCCCCTGTTCAAGAACAATATATGAAATTCTTGCTCTCTAATAGTTTTTCATAGAGAATCCATCTTGTTTCTCTACCAATCCACGAATAGTTGTGAGCTATAGACCATAAGAAGCTGTTAGCTGTGCATAAGGTGGAAGAGGGGCCCCTTTTCTACAGGGCCCATGTGTAGCTGCAGAGGTTGCACCAATTTTTATGTTTGTCCCTGGACTCCGTAGTTACGCTTGGTTATAGTGGCACTAAGATCAGCAGCAAACGATGGTGGAAAGGTCATATGTAGCCGGTGGTCGGAACCAGAAGTCTAAATACAGTGGCACCAGGGAGCAGATAAAGGCCTGGTCAGTAGTCAAGGATCAGGCATTAGCAGCCAAAATGAGAAATTAGAAGGAAATGTACATGAAGATGTCAACAATTAAGTAAAGTCGGAGCCAGAAGTATCATAAACAGAATATCAGAGATAAAGGCAGACACAGGGCACAAAATACACTTGTATACTGGCCTGCAGGGTTTTGTTTTTTTAAACTCGTTTTATTGAAAATTTTTCAAAGTTTAACAAAAGTCAAATTCAAAATAGTGAATGGACCACAATGTCCTATAACTTTGTAACAAAGTACTCGCAGGTGCTAACAACATAAGTGCCATAATTTCACGCAATGCCAGCATTATCTTGCGAACAGTTACACCATATTTGTAAAACGTAACCATCTGAGCGTTCATTAATAATAACAGTACAAGTGTTTGATTGTATGCGAGAGGCCCGGGACATCCACTGTCACCCCTTCCAACTGTGATTATCTCCCCTCCCCCAGCGCACTCCTTGCTTGCCCCAGTTCTCTGGAGGAGTAATTAGTATCTGGTGCTTCACACTACAGGTCCCAAATTTTGTGGAATTTGACAGGTAAGTTTCTGTGTTTGTAGATGATGCGTTCGTACGACACTGTCGAATTTACCATGTTTTTCCACACCGTTACTTTCGGGGGTCGTCTATCCATCCACCTCATTGATATACCTTTGCGAGCTAGAAATAGTGTCTCCTGTATAAAAATTCTGGTGTAATGTGGCCATTGGTCTTCCTCCATTATGCCAAACAAACATATTTCTAGTGAGCTGTTGATCGGGAATGGCAGTATCCGATTTAGGACTTCAACCACTTCCGCCCAGTATTTCTTGATATGAGGACACGTCCACACCATATGCCAAAAATCTGCAGGAGCATGTGAGCATTTAGGACAGGCAGGTTCCGCTATACAATGCATTTTAAACAGACGAATAGGCGTTAGATAGGCTTGATGTATGTAGTATAACTGAATGAGCTTGTTATTAGCCGCCGGCGACACATGTAAGTGAGATTGCAGTAAATCATCAATTTTCTCTTCAGTTAGCGATGGTATCAATTGGACCCATTTAGAGATAGCTGGTAGGGGTGCCGCTGAAGCCTTTTTATCCAAGAGGTGAGCGTATATGGTGGAGATCAGTCCTTTAGGACCCTGAGATCTGATCACCCCGATGAGGGGATATGAGGAGATGGGCTGACGATGTGCCGGGAACTGTGTGGGAAGGAGATGGCGCAGTTGTAGGTATTTGAAGAGGTGCTGCCTTGGAATGCGAAATCTTTCCTGCGCCTGTTCAAAGGATATAAAGGTGTCATTTTCATAGATATCATTGAGCACCCGTACGCGCGCAGCTGTCCAGTATGCTGCGTCCGGGAAGGTGTGCAAGGCTTTCAAGTCCATATTGTGCCATAATGGAGTCTCCTCCGGTATTGTGGGGGCACCTGAAATTTCCGCCGCCGCTTTCCACACTCCTCGGGCTAGTCGACAAATGGGCAGTAGAGGTGTCCCTAGGTTCCCTCGATGGAACAATATAGGCCATAGTATTTCATGCGCGGAGTATTCCAGTAAAACTCTTTCCGTTCCGGCCGGTCGGTTTGCTTGTGTCCAGGGGCCCAAATATTTGAGTTGGCCAACCAAGTAGTATAGGTAGATATCTGGAAGAGCAATTCCAGCCATCTCTTTTGGGCGTTGTAATTTTTGTACGGCCAATTTAGATCTAGAACGGCCCCATATGAAGGATATGATTAATGAGTCCAGTTGTTTGAAAAAGGATTTTGGTATAGGACTACATACATGTTGTAGTACATACAGGCTCTTTGGTAGTACCACCATTTTGATCAAATTAATACGGCCCATGACTGATAAGGGAAGGGCCGCCCACACCTTGAATTTTTCTCTAAAGATAGCCAGAAGCGGATGGACATTGAGTGGAAGTGAGCGCGATGCGTTCCTGGCAATATGCAGTCCCAGATATTTGAAGTGATCCACTACTGCCAGACCTTCCATCGTGGAGCCCACCAGTTGAGATTCGTTTTGGTAAAGAAACATTACTGACGACTTTGACCAATTTATGCGCAATCCAGAATAGTCTCCAAATGTGTTAATTAGGCTCATTGCCCTAGGAAGGGAAGACTGCACCCTTGAAATGAAGAGCATGATGTCATCTGCGTATAAGGCAATTCGATCCTCTTTTGCCGCGTGCTCGATACCTTGTAGCTCTGTGTCTGATCTTAGAAGTATCGCCAACGGTTCCATTGCCATGGCAAAGAGTAGTGGCGATAGAGGGCATCCCTGCCTTGTCCCACGGCCGAGCTCAAATGAAGTCGATGTCATATCATTCAGTGCCACGGTAGCTTTCGGATGAGTATATATGAGTTGTATCCAAGACACAAAGGCCGGTCCGAAGCCAAAGCATGTGAGAACACTGGAGAGATAGGGCCACTCCACTGAGTCGAAGGCCTTAGCAGCATCTAGGGAAGCCAGAGCCCAATCATTGCTGTTCCGTTCCGCTATTTGTGCCACCGCGTGTACTCTCCTCAGGTTGTCCGAGGTGCTCCTTCCCGGTATGAATCCCGATTGGTCAGGATGGACGAGCTCTGCTATGATCAGGTTCAGCCTGTTCGCGAACACTTTGGTCAATAATTTATAGTCGGTGTTGAGCAAGGATATAGGCCTGTATGACCCGCAGTCTAATGGTGACTTGTCCGGTTTCAGAAGTACAATTATAGTAGCGTCATAGAATGAAGCCGGTAACATTCCCTTTTCAAATGACGTATTCAAGACTTCCAGTAGCTGAGGCAAGAGTTGTTCCTGGTATTTGACGTATACTTCAAGCGGTATGCCATCCGGGCCAGATGCTTTGCCCTTCGCCATTGAGGATAATGCTTCTGTCAATTCCTGAAGTGTTAGAGGGGCATCCATAGACTCCCTTTGCATGTCCGTCATTTTGGGTATATTTATTTCCGACAAATAATCCTTGATGTTCTGAGGAGACACCTGCAATGTCGGGCTATAGAGGTCCTTGTAGAAGTCTGTAAAGCAATTGAGGATTTGCACATTATCATGAAGCATGTTCCCTTCAGAAGTTTTAATACGTAATATGGCAGGAGAGGCAGAGTTGCAGTGTATGAGATGTGCCAAGAGACTACTGGATTGATTGCCATGCTCGAAATATCTCTGCTTAGAAAAGAAGATGCAACGTTTAATCTTTTCGTGGAGAAGATTTACGTATTCTCTGCCCTTCTGTAGCCAGTTGTGTTGAGAGCTTGGGGAGGGATCTGCAATGAATGCGGCCTCCAAGTTGGTGCATTCGTTCTCCAGCAGCTGTTCCATCTTGGAAGATTGTCGTTTATGATAGGAAATTGATGACTGCAAACATCCGCGAAGGTATGCCTTCAGGGCATCCCAGAGGGCCGAGTGATTATCAAAGGGAAGGTTATCCGCAAAGAACATTTCAAGTTGGTCAGGTATTCGATCTTGAGCGCCGAGCACTGTAAGCCAGAATGGGTGTATCTTCCTGGGCCCTCTGTTCACGTGTGGGCGGAGGGTAAGCTTAACCAGCATAGGGGAGTGGTCCGACATTGCACGGGGTAAGTGTGAAATAATTTCCATCATACTATATACTTTGGGATTACCGCACATATGATCAATCCGAGACAGTGTGTTTCTCCCAGGTGTAAAGCAGGTAAACTCTCGTTTATCAGGGTATCGGTGGATTCCCCAGTGCCGCTCCAGAATTAAACTTATCAATAGACGGGTCCAGCAGCAGATTGAAATCTCCCATGCACAACACTCCGGCCATAGGAAACTGTGAGGCAAACTTTGCCGCTTCATAAAGTATCGACATGGGGGCCGGTGGTGGAAGATAAAGTCCAATCAGCACAAAGGGATGACCTTCTATCCAGGCATGTATGAATATCCATCTGCCGTCTGTATCCTTTAGTACCACGTCCAGTTCCCATCTAAGTGACTTATGGACTAAAATGGAAACCCCTCTGGAATAGGAGCTATAAGTGGAGTGGGCCGACCATTGTATCCACGAGGGATTCAAGCAATGAATAGTGGGAGGAGTTACATGCGTTTCCTGGAGACATATTAATTGTGGCCCTTGGTTGCGGATAAAGGAAAACGTTAGATTTATTTTATGGGAGTCTCCCAGGCCTCTCACATTTACAGACAAAACATTCAAAGTCATGGCACTTATCACCTTACATATCAATACAATGCAATTTTCTGGGTAAACAGCTGGTGCAAAGAACAAGACACCATTACCAACAGTTTGTAACCGAAGCTTTCAAGGTTATTAAGTTACTTTATATCACAGGTGTGATATTGTGGGTAAACGGGGGATCACTTATATACCTTATATCTGATATAGGTGAACAAGTTATAAAATAACAGAAGAAAAACCAGCACTATGTTTCCTCATACGTGAATCATTTTAACCGCTATTACATGTATCCAAGCATGCTATGAGCCACGCACTGCCTCTCAATATCTATCCCTGCCAGGGGCCCTCAACAGATTCTATTGATTCTATACAAGGCAGTTATCCCGTTATTTCCTACTAATCATATACCTGAGAAAAGCACGATATAGCATAAATGTAAGAAATAACCTTATTACTAAAACTAAGGGAGAAGAAAAAGAGATACACGGCGCCACATAGTGCAAATAAAAGCGAGGGAGTACAAGGAGCAATATAAGTAAGAAAATTGCTCACCTTCGGTAGTGGATACCGTTAAGTATCTCAAAAGCCAGAAAGCTGCTGCCAGGTCCGTGCACATGCAAAACTAATTTTGCTGTCAAAATGGATCAATAAATGAGAGAAAAAAGGGGGACCACCGGCGCTGCTATAAACGATGTCAAGGCAAGAGATGAATTATAATGTTTAATGAAAGAGGCTACGCGTTTCGACGTTCCATTTTGGCCTGATGAAGACGCCGGTCCGGCGTCGAAACGCGTAGCCTCTTTCATTAAACATTATAATTCATCTCTTGCCTTGACATCGTTTATAGCAGCGCCGGTGGTCCCCCTTTTTTCTCTCACTTATTACTAAAAGGATGAACCGCAGGTTTCTCTCTCCAATCCGCCCTGCCAAGCGAAATCTGCGTCCACAGTATAAGTTGAATATATGGTAAGGCCACTAGCAGCAGGATGCATATTATGTCAAAAAACATCTTATCTATACATTGCATACTCATCTGAGAGTCCCATACGATATTCCGACAGTGCAGGCAATGTAGACATGGTATACATATAGAACAGTCCCGATGATTCAAATGTTAGCGACGGGGCGAGCGACCAACCGAACTCAGCCATTCATCTGCCTCAGCCGGATCAGTGAAGAAGATAGTTTTCTCTTGATGGACGACTCTCAATCTTGCTGGGAACGCCATTGAGTGAGATATTTGTAGGTCCCGGAGTCTCCTCTTGACTTGCATGAAGGAGGCCCTCATTTTCTGTAATGCAGCTGAGAAATCTGGAAAGAGTAGTATGGTGGCATTCTGAAAACGAATCTCTCCGTGTTTGCGCGCAGCCTGTAGAATGGCATCTCGATCTCTGCTGCTGAGTAGACGAGCTATCATGGGTCTCGGTGGGGCTCCAGGCGGTGGTGGTCTGCTCCGACTTTACCTCTGCAATCCTGCCAGTCAAGGAAGATGTGGATAATTGAATCGCAACCAGCAATCTGGAAGACACTTGTGCCAAAGTAAGCTCTGTTTCAGGAGCTGGGGGAGGTTCAGGCTGTTCCTGCTCTGAGGAGGGAGACAGTGAAGATGCAGATGCGCCGGCGCCATCTTGTGGAACAGCCCTAGCGTATTCCTTCAGCCGTTCAGCCGCCAAGGATTGCCTGGTTCGGTTCATGACAGCGTATCCTCTTCGGTAAGTATGCAGGTCGGTTTTGGTAGAAGTTATAGCGGTATTTCAGCAGGATAAATAGAGGAAAACCTTAGCTGGGTACGGAGCGCTCAAAGCATGCGACCGCTCATGTCCGTCGTTGGCCACGCCCCCTGGCCTGCAGGGTTTACATCTCATTGACCAATGTACAGGCTACCTTGCTCAATACATAACACTTAATAACCGTTTTAACAATAATACACAGACACCTGATTGTGGTATAAATTTAGCCAAGGCTATTTATTAAATTGTAAACCAATTGTACCTGCGTACAAAAAACGTTAGCCAGCCATATCAACCGTATAAAATTTGTTAACATAAATTAACATGTAAATTAAATAACATACCGGAAGGGACTCGTCATCATTCCCCACCCAGTTTTACCAACTGAGTGAACATGCGCTCAGAGTCCCCACATTTCCAGCCTAAAAGCACCCCCCAGGCTGACTACCCATGCCAAGAGCCAGAGGTATGACACCTCATGCCGTCTGCGCTCCCCCACCAATAGCCAAGGCCTCTTCCAGGCCATCGTGCAGCCCCACGTTAACAAACCTATCGCCACCCCTTCCAATAGGCGGTGAGGCACCACCACACCCCCGAGGAGCCGAATAAAGGCCGCCATCTTCTTGTTGACCTTGCCACGGGACCTAGCCAATGCTAGTGGGTCCCTTGCATGAAGCCACACCAACCTCGGCAACCAGACCAACCGTACACCTGGCAAAAGACCCAGTAGCCGAACAACATCCCTCTTCATTGCCTTCAATAAGTCTCGCTGAGACAGTTTTCCCAGGTCATTGCCTCCCACGTGCAGCACCAATATCTTCGGAACTCCAACCAGCCTGGACAGGCAGACCACTTCTGACACCAGAGTGTCCCACTGAAGACCTCTGAAGCCGAACCACCGCAACTCCAATTGGTCCATCGAAAAACCGAGCCGTTCGCCATTTCTCCTCACTCCAGCTCTCCGATGTGCCTAGTAAATGTACGAGTGTCCAAAGATCCATGCCCCTGCAGGACATGCGGCTGCGGAGAGAAGTACCAACCAACATACATCAGCCCTACAGCGCAAAAACCTTATACTCTCTCCATCACACCCTTCCCATTCACATGTCAGGCACCCACACTCGCCCTGGGCGTACATACCTCTTATATGCCCCCGACTTCCAGCGACCAATGCCTTTTACTCTGTCCACACCTAAACCCAAATAAGATGCCTCGGTGGCGGCACCCACTCGAAATGAATTGGTGCCGAACTCCTTTGCCGCACCTCCTATAAGACCAATGGCCTTCCGAAGAACAGCCAAGAATTGAAAACGAGATAGAAAGGAGCGATCAGAATGAACAAAAACAGGGCCTAAACTGACAGGAATCCTAATGCTACGAAAGAATTGAAACAGAGAAACCGGACAGATTCGCTCATCCTCGATGGCAGACAACAAAACTGACACTCCCTTCCCCTCTTGATCCGTCTTGGAGATCCGGAGCCAAATGTTCACAGAAGCAGAATCACAATTCACATCCTCAAACAACACCCCCCATGGCCGAATCTTAATCACACTCACCAATTCCCCCACCCTAAAAGCCCCAAAGAAGGCCCAAGAA
Organism: Rhinoderma darwinii; assembly: GCF_050947455.1. Taxonomy (NCBI): domain Eukaryota; kingdom Metazoa; phylum Chordata; class Amphibia; order Anura; family Rhinodermatidae; genus Rhinoderma; species Rhinoderma darwinii. The sequence goes on along the minus strand of NC_134697.1, from coordinate 32,365,691 downwards.
AAAAAACAATGAAAACATCAAAGATTCATAACTGGATGAACAGACCTCGCCCAACACCCCTAACAACTTCTTAAGCAGCATTACTGTAATCGGCCGTCTGGAATCCACTGCCTTCTTCTGGCGGTTCCATCCTTTCAGGGCCCGCCGTATCCTAAAGTCCTTGGACACATCCAGTCTCCCGGATAGCTTAAAATAAAAAGTCAAAGCAGCCAGCCGCTCTCCCACGGCTGATGCCGACACCCCCATGTCCATTAAGTAAACCACATAGGCCTCAAGCAGTCCGTCCAACGACTCAGGCTGGAAAGAAGCCGGCCTCCCTCCAGGAGACATGGCTTCAGACTCCCGCCACGTCTTCTCATAGCACCTCAAAGTAGACGGTGCCAACGACCTCCGGACCAATTCACCCATCATGGCTTGACAATGGTCCACAGATGAACTGGGCAGGCATCCCCCATCTCCATGGCTTCCAGAGCCTACATCTGAAAGCACGCCCACTGAAAATGGGAGAGAGCGTCAGCAGCAAAATTCGATAGCCCAGGTGCATGTGCCACCCGGAAAAACAGATTCAAGTGAAGACATTGCAGAACCAGCAGGCACACTCAAGAGCCGAACTACCGGATCCGACCCAGCAGATAACTTGTTCACCGCATGCACCACTCCCATGTTATCCGACAGAAAAACCACCCTCTGGTAGCAAAACTCATCACCCCAAATGTGAACTGCCACCAAGATGGGGAACAACTTCAAAATCTTCAAATTCCTCAATAACGGGGAGCCCTCCCATGCCGCCGGCCACCTGGCCGCACACCATCTCCTGCCAAGTAACGCTCCAAATCCCACATTAGAAGCCGAATCGGTCTGTAGACCGAACTACACAGAATCAACCAAACCTGACTGGAAAACCGAAACTCCATTAAAAGACGCTAAGAATGACACTTCCAGGTCCTCCCGATGCTCCCTTGTCACTCTGATTAAATGGTGCAGTTCGGAAATACATGCCGTTGCACTTCACAAGCGCCCGCTAAAGATCCTGCCCATAGGGATAACTCTGCAAGCAAAATTTAACTTCCCAAATACTGATTGTAATTCCTGAAGTCTGACTTTCTTGAAACTCCCGAGATGCCCTATTGCCGCCCTCAGGTCTTCCAACTTGTCTGCTGGCAGACGACAGATCCCCTTACTCTAGTCAATCTCTAAACCTAGGAATGTCAGGCAGGGCATGGGGCCCACTGTTTTGTCCATTGTCATAGGGATACCAAACTCCTGTGCCACGTTCAACAATGTATCCAGCATGTGCCGGCAAATTTGGGACCCAGCTGGGCCCACTCACAGGAAATCGTCTAGGTAGTGGATGATGCTGCCAAAACCAGACGACTCCCTAACCACCCACTCCGCAAAACCACTAAAAGCCTCAAAGTAAGAGCATGACAGAGACAACCCCATGGGCAAACAAAGGTCTACAAAATAACTTCCGTCAAAAAAGCAGCCAAGGAGATTATAACTATCCGGGTGAATAGGAAGCAGCCTAAAAGCTGCCTCCACATCCGCTTTTGCCAATAGGGCCCCCGAACTCGCCTCTCTCACTAGATTCACCGCCCTATCAAAAGAAGCATACGACACAGAACAAAGTTCCTTGTCTATGCTGTCCTTCACTGAGCTGCCTTTCGGAAAGGACAGATGATGTAACATCCGAAACTTCCCCGACTCTTTCTTTGGAACAACCCCCAACGGTGACACACGAAAATCCGAAAGGGGTGGGAAGGAAAACTGGCCCGCCATCCGGCCCAGTTCCACTTCCGCTCTGAGTTTAACCCGAACCACCTCCGGAAACTGAATGGCAGATTTAAAATTTGCCGGAACCCCGGAACCACCCCCAGTCAAGTTAATCGGAATGGGAAAACCGCTCCCAAAACCATCCCTCAATAACGTTGCATGCGCTCTATTGCTGTAAAACTCAAGCCACGGCAGCATCGCACCTAGCTTCACTGGAGTCTTCCCCTTTTGCAGCAGAATCCCCCGGGTGCTTTCCAAGATGTTTGAAACAGCGGGAGTAAGGGTGTGAACCCCCACATCCAGAGCATTCATGCCGGAACTTACATCACAGACTCACTTTTCATTGTCCCTCATTAAAGAGCCATCACACACCTTTTTTATTAGGGTCGGTTGGGCAGACCCCTGCCCCCCCGGCCCCTCCGTGAAAGGGAGCAGGTCGCTGAGACATCATCAGCCTCATCCATAATGGCAGATCTAACTGATCCCACCACAGGGCATGCCGCCAGGCGCTGACGAAACTGCTCATCATAACGCCACTACGCCAGACACCCATAGGTCTTACAAGCATCCCAAATACCCTCAATGTAACAAAACAAAGACGCACAATGTTTCGGGAATTTAGCCCCCCAAACGCTCACATAGATACAAAAGGCTCTCAAACAATTCCCAAATGTCTTCGGAATCTTCCTATACCTACGTTTGCATTCTTCCTCTTCCCATTTCTTCAACTTCTCACCCATATCCGTTTCCTTCGTCTCTGGGAAATCCTCAAGCAGCAGCAGCGAAAATAGTTCCACATACTCCCCCTTCTCAATCTTCTGTCGGGCCTCGTCCTTCAAAACGCGCACAGCGGGCCCGAAAAGGCAAAATAAGAGCCCCCGTGAGCAACATCCGTCACGGGCCCCACATCCACCACAGGCTGCTCTGAAATCCCAAAAGGTGAACCACGTACCACTGAACCCGGTCCCTCTTCCACTCCCGCCATACTACCCCGTGGGGAAGACCGCACTGAATCCCAAACTTCCCTCCAGGCCCCTGCAAACTCCACATCAGCTGGATCCACTACAGCACCTTAGCAGCCAGCAATTCCTTCACATCCACCAGGCCCCTCAAAAAATTGCCAGCAGAAAAAACAGACTCACCTCCCGATCTAGAAGACGATCCTGCTGCTGCACTGCTTCTCTGCAAAGCGGGGTGATTACCCTCGGCCTTCTCCACCAGCCCCGATACTTGGGCAAGACTCCCATTGCCCCTTCTATCCAAGAGGATCGTGCCGCACTTCGTACCGGTGACAAGGCCTCCCAGTTCAATCTAGCCGAACCTCTCCCGCCATCCAACCGGCCACTGTACACCTCGAAATCACGGTGGCGTTCTGACACAGACTTCACCTGCAATCCAGACCCACGTCTTCCCGTAAGAGCTGGCCTCCGATCCCGACTCTGAGTCCTGGTCCTGAACCGCCAAATAACACTTCCCACCGACGAGCGGCACGACGGCCCCCGCCGCCCTCGGGACCTGTGAGAAAAATACACCACATCATCCAAACGATCCCAGTCCAACGGAACTAACTGCATACTCCCCTCCTCCATCGCTAACCCTCTTTCGGGGGCCCTGGCTGTAGCTTTGAGAAGCACCTCTCCGACCAGCGACATGCGACCAGGCGCCAGCCGTGAGGCTGCACTTCACTGTTTCTCCAGCCTTCTGTCCCACATTAGCTATATCCAGTAACAGCTTTGAGGCGTTCACCACAGTGTTGCCCTTCACTTGCCTGCCAGATGCTGATCCCGGGTCCATCCCCTCTCCTGCCGACACCTTCCCGTTGCTCTGCGTCTTCCTCCTATCACAGGTGGGCTCGCCCCTCTTCCGCCCGCTCACTCGACGAGCGGGGCTCGGACACCTCCGCCTCCAACCAGGCTGCACCGGACTGGGGCTCAGCCGCACTGGCGGTCTAGCATTGCGTACCGGCTGTGTGCCAACCTCCGCCACTGCCTGCATCCCGGCAACCTGCTCCACCAACCATGCCAATCCCCTCTCAATGACTAAGGCCCTCACTCTGTTCATCAGCTCCTCCATCTTGAAAGCGTGAGCTAACCACAACAAGTCCTTCTTCCTAGCTCGTTTGGCGCTTCTGCCAAACCCCGCCTCCTGATGTCAGGCAATACGTCCCCCCACATGGTCAAGCCGCTTCTCCTCTGACGTGCTGCTGATCCGGAGCTCCCCTTCTGGGTGATGTCATTAGGAAGAGCTGGTTGCCATGGCAAAACAGCAGAAACAGTCAAAACAATACACAGAAAGCATTGAGACACGGGTGCCTGGTGCGGTGGGTAACATGTTCATTGCAGACTCAAGGTCTGTATGATTTAAATTCTAGGAAGTGTAGTCCTTTTTTGTTTGTCTACAGTCTGATGTAGTTTTTCTTCCATAATGCAGTATTTTGTATTACAAAAGTTCAGCTAAGCTGTGAGAAATGGATCTGGTGACAGGCAAGTTAATCAAGTAGCATCTAACAGAATTGTGAATGCAGCTCTGCACTATAATAAAGGCTGTAACTCAGTACAAAGCAAAAAAAAACAACACAATATATGTAATGAAATGTATGTACAAGTATATATATATACATATATATATATATATATATATATATATGTATATATATATACATATGTATATATATATATATATATATATATATATACATATGTATATATATATATATATATATATATATATATATATATATATATATATATATATATATATATAAAATATAAAACATAGTTAAAATTTTAAGGTTTTTTAATTATAAAAGCTAAATGTCCGTCTCCTTGGTTTAGAATCCTGTCTGCTTTGTCCAATGAACTGGGTTCTAATACAGAAGAAATGTTACTATATGCCTGATAAAACGCTGTCATGGAATGAATCGCAGGGGTTTTGCTCAGCTCAAAACTCCAGTCTCATAATGCCAAAAACATATCAAGAAGGGGTAAGCAAATATTAATTTGATTAAAAGAAATGAAAAAAAACATAACAAAAGGATATTGACAATTGTCATAATATTATATAACCTTATACACATTATTAAAGAGACTGCCCAGGATTAGAAAAACATAACTTCTTTTTTTCCAGAACCAGCGCCACATTTTTCCTTGGACTGTGACTTATATTGCAGCTCAATTCCATTCACTAAAATAGGGTTGAGCTGCAATACTAGACACAGCCTATTAACATTGGTAGTGCTGTTTCTGAAAAAAAAGCTGATCATATTGTCTTATCCTGGGCAAACCCTTTTATTGTGTGATATATATATATATATATATATATATATATATATATATATAACATTGCACATTTATGGTTGGCTTGCTGGATATCTAAATTGCTTGGCGTCTGGAGATGCCGTTTCAGCTAGTGTTTTGCTGTGCCATTAGAGAGCCAGGACATTGCAGCGTGGCTACCTCGTATCCTCACGCTGGGGTCGGCACTTTCTGCATAAAAGGGTAGTGTGGAAGACGAGGAACCTGTCTAGTAAGAGAACTGCTGTCAAGTTCTGGAGAGAGAGCTGTGAAGCGGTAGAAGCAGCAAGTATGATTGAAGGAACAGGGGGAGTAGGAAAAGTAGTGTGTTTGATCGATGTACAAAATAAAAAATAAAAAATACTTTATTGTTAAATTGTTATTAAAAACAATGTTGGATGTAATTCACGTTGCGCCAAAAATCCCCTAGTCGGGGTCTGACTCCCGACTTGCAGTGGCGGTTCACAGTATTACAGCCTTCTCCCATCCACTTTAATGGGAGAAGGCTGTAATACTGTGAACCGCAGCTACTGCTCTATCGGCGAATTCACACTGTGAGCCGTGACCAGAATGAAGGGGAAGCAGCGCTTATACGAGTGCTGCGGCCCCTTCAAAACAGGTGATCGGCGGGGGGGTGCTGGGAGTTGGATCCTGACCAATCAGATATTGATGGCCTATCCAGAAGATCATTTAGGGAAGGGACAACCCGTTTAAGCTCAGAACTAGAAGCTTATTTTTTATTTTTAGGAATTTATCATTTGTAACTTCCGAAGGTGGATGGAAACTCCTCTATGGATAGGCCTATCATGTTCCTTAAAATCAAATGAGAAATGGCTGTGGTTAGATAACACAACATACAGGTGAGTAAGTAACAGCAATATGTTTTTTACGATCTTTATCATAAGCGCTGCTCTATTTAACATGAAAAGGACTGTTTTATATTCATCATTACCCTAGAAATGGGCCTGCCAATGTTCTAGTGACTGCATGTTATAATGGCATGAAAAGAAATGTGGCGCAGGAAATTCCAAAAGGCAGAAGGGAGAAAGCCGCTGCCGGACTCCTCTGGCAGCGGCTAATCTACTAACAAACATAAAGATTGGGCATGTTGAAACTTAACATGTCTCACCTTTCTCTCCTCCAACATCTGCCGTCAGAAGAGGGTCAGGATGTCGCTATTCACATTTGATGGTCAGCCAGTCCCGCTGAAATTAATCGGTTCGGCCAACATACATCTAATGTGTATGACAATCTATAGTTCTGTAAGTTGCGATGTGGGTCCTTCATAGATCGGACTTGTTTTTCCAGGACATCCCACTTAAGCTCAGTCGGATTGAGATCTGGGGGATTTGGATGCCAAATCAACACCTTCAACTTCTTTGTCATGTTTCTCAATCTATTCCTGAACAATTTTTTGCAGTCTGCTAGGGTGCATTACCCTGATGAAAGAGGACTCTGGCATTACGGAATACATTTGCCATAAATGCATGTACTTGGTCTGTAAAAATGTTTAGATAGGTGGTACGTACCAAAGTACCATCCACATGAATTCCAGGAGCCAAGGCTTTCCAGCAAAACATTGATAGAGCATCACACTGCCTCCGCCGGCTTGCTTTCTTCCTATAGTGCATTCTGGTGCCATCTCTTTCCCAGATAAGCGATGCCAACATACCCAGCTGTCCACATTATATAAAATAAAATGTGATTTCTACTATTCTACTATTGCTCCATCGTCCAGTTCTTACGTGCCCCTTATAGGTGCTTTCGGCAGGGTACAGGGGTCAGTATGGGCACTCTGCCAGTTCTGTGGCTACATAGCCCTGAATGCAAGAAGTTGCAATCACTTTCTATTATTACTAGCATTAACTTTTTCAGCAATTTCTGCTCCAGTGACTTATCTGTCGTATCGGACCCGACGGGTTAGCTTTCGCTTCCCATTTACATCAATGAGCCTTGGGCGCCCATGACTCTTTTCCTTGCACCACTTTTAGTAGGTACTGCATATCAGGAACACCCCACAAGACTTGCTGTTTTTGAGATGCTCTGACCCAGTCATTCAGCCATCTAAATTTGGCCCTTGTCAAAGTCACTCAGATCCTTACACTTGCCCTTTTTTCCTGCTACCAACACATCAACTTCATGAACTGACTACTCACTTACACCCTAATATTATATCCCACTTCTTAACAGGTGCCATTGTAACGAGATAATAAATCTTATTCACTTCAACTCTCAGTGGTCTTAATGTTGTGGCTAAATGGTGTGTGTGTGTGTGTGTGTGTGTGTGTGTGTGTGTGTGTGTGTGTGTGTATATACATATGATTTTTATAAGATCCAGTATTAGTCCAACCTCAAAGGGGTAATGCGGTGACCGAAAAGTATTTCTAATATACGTTTTGGTCCACCATCACGCGGATTAGGAGATTTTAATAGATTTTTATAGCGCTGGCAGTGGATCGGAAGTCTAGTGGCACAGTCTTCCTTCATAACGAGACGACTCTTCGTCATGTGACCAGCCCCGTTATACTCTATGTAATCGCTTTAGCAGTAGTACAGCGATTACATAGAGTACAGTGGGGCCAGTCACATGACGAAGAGTCGTGCTGTCATGAAGGAAGACTGTGCAACTAGACCTCCGGTCCCCCGCCAGCGCTATAAAAATTGATTAAAAGCGCGATGGGGGACCGGAATGTATATTAGTGAGTGTACTCACATACCGCAGTGACTACACTGCTAATACTTTTTCGGACCCCACATGACCCCTTTAAGAATTCAAAAGAATCCCTAACAGAGAATAGCATCAACTTATTTAAACGTTATATTCATAGGCATATATAAATAGGATTTTTAACATTATTTCACCTACAAGCTCACAAGAACATTTCTAGTTACACAGGAGCTTAGAATGATGAAATGGGAATTGGAAATAAATGGCTGCATCTTCTAGTGGTTTAGTAGTACACAGTTAAATAGATTCTGAATAGTCTTCTTTTTTTTATTATTATTATGATGATGATGTTTATTATGATTTCCTATTATTTTGCAGCAGTTTACCGTGCAGAAACATGAAATGTGCCTATCTTGACTACGGGATCTTCTTTTCACCATGCAGTCAGAAACTGAAATTGGTCTGTGAAAAGTTACCTGTAAATCTTCCTGACATTAATTAATTAATACAGCAAGAGAACTGCGAACCTTCTGTCTCAGTGTACAAATATGCCTTTTTCAGTCATGTGTTAAGTTTCCTTTTAACTGGTGACCAATATGAGATAAACCTGTATTCAAATTTCCAGATGTTATTTGCATGCTGGAATCATATAAGTCAAATAAGCTGTCTATTTACAGCAAATAACTTCAAATCTGTTTGCCTACACGATTAGCATCTGAAGCAGGACGTTCTTATTTTGCAAGTAAAATTCAAAAATAAATTAGGATTAGCACAGGTAGTGGTAGAAAAGACTTTAACATAATAGGCAAAGATTGAATAGAAATGTAAACTATATGAGAAAAAAGTAAGGTTTCCTATATTAATGTATTAACATTATTAGATACAATGAAATGTTACATTTAGGGCAGCCTTTATGAGGGATTCTGCTTTCTGTCGGTGTGTTACCGGATATAGTTTGCTGTTATAGGGTATACAAATAGCCATACTAAACAGTGCCAAATTCTAAGCATCATACACTCTAATACCTACATATGAGTGCTAAGTTAGCTAAATCGGACTTCTATACATGTGACTATATAACAATCCTATACAGTGCCCTAGTAAATATTACCATGCAGTGCTCAAATGCCAACCTACAGTGACCATACAGCTCCATACTGTACGTAAAGTAATCTAAAAGCAGTGTTATATAATGTCTAAATAATACCACTATATGATTCAAGATTGTAGCAAGCATGGACTGCCAGGCTAATGCCTTATGCACATGACCGTTGTACCACTCGTGCCGTTTTTGACGGCATCCGAGTGGCACCCGATAGTCTTCACGCCCCCTTTCACTTTAGCGGGTGAATCGGGTCCGTGAAAAATGGTCCGAGTCTCCGATCCGACGAAAGATAGAACACGTCCTATCCTTCCTCGGATCACTAACGGGACTCGGACGGCACACACGGTCGTGTGCATGAGGCGTAACTGTGGTGCCCCCTTTAGCAGAAGTGGTTAATGCGCCCTGTGCGATCATAAACTTCACACACCCCTATGGCCATCCCTGGTTACTATTTGCTCTTTTATACATGAAACAATTAATTTCCAAAGGGATATCTGTTCATTTAATATCAATGGGTTATATATGAAAAATATTGTGTATTTTTTTTGGTAGATAAAACAGAACAAAATATAGTAGTTCACCTTGTCCTGTCAAATATTCAGAAGTGCCTAAAATAAAATTCCCTTTTAATATAGTTCTCTGATTTGTCCTTTTGTATGACATCTTTTCTATGACAAGTTGTTTCTGAGTTAAACCAAATGATAGGCATTGGTAGTTTTTTTTTTACGTTTTTGTAATGATAAATCTATCGGCTCAATGTCAGTAATGCCTGTGTATTTGTATGCTTTTTTTTAAATCCTAATTGTTTATATACAACCTTAGGCTTTATTCAGACGAACAGGAATTACGTCCGTGCAATGTGCGTCGCACGGACCTGTATTAGTCTATGGGGCCGTGCGGACGTGTGCGTGATTTTTACTCAGCGTGAGTCCGCTGAAAAAAAGTCACGACATGTCCGTTCTTTCTGCGTTTTGCGTGAATCACGCACCCATTGAAGTCAATGGGTGCGTGAAAACCACGCATGCCGCATGGAAGCACTTCCGTGCGAACTGCGTGATTCGCGCAACAGCTGTCAAAAGGATGAATGTAAACAGAAAAGCACCACGTGCTTTTCTGTTTACAAACATCCAAATGGAGTTTCATAATGATGGCGGCTGAGCGAAAAGCACGCAGCCGCGCATTATATGCTGCTGCCACACAGAGCTGTTAAGTGGCTTTTGCGCACGCAAAACGCAACGCTCGTGTGAATCCAGCCTTAAGGGGATTTTTACTATGAACTTAGGTGGGGGTCTACTAAAGTCCTCTTAAATGATTTGTCAGTGTGCTTTGCCCATGTCATAGATGAAAAACAACTGCAATGTTGTGAAGAGCACTCATGGAAATTATACTGATTATTTAGTTAGTAGTGCGTCTGCCTAGGTCACAGATGAAAAATCTAGAATGCATTATGTGCAGAGCAATACAATTACGCTTTTTATTTAATTGGCAAACAGTGCCTTGGGCATTTCACATATATATAAAAAAAAATATTCTGTCTTTACAAAGCAACAAAATTACTGCTCAAGTCAAAGAAAAAACCCTGAAATGCTGTGGTTGTTTTTTTTTGGATGGGTTTAGAGGGTAGAAACAGGGAACAATAATCTGGAATAGCTGCTGCCTGTCCTGCCTAGATCTCCTGCACACTAGCAGGGTGAAAACATAGACTAAGGGCAATTTTACACCAGCGTATTATTTGGCTGTAAAATCCCGGGCCCGGCCCTTGGTATAATTACTTGAACTAACACCAGCATATGAAATGCATCCGTATTACACGCATGTGACACTGGCAGGACAGCGAGAAGCTAGATAGGCACTAATAGGTGTCTTTTCTTGTGCTCTTCCTCTATGTGTGGCACAAAAATGGTTTCGGTTCTAGAATTTATTCATCGTTTGAATGGTAAGAGGAATATTTTCTTTAAAGGGGTATTCCCACTTCAAATATTTATGGCATATGCACAGGATAGGCATGGTCCCATCTCAGGGACACCAATCTCTTGGCAAGCTAAACCGGCAGGCAGCAGCCACCCATAGGAGTAGTCAATAGTGGCCACACATCACACTGCTTGCCCCATTAGGAGTTACTGAAACCTCTTCTCCCAAAGTCTTTAAAGTTGAGAAGTCATCCCTATTATTAGTCGGAATCTGTGGCTGCAGTATACTGGGTTTGATTGTTTACGTCTTTAAGATATATTGGGTTGTGATTTTAAATATATATGTTTTCTAAGTCTTAATGGTTAAACTCTGGACATATGCCCATTCCTGAAGTGGCAACTACCTTGCAACCCATATTCCTAGTTCATTCTCAGGAGAATAAGTATCTTCAAATTTATACGCATTCCATATGAAAAATAAAACTTCATGGAAACTTTATTTTTATTTTATTTGCATGTCATGCTAAACGTTTCTATTACATTAATGGGAAAATTGTACGTAATTTCATACTCCAGTTTAGTTCCCGTTATCCTTCTGTAAAGTAAAATAATATAGCATTATTAGAAATTTATGAAAATCTGAATCTACACAAATAAATAAAATCTTACACACATTTCTCACTAACAAATTCAAGTTGGAAAATAAATCCTGCTTTGTAAGGGTATGTGCACACGCAAACTCAAAAACTTCTGAAAATACGGAGCTGTTTTCAAGGGAAAACAGCTCCTGATTTTCAGACGTATTTTAAGGCACTCGCGTTTTTCACGGCTGTTTTTGGAGCTGTTTTTTCTATAGAGGCAAAACGGCTGAAGAAGTGACCTGCACTTCTTTTTTGCGGCTGTTTTTTTATGCGGCTATTTAGAAAAAAGGCAGCGAAAAAAACGGCCTGTCGGAACAGAACGCTGTTTTTCCATTGCAATCAATGGGCAGATGTTTGGAGGCGTTATGCTTCCAATTTTTCAGCCGTTTTAACATACCCTAACAATTGTTATCCTATCTATCACTTGTATAATGCTCTTTCAGAGATGGGAATTAATCTGGTTATACTGATTCCCTGCTTTAAAACTAATTTAACCCCTAAGGGCATGTTCACATGTGGCGGAATTACTGTGGAATTCCGCTGCGGACAGTCACATTACATTTGTTTCAATACATTTTTAGGCAAGTTAGTTCAGACATTGCGGAAAACTTCACTGCGGACCATAGGCTGCAGTGCAGAATTTTCCCTCTGCAGCATGCACTGTCTGTTGCGGAGAAGCATCGGAATTTCACTGCGGATTTCAGCCTTTGCAATGCAAAAACTGAAATCTGTGGCAAGTCCGCTCTCTTTTTTGCAACGTCTGAATTACCTGTCAAATATGCAAATGTTGGTGCAGATTTGTTGCGTAATTGCCCCGAATCTGCACCAACATTAGCAGCGAATCATCAAGAATTCAAATTTGCCAAGCAAAAAAAAAAACTATTTTGTTGTTAATTTTTTTTTGAAAATGTAACTAAACATTCAACAAACTTTTGACATGTCATAGTGAGGGTCTCGGTGCTCGGACCCCCTCCAATCACTAAAACGATGCTGCAGAAGCGCTCGTGTGAGCGCTGAGCCGCTTTGTTTCTGTTCGGCTTTTTCCGGAAACCGATATAGCAGTGTACGGGCTCATAGACTTAATATTGAGCCCGTACACCACTACATCGATTTCCGGAAAAAGCCGAACAGAAATGAAGCGGCTGAGTGCTCACACGAGCATTTCGACAGCTTCGTTTTAGTGATTGGTGGGGGTCTCAGTGCTTGGACCCCAACCAATCACAACTTCTGACATGTCACTATGACATGTCACAAGTTTGTTGAACATTTAGTTACTCTTTAAGTCTTTGCTGTCCCAAAAAACAGACCATCATTTTATATATTAGGGGTATTTTATTTTATATGGAGTCTATTGAATAATGTATGTTCTTATTTTTAAAAATTGTGTTTTGTGTAATTTTTTTTCCCACTTTTTGCCACTTATGTATGCCAGTATATTATGCCTGTTCATGGAAATATGCACAGGCACCACAAGAGACAGGCTTGGGGACCTTTGTCAAGTATCGGGCTGTCTCCATCGTGTTTCCAGCCAGGATTCCCCCTTGTACAGCGTCTCTATTACATTTAATTGTGGCAACTAAAGGGTTAACTACTGGAAATGTTTCTCTCATTCCATGTTGTGGAGAGTGGGCAACTACGTACTACAGCCATATTCTCACCATGATCATGTGGGCACAGTGCCCACGCGGTCACTTTGATTTAATAAATACGTTGTGTCTCAAATACCTCAGGCCCTGTAATATTATGAGAATTTAATAAAGAAGACGTAAACTGTGGCAGCTGACTATAAAATAAAAACATTACTTACTATGGCCTTTGTTTCCCAGGGATGGTCGTGGCTCCTTGCCTGCCCCATGTTTTTCCTGCATACCATTGGCTGGGTGGGTGGGTTTGGATGGTCGGCTTGCATCATTTAGATGTGTGTGGTCTTCTAGATGTGGAGCCCCTGTAGGATGACTCCCATCACCTTTCAGATGTCGTTTGGGTCTAGGTTTGGGACCCTGAAATAGATGTTATGCTTATGCAGATACAGATACTTATGTAGCTTAAAGTATCCATAACAATCACAGTCAACTTTATTTTAGTGTATTTAGAAATACATGTAATCTTTTATTATTGCACTCTATATCACACATCTACGTAACTATACACAGAACATTTCCCTCTAAAATCCAAACATTTCCACTAAGAATACGTCTTTAAAGAGGCTCTGTCACCAGATTTTGCAACCCCTATCTGCTATTGCAGCAGATAGGCGCTGCAATGTAGATTACAGTAACGTTTTTATTTTTAAAAAACGAGCATTTTTGGCCAAGTTATGACCATTTTTGTAGTTATGCAAATGAGGCTTGCAAAAGTCCAAGTGGGTGTGTTTAAAAGTAAAAGTCCAAGTGGGCGTGTATTATGTGCGTACATCGGGGCGTGTTTACTACTTTTACTAGCTGGGCGCTCTGAAGAGAAGTATCATCCACTTCTCTTCAGAACGCCCAGCTTCTGACAGTGCAGATCTGTGACGTCACTCACAGGTCCTGCATCGTGTCGGCCACATCGGCACCAGAGGCTACAGTTGATTCTGCAGCAGCATCAGCGTTTGCAGGTAAGATCGACTTACCTGCAAACGCTGATGCTGCTGCAGAATCAACTGTAACCTCTGGTGCCGATGTGGCCGACATGATGCAGGACCTGTGAGTGACGTCACAGATCTGCACTGTCAGAAGCTGGGCGTTCTGAAGAGAAGTGGATGATACTTCTCATCAGAACGCCCAGCTAGTAAAAGTATTAAAAACGCCCCAATGTACGCACATAATACACGCCCACTTGGACTTTTACTTTTAAACACACCCACTTGGACTTTTGCCAGCCTCATTTGCATAACTACAAAAATGGTCATAACTTGGCCAAAAATGCTCGTTTTTTAAAAATAAAAACGTTACTGTAATCTACATTGCAGCGCCTATCTGCTAAAATAGCAGATAGGGGTTGCAAAATCTGGTGACAGAGCCTCTTTAAGTACCTCTTTTATGTCAGACTGAAACATTTTTTTTTTCTTATGCATTCTTGTGTCCTGAAAAGATGGATGACAACCAATTTTGCTGCTATTACTGCTCCCACATGGGTTGTCCTCCACCTTTACTAAAGTCTTTAATGTGAAATCTGTTTTGTTATGCAGAAATTAAAACAAAGGTACGTATGTGTATGTAAATTTGCATAGCTGGAGAGATTTGCTAAGATTCTGAGACACATGAATGACAATTTTCCGGTGACTTGTAATGGAGGCCTTATCGCTTATCACCCACCATTGCCAGAAACCGGTACAAGTAACAAAAAGTTGAATACCTATTACAATGGGTTTTTTTTCTAATTATTACACAATTTACCTGTCCAGGTTTGCCTTGTGGTGCACCCCCAGCAGGTGGCTTGCCAGCGGGTGGTGGACCTCCAGCAGGTCTAGAGCCATTGGCTGGTGGAGGATTGCCATTATTGGGTGGTGCTGAACCTGATACTTCTGGAGCTTGTCTGAGAGGTATTGGGGGGCCATCTAAACCTTTTGGAGGAGGTGGTCTGGAAGAGTCATTGTGTGGGGGTTGTCCTGTAACATTGGGATCATCAAATGGATGGATATCGCCAATGGGTGGTGGATGTGAAGGTTTAGGACCAAGAGGACCCCCTGGGGGACCAAAGCCGGGACCACGTTTTTCTGTTACAAAAATATACATTTTTTTTAAATCTCACATATTCCAAACATATATATTTTTTTAACAATGCATATGTTTATTGTAGGTCAAATAATATAAAAATGGATTTAAAAAAAATACATACAATTCACATTTAAATGGAAAGGTAAAATAAAATTAAGACAAAATGACATTGTGAGCCTATGTACTAAATAATATCTGCAGAAAATAATAAAGACACATACAGATAATGGCATAATTTACAAAGTATACACATTTATATTGTACCATGGCACACGTTCCTACAGCTTCGTACTAATATGGCATCTGACATAAAAAAATAGAACAATGAACAATATGAATCCAACATAATGTAACATATAATATGAAAGGCATATGGAGGTACAGTATGGTCCACAAAATTCTATGGGTGCCGTATTAAAGCTTCTACAGAGCTGTAATATGAAGAGGGCATGCCCATACAGTCAGAGCGCAGGGCACTCTATTCTATTCTACTATATTTTAAATCCTTTGCATGCTTGCCTCAGCGCCAGTTATCAGTGCTAGTTCCCTGTTTTTGCTATTTTGAGCTTGAACTTCCTATTGTGACCTATTTCTATTTCTGACTACTCTCTTATATTACTCCCTGTACCGCAACTTGGCTCGGCTACATTCCCGTTACAGATCCCTGGATTGCATGACTACCCTCCTCACTACTGCTCCTATGCAATCCACCCAGATCTACTACATTAGGTTACCGAATCTTGGATTGCCGGACAACCCCCCTGACTACTGCTTTTGTACCACATACTCGACTCTTCTATATTTAGCCAACCCAAACCATGAACTGGTTGACTCTGCTCCATGACTATCTTAGTACGTGTTATAGACTTTTACTGCTGTTACACATAACCACCGTAACACCAACCTCCCAATCATTTGTCTGGTTCCCATTCTAGCTAGAGGCACAGAAGTCCTGTGGCCAGCTGAATACCTTTGATCCTAGCTGAAGTCATAGGTATAGGAGGTGTAGCAGTGCAGCTACTGGACAGTGCAGAAACTCAGGTTTTAAGCAACCAGGGAGCATGTACAGCAGAGAGGGTTTTCTCTGCTGTTGCTTGGGTGTAAAGCCTGGAATAGGGCCTGGTTTGCTGGAGTGTGAAGGAGAAGGACGTCTTCCACTCCATACAGACAGTCCGTGTCTTGGGCTTCCATTCCATACAGACAGTCCATGTCTTGGGCTGTCTGATGAGCTTAGTTAGGCTTCACCTGAGACGGCTCTTTAATTCAGGGGTGTGCAGTTCACACAGGGCTCTCTGTCTGGGAAAGACAGGCATGCTAGCCTATGAGAGTCACCACCGTGTGAGGTAAAACTGTGAAGATTTTGAGGTGCTGGGCACAAGGCTCAGTGTCTCGTAGTGAGGGACACTGAATGTGTTAGTTAGAGGCTGGACGGCCTAGGGTTTTTTTTGTATGTTTATTGTTGTAACACTGACTTCTGTGGTGAAGACAATAAAGCTAGTTGCGGCTGGTTTAAACCTTTTATTCAAGGAGTTGGAGTGAAATTTCTATGTGTGCCAACCATCTCACCCGGGAGATGGCGATCCTGTGAGCTAAGTGGTCCCCAGGTTGTCACAGAGGGTACTACAGGTAAATTATGCTGCCCGGTTCGTTCATTCTCTGGGTATTGTAGAAACCAGACTCTCACTACTATACAACATTTCTTTAATAAGAGACATTTCCTAATTTGATCCCTCCTCTCAGTTTTCAGGTTTGGTGAAATTTTATATATTATATATAAGGAATAAGGATTGTCACCCTACTTTTAACATCAATTTGCACAATGCAAATCTAATGGCACAATTTGTTTGAGTACAGGCTTTGGTAACAAGAGTGGGCCCATTCAAAGGAGAAAAATAATAATTTCCAACTAATAAAAATTTTAATACTTGATCGAAAACTGATAATTTATCAACGTAAATGTAACCATGAAGACTTAACTTTTGTCTGCTTTTCCGAAACTTTGTTTTAGACCAACCTTCATTACTAACCTCTGCATAAGTAATAAGGGGGGCCTCTAAAAATAACAGGTGGAATCTGATTGGTTGCCAATAGGAAACGACTTCACTTTTCCTTTGCAACTTTTTTAACACATCTCCCTATAGTGTTCATGCAACAATTGTCTACAAATGATATTGCAAGTCAATTAAAACAACAAACAACCTTTCTCATGAACCTTTATCTGAACGGACATGACATTGCTAGATCTACGGTTAGCTTCATTGACAAACAGATCAATGTTCTTGATCAATTTGTGCATCAGTAAGGGCTTGTCCACATGTAACGGAATTGCTGACCAAAATTTCTGCAGCAATTCCATTGAAAGTAGCAGACTTTCCGGTGCGGCAAAAAACGCACCATTTCCTGTGTTTTTGCTGCAGAAAATGTTGCATATTTTGCTGCATTTTTCTCAATGTTGGGAGTTGGTGACATCTCCTCTGAAAAACGCAGCAATTCAGTCCACTTTCCACAGCAGGAATCGTACGAAAATTACGCACCGCAAGTCAGTTTCTGTTCGGAATATTTAGGCAGCGTGTGGATGAGATTTGTTCAATCTCACCCACTTTGCTGCTACTGTATTCTGCTGCGTATTTCCCGTCTGCAATTCCGCTACATGTGGACGAGCCCTAATTCTTTATGAGAAAATCGCATACATTCTACGAGTGGAAAGATTCTTACCAGGTTTGCCAGCTGGACCAGCGAGCGCTTGGACCACTATGGCTAGGAAGATGAGGTACTTCATGTCTGCTGACAGCTCCTGAGGGCACTTCTCCAGAGAATGGGAAGAGAGCTGCCTCGGATGACTACAGTATGTCAGTTACTCTATATTTAAAGTCCTTCTTCAGTCCCTCCCCTTGTAAATAGGGTTTGTTGATTTGTAGGGACAGGTGAGCAGGTAGGGGAGGAGAGCGTGAGTCTGCAAAAATCATTTTGATGTAAAGAACAAATACACTGTGGATAAGGATTATGTGAATGTATATGTGATATTATCCTGGAATGTAGGCAGAAACAATATTATACTATTTAGATTTAATGAAGCATTTATGTGGCAAGGTATTGAATTGCAAATTCATGGAAACCAAAATTTCTCAGTGATTCTTGTTTATTTTTAGTTCTGATAAAATTGTTAGGTGATACATAAGCACACCCCATATGTGATCACCGTATACAACTCTTTATTATAATAATTGTACTAATGTTTGGTTTAAAAAAAACAATGTTAAATACTTCATTTTTAATGGATTTCGATAATGCATAATGTACTGTTTTAATATACTGTTAGGAAACTGTCCAATATGTAGAAAGCTATATATAATCATTTTTATTTATTATTTTGCATATACAACATGCTATGGACCCCCTGAGGAAGCGGACATGTAAAGCGCATTTTGGGGCCGGGGCAGGCTAGTTATTTCTATTTAGTGTGAGAACATGGGCTGCCAAGCTATTTGTATCATGGGTAAGGTGATTCATTGGCCATAAGCACTAATATAAATTTGTATTACACTTTATATTTGCATTTTATTCTTAATAAGTGGCTTTTTTACCATCCGGTTGGGAGTGTGTATTTATTTACTGTTGCTAACATAGAAGTTAGTGCAACGCATGTTACATCTACCCAGGCGATAAATAGAGTCTGCCCTAATTCTGTGGATATTTAGCTTCTGATATTCTAATTAAACCTTATGTTGTATTTTTATTGTATGTTTTTGTAAATGAATAAAACTTAAAATGGCAATTTAAGAGATTGTAGTGGATATTTCTTGACTCTTTATGTAGATGATGTGTATAAGTACTTTATCTTATATTTTCTATCTATCTATCTATCTATCTATCTATCTATCTATCTATCTATCTATCTATCTATCATCTACCCAGTGGCGTACATAGACAGCAAAGGGGCCCCGTGCAAGAACAGTTTGTGTTACTCTCCATTAGCTCACCAAAGAACAACCTGTCGTCATGTGTCCCTAACAATCCACCAATAATTCTGAGCCATTGTCAATAGCTATGTCCCTTACACGCAATCCAACAGACAGTAAAAGTCTGCTTTTAAGGTAGCAGTGTGCCCCCTACATACTATGCCCTTGTGCAGCTGCACAGGTTGCACCAATGGTATGTTACCCTTGTATCTAATCTATCTATCTATCTATCTATCTATCTATCTATCTATCTATCTATCTATCCGTCTGTTTATCTATCGACTATCTTTGCTTTGCATGTTTTGTTTATACAGTGTTCCCGAGTACTAGTCACCGCTGCAATATATATTATGTGGACCTAGTGGCCTCTGCTTCTGTGTGTGATGCTTCTCTTTTTAAGCTTGTCCAAATCCAAATAAAGATGAGTTGATTATTTGCATTTTGTTCTGTGTCCTATTTTGTATTTTAGTAGTGTGTGTATTTAGTGTCACAGGTTTTTATTTTGATCGTCCATTCCATATAGGTTTGCTGCCCCAATACAGGTAGCCTAGAAGCTTACTGCATATGGTAGCTCTTAGCTTTTGCATCAATTGCAGGTATCTAAGTGTTATTAATTTAACTATGTCAATGTGTAGACATTTTTCCCTCCCTTTTCCCATCCTTTGGTTGAACTTGATGGACATGTGTCTTTTTCCAACCGTACTAACTATGTAACTATGTATGTCAAAGCAGAGGATTTGGAATTATGTATCAGAAAAAGAAAGCTCAAACCTCTAAAAAGATATATTATGAAATTAATTGGCACAGATTTTTGGATCTATTTCGTTTTTTAAAAAAAATGGTGTTCAGGGGTAGATATTGACTTTAAGGGATACTGTTATATATAATTAACTTCACAAAGGTGAACCTACTGTAGCTTATACCAAGTTTGGTACACAAATTCCTAATGCTTAACCTCCATAAATAATACTGAATTTCGGCTTATATTAAGATAAAGTTGTCAATTTTCTCTAGGTTTGCAGCAGAACTAAACAGTAACAGAAAAATCATATAAAATAACACATTATAGACATATTAAAAAGGGTTATCCACCAAATAATATTATGTTTAGTCAAATAAAGCACCATATTTAAACCTGTTTTGTATTAACATTTGTGAAACCTATTATAACTCATTAACATTTATAAACCTATTATAGCGCCACCTAGTCTTTCAGCGCCCCCCCCCCCCTATAGTGCGTTCACCTTGCTAAGCATTTAGAGCAGTGGCAGATTAAGTAGAACATAGGCCCTGGGCTGTTCCCCAAATTCTGGCCCACCTTCTCCACCGCTGCCTTGACACTCTGTGTCTATAATCACTTTTCTGTGCAAGCATTGATAAATAGGTGTTGCAATTCCCCTTGTCAAAAAGCTGGGTCTCTACATAGTGACTGTCTCCCACCATCGCTGACAGCATCACACTTCTGACAAGGGGAATGGTAACACCCATTTGTCTATTAGTCCTGGACTGCACAAAGACTTTTTGTGGAATATAAGAATTTCCTACAACAGACAGCTCCTCAATAAGAGGAGAGAGGTGATAGATCCTCTATAAATTCAGTGACTCACAGGAGATGTCTTCTCTGATGGGAATTGTTCTCTTTCTCTTTACTTCTCCATCTGGTCCAGCCCTCATGACGATTTCTCCCAACCAGGAACCATTTATGCTGTATTTGCCACTCATTTTTCACACTGCATTCCTGAATATAATAATACCATACACTATGCCCTGAATATAAAAGTACCATACACTGTGCCCCTGAATACAATTGTGTCAAACATTGTAAAGTAAAGCACCACATACACAGTGCCCCCTGTAGGTAGTGTCACTCACAATGACCCCTATGGATAGTGCCATTCACAATGCCCCCTATAGATAGTGCCCCATATGGAGCCCCCTGTAGATAGTGCCCTTCATAGAGGCCCCTGTAGATAGTGCCCCCATAGAGCCCCCTGTAGATAATACCCCTCGAAACCCCCTGCAGATAGTGCCCTCTTGAGCACCCTATAGATTATGACCTTGTAAATAGTACTCCCCATAGAGTCCCCTGTAGATAGTGACCCCATAGAACCAGTCACAATGCCCCCTGCAGATAGTGCCCTATATAGAGCCACCTGTAGAAAGTGTCCCTCATACTGTCCCCTGTAGATAGTGCCCCTCATAGAGCCCCTTGTAGATAGATAGTGCCCCCATAGAGCCCCCTGTAGATAGTGCTCCCTATAGAGTGCCCTGTAGATAGTGCCCCCTGTAGAGTCCCCTGTAGATAGTGCCCCACTGCTCCTCTGGTTTCTCTGCTCGGTCTCATCTTTGGTGATACAGTGGAATCCCTGCTGGTGAGCAGGCTCTCCCATAATCTTCAGCATTTTCTTTGCTTGTTAAATTAGGAGAATGTCATCTTCAATGTCTTCTCTGCTTGTCACAGGAGATGCTGAGCATGCACAATGGCATTCTCCTTCTCTGACAAGCAAAGAAAACGATGATGATGGCATTTCCTTCTTTGAGAAGTAGAGAAGACGATGAAGATGGCTCCCAATACCCCTCATAAACAGCTGATTTTGCCAGGGCAAGCATCGGCCAGCTAGACATGTCCCCTACAGTGGCAACTGCAGGGGAAGTGTAGTATGTAGTATTACATGGTCGCAGTTTAGATGAATGGCCATACATGTAATACATGGATGGCTCATGTCCGCCAGAGCTCTAAGTGGTGGACATCCATATGCCCTAATAGATATAAATATTACACTGTTGAGCCAGCCTAGTAATCCACCCAAACCTTCAATGGAACCCAAATGTGTTACATGCAGAATACGTTGCGGATTTAGGTGCAGATTTCACCCATTGCACTGAAATTAAACAAACCTGCAATGAAAATCTGAGGCATTTCTGCTACAGAAAGGGCATTCTGCAGATTTGAAATAATGCAACACGTCTATAATCTGCTGCAGATATTTTATGCTATAAGTGAATGGGGTTTCTTAAAAGAGATTGTACTGTATTTTATTGCGGAATTTCCTTGTGTTTTTCCTGAATAGCGACTATTCTGCCAACTAAAAATAACAGAAACCTAATGGAACGGAGGCTTAATTTGCCAAATGATCGCATATTCCATCAGAAAAATCTGTTTTAAATTTATGGTGACATTTATGGAAAAGTTTTTCTGTAAAAATAACATATAGAATATTGTACAGACATAAGTGAACAGAGCATAATAATAAACTACAGTACATCATCTAAAGCAGGGGTCTCAAGCACGCAGCCCACAGGCCACATGCGGCAACTGAGGCTATCATCTGCGGCCCGCGACCCGTGGGGAGAGGAGAGCGTTTAAAAGGACCATCGCTCCTTTATGACGTCAGTGGTGAGCCCACGGGGAGAGGATAGTGCCGTCGGAAGGAGGAGCGCTCCTTCATGACGTCAGTCCTCCCGCACTGTGAACGCATTAGTGAGCAGTGGCCCGACAGTACCATGTAGTGGAAACCACCTGTAATAGCGGCCCACACACCCCACTTTTGACAGCGCTACACACCCCGGTCGAGGAGGGAGTCTCAATGTAGCTACCTACATGGAGGGGGCGTGTGGCGCTGTCAGCAGGATGGTCTGTGTTGGTCCCATTCTACAGCACAGGAATCCAAGGCCAGTGCATTGGCATGCTCTGGCTTGGGATTCCAGTCCTATAGGGGGGGATGTAGTACTATCTATAGTGGGGGGTGTGTGTGTGATGATCTACAGGGAACTGTGACACTACAGAGGGCAGTGTGTGGCCGCATCTACAGAGGGCAGTGTGTGGCCGCATCTACAGAGGGCAGTGTGTGGCCGCATCTACAGAGGGCAGTGTGTGGCCGCATCTACAGAGGGCAGTGTGTGGCCGCATCTACAGAGGGCAGTGTGTGGCCGCATCTACAGAGGGAACTGTGGCTGCATCTACAGAGGGCACTGTGGCAGCATTTACAGAGGGCACTGTGGCAGCATCTACAGAGGGCACTGTGGCAGCATCTACAAGTGGATGTGTGGCAGTATCTACAGAGGACGCTGTGGCATAATCTACGAGTGGGTGTGTGGCAGTATCTACAGAAGACACTGTGGCATTATATAGGGGTGTGTGGCATTATCTACAGAGGGCACTGTGGCATTGTCTACAGAGGGCACTGTGGCATTATCTACAGAGGGCACTGTGGCAGTATCTACAGAGGGCACTGTGGCATTATCTACAGAGGGCACTGTGGCAGTATCTACAGAGGTCACTGTGGCAGTATCTACAGAGGCAGTATTCTCTTAAATTTTAAACCTAGCGCTATTATTATAGTAACGTAGTATTATTATAGTAATGTAGTAGTATTATAGTAATGTAGTATTATTATAGCAGTTCAAATAACTAATTGATTAACAATAATTTTGTACTGTATAAAATTTTAAAGTAATGCGGCCCGCCAACTTCTCATTTTTTCTATATGTGGCCCACTTACCCGGCCGAGTTTGAGACCCCTGATCTAAAGCTTGAGAACTATCTCAGTAAAGAATGTCTGAGAGTCAAGTGATGTTTTTGTGTAAGACCGTGAAGATAAGTTTTGTTATTGTCATTCTATTATTGGATTACCTGAGTTTTCATACCATTATGTCATTATATGTAGATCTCTTGTGATTTCC
This sequence comes from Rhinoderma darwinii, assembly GCF_050947455.1. Lineage (NCBI taxonomy): Eukaryota > Metazoa > Chordata > Amphibia > Anura > Rhinodermatidae > Rhinoderma > Rhinoderma darwinii. The sequence goes on along the minus strand of NC_134697.1, from coordinate 32,341,961 downwards.
GAAGGGCTTAAAAATAAACACACACCCAATGACTGGATTTTTTACAATGGCAAATGATTATCCACACGATTGTAATGGTCCATGTCATGAATTGCTATTTTTAGTAAGCATTAGTCTTATATATCAATTAACGTCTTGCTTACACCCTGTGTTGGCATTGTAAACATTTGTGTATGGATTGATTTCTTATCCTAATCCATGTTTAATCCTGTTATTGTTGATTTCTTTTGTCTTGCTTTGTCAGTAAATTTTTCCGGTTTCACGAGATACGGTTTGGTGAGACTATGTTTGGCTAGTGTATGTATTAATTGATATATATATATAATATATATATAAAACGATAACTATATATAAAATATATAGTTTTTCTCATGTGTATAGTCAATTATCAGTTTTCTTCTCTCACTACCAGGTGTTTCTGATATAAAACCACCATTCCAAGATGGTTGTCTATATTGGTAAAATTGAATTATTGTGAATAATTGGCTGCTGTACAATGAACAACTTGAACAATATTTAACTGGTACTAATATTGCTGCTTTGAGGAGGGTGCCAGTGTTAGGCTGGATTCACACGAGCGTGTTCAGTCCGTGATATACGGTCCGCAGGTCGGCCACATTTCCCAGACTGAGCACACTGCAGGGAGCTGGGCTCCTAGCATCATCGTTATGTATGACGCTAGAAGTCACTGCCTCGCTGCGGGAAAACTGTCACGTACTGAAAACATGTTTTCAGTATGTGACAGTAGTTCCGCGGAGAGGCAGGGACTCCTAGCGTCAGTGCTAGTGGCACCACCAGGCATGGGGGGCATGTTCCAGCGGGTGGCACGAGCGCCCTCCTGCCTGGTGTCGCCGCTAGCAGCCGCTATGCTTGCTAAAGCGGTAGCGATGCCACTGAGAAAAGAAGCACCTAGGGGGAAAGGCAGCTGCAGATTCGCCGGGCCCAGGCGCTTCTGAAACAAAAGCAGGGGAAGGGAGCCAGCGCAGCCTTCTGCCTGCTGGAGTGATGCACCCTGTGCAAAGGCACAGGTCGCACACCTCAAATGCCGGCCCTGACCGCAACATCTGAAATACACCCTCAGGCTGGGATCTCATGTGGGGGTTTAAATGCATTTGAAGCGGTTTTGCCGCACAATTTATACTACAGTACCTTTAAACTTTTTCGTTTTTTTATATTAATGCCTATGTTTAAACGAGTAACTCATAAACCCCCCCACATCAAAGTAAAACTTTTTGCACCACTAGTATTTTGCTATACTGGTCTTTTGTTCCCGAAATCTCCATTTACAATTTTTCCCACCAATTCCAGCCCATTTACTCACCTTTCTTCTACTGTGTACAACAGTAACTGAGACAGGCAGCAGCGCATCCTACATGACTACTGTGCTGCTTAAGTCCGGCTCTGGCTCTCTGTAGCGGTCTGGCTCTCTGTAGCTCTACTTTCCCTGTTTTCGATTGCTTAGTTTTATCGTCTTTCTCCACAGCCTGCCAAGAAAATAGTCTAGCTCTTCTCCACTTGTCAGTGTAAGAGAATGGAACCACTCATACTCTGATTCCCCACTTGCATACGTGTCCGCCGCAGGCAGATGCAGAAGGTGGACAAAGAAAGAAAAATTATTTAATTGCAAATATGCAAGCCTAGTGCAAGTTGCAATATTTATTTGTGATGTTCTGAACTTAAATCAATTACTGTACCATGAAAAGTTTTCTCTTTAAAGGGGTTCTCCACGAACGTACAACTGATGACCTATCCACCGGATGTCTTCAGTATATGATCGTGGTGGTCCGACACCCGGACCCTGCACCCATCAGCTGCTCCGGCTGCCTCCAGGCACCAGACATCCATGCCGGAAGCATATGGCTCTGGTAATGGAATAGCGGCAGAGTTGCAGTTCTGCTTCTGGCTCCGTACATTGCATTCTGTGCACTAACATCCGGTGCCTGCAGGCAGCCGAAGCAGCTGATCAGTGCGGTATCGTACCCGCACCATTCATATACTGATAACCTATTCTGTGGATAGGTCATCAGTTGTCTGGTCGGGGACAACCCCTTGAATTGCACATTTTTTAATTTTTTTTATTGCATGCTTCAATAAATCTTACTGTAAAAACAAAAAATAACTCTCGCCTGCTGTAATTTCCACAGTGTAGCTTTTGGTGGTCTGCTTTGAAGCATTGTAAAGGTGTCTATGCACATGGCATTGCCGTACTATGCATCTGTAGACACTCACTCTATGTGCCTCCCTATGATTCTTCTGCACAGCACTGTATTCCCCAGTAGCAGCAATGCTTCTAGGGTAGAGATGAGTTAATCGATACTAAACAAATCGACTTTGGTCCAAATTTCTCAAAAATATCATATTTGACTAAATCCGATATATTTTGGGTTCGCGGCGCACAGGCTACAGCGGTCACATATGACAAATATCTGATGTCTTCTAGGACTGTATCCAACTAGGGAAATTGGGGCAATTCACTGCAAATTTATTCAGAACAAATTGAATTGGACAGCCGATTCGATTAGATTGTCCCTGAAACTAATTTCGGGAAATTCGCTCATCTGTATTGTAGGGGAGAATATCTCCATTTAAAATCAGAGCCACAGTATGGGCCCATGGCAGGTTATGAGAGCTGTATTATGGATCCGTATACAGATCCATATTACTGCCATATGCATAAGGCCTAAATAGAATTTGTTACTGCCAAGGGCATACATGCCAATGAGGCAGACCGACCGTGGGGCTAATATGGGGTCCTTGGAGATAGAGGGCCCAGTCCCAGTTGTTCCATCCCTTTTTCTATTGGGTGGTGAGAATTTCTGTAGGACTTGCTATTCCAGAGGAACTGCACTGTTAGCAAACAAGGAGGTGTTGATTTGGCCCAAGAATCATAGGAAAGGCCAATGAAGGAAAAATTGCCACCAGGCCTCTCTGTCTGGGTGATAAAACTAGGCATCATAATGGAGACTCCTCATTAATTTTTGCCATGGGCATAACTACCATAGTTAATGGGGCCAGTGGTGTAACTACCGCTATAGCAGCCTTAGCGGCTGCTACGGGGCCCGCAGCATGAGCCCGCTATGGCTGCTACAGCGCGACGCCACTGAAGGGGTTGTTCCTACAAAAAACATGCATCCCCTATCCACAGGATAGGGGATGTATGTGTGATCGCTGGGACGCCCAGCGATAAGGAGAACGGGGGACCGAAAGTCCCCCGAAGTTCTTCATGACAGACCTCGGACTTCCGGGGTCTGTCTGCAGCTACATAGAAATTAATTGTGCATTTTTATTGTACTGCGCAGACTCCGGAAGTCCGAGGTTTGTCATGGAGAACTTGGGGGGACTTTCGGTCCCGCGTTCTCCTTATCGCTGCCAGCGATCACACATGTATCCACCTCCTGTGGATAGGTGATACATCTCTTTTGTAGGACAAACTATAGGCCGTTTTTTTTTTTTGGGGGGGGGGCTATATAGCGTTACCTACAGGGGGGTCTGTATGGCATTATCTACGGGGGGTTCTGAATGGTGTTATCTACAGGGGCGTCTGTATGGCGTTATCTACAGGGGGGTCTGTATGGCGTTACCTACAGGGGGGTCTGTATGGCGTTATCTACAGGGGGTTTGTATGGCATTATCTACAGGGGGGGTCTGTATGGAGTTATCTACAGGGGGGCTGTACGGCGTTATCTACAGGGGGATTGGGGCTGTAAGACGTTATCTACATGGGGCTGTGTATGGTGCTATCTATAGGGGGCGCTGTGTGGTGGAATCTATAGGGAGGCACTATCTACAAGGGGGGGTTGTGCGATACCCAGCGAAGGGGGGACCCTAGTCAAAAGTTTTCTATGGGGCCCAGTCTTTTCTAGTTACGTCACTGAATGGGGCCCAACAGCTGCTATGGGTCCCAACAAATAAGGCGGCCCATCTCCACACACAGGTAAGGTGCAATAAGTGATAACTATAAGGGCTGGAATGGGGCATGATAAATTGGATGGGGCCTATTCCAAGTTTTGCTACTGAGCTACATGGTTTGTGCACTATCCCTCTTGTGCAGGATTAGTCTGCATTGCTCTTGTACTGTGGACATTATACCTATACTGTGACATCACTGTTAGTAAAAATAAATCCTTGCACTGTGATATGACCATGTGTATTTTGGCTATGCTGTGACATCACTGTGTGTATTATCCCTGTAGTGTGCCAATATTTCTGTTCTGTAATGGCATTGAGTTTATTTTTTCTTTACTGTGACATTACTATGTATATTATTTATATGCTGTATCATTACTGTGATCTAATTTTATTGAATTAATTATCCCTGTATTGTGATATCACTATGTTTAGGACTGTATTGTGACATTGTTGTGTTTATTAATCTTGTACTGTGACATCACTGTCTTTATTATCCTTGTACTGTGACGTTACTGTGTTTATTAGCCATGTGCTGTGTTATCACTGTGTTTAGCCCTGTACTGTGACATCACTGTCTTTATTATCATTGTAGTGTGACGTCACTGTGTTTATAATCCATATACTGTGATATTACTGAGTTTAGCCTTGTACTGTGACATCATTGTCCTTATTATCCTGTTCTGTGGCATCACTTTGCTTATTATCCCTTTACTGTGACATTGCTGTCTTTATTATCCTTGTACTATGACTTCACTGTCTTTATTATCCATGTACTGGGATATAACTGTATTTAGCCCTGTATTGTAACATCATTGTCTTTATTATTCTGTACTGTGGCATCACTTTGCCCATTATCCCTGTACTGTAACATCCCTGTCTTTATTATCCTTGTACTATGACATCACTGTGTTTATTATCCATGTACTGGGATATATCTATATTTAGCCCTGTACCTTAACAGCATTGTCTTTATTATCCTGTTCTGTGACATCATTGCCTTTATTATACATGTACTGTGATATTGCTCTGTTTTTTTTCTCTGTACTGTGACATTACTTTGTTTATCCCTGTACTGTAACATTACAGTGTTTATCTGAAAATCTTCTAGTTTTGCAAAGCTATGTTAACAGCCACAGTTTTGTAGAGAATATCGTATCCAACATAACATTTATTTCTATCATCCAGCTTTCCACAAACACTAAACGGCATAAAATCTACAATGTCCTGCAAAGTTATATTTCTTATACTGGTTAATCTTTTCTTCTGCTCTACCTCTATGTGAGGCACAATAATGGTTTCATTTCTAGCATTCTATTTATGAACCAGGAAGCTTGGGATGAGCAGAACGATAGGTTTTTTCCATTGGTGAAAAGCTGCTGTGTATGGAAATGTGGAAGAAATTTGAATGGTAAGAGGAATGTTTTCTTTAAAGCTGTATTCCCACTTCATATATCTATAGTATATACACAGGATAGACATGGTCCCACCTATGGGGCGCCAATCTCTTGGCAAGCTAAGTCGGCAGGCAGCAGCCGCACATAGGAAGAGACATAGTGGAGAAGTGGCCACACATGCGTCATCACTATTATTAGTAGGAATCTGTGGCTGCAGTGTACTGGACTTCATGATTTACATATTTAAGGTATATTGGGTAGTGATTTCAAATTATTATTTTTTGAAGTCTAAATGGTTAAACTCTGGACATATGCCCATTCCTGAAATGGCAACTACTTGTAATAGATATTCCCAGTTCAGTCTCAAGAGAATCAGTGTGGCATTTACTACAAAAAACCTCACATTTATACAAATTCCATGTGAAAAATAAATGGAAACGTTATTTTAACTATATTTTATTTTGCTATTACATTTAAGGGGAAATTGTACATTTTTTTTATACTCCATAGTCATTCGTTTCTGTTATCCTTCTGCAACACAAAATAATATAGCATTGTTAGAAAAGTATGAAAATATGAAATAACACAAATAAATAATATTACACATATATTTCTCACTAATAAATTCAAGTTAGAAAATAAATACTGCTTTGTAATAAGAATTATTACCCTATCGGTTATTAGTATAATGCTCTTTCAGAGATAGGAATGAATCTGCTGATACTCACTCCCTGCTTTCAATTTAATCTAATCCCTATAGGATCAAACCATTATTAATCAAAATTATCATTATTTTTTTTTCATCTCAGAGTGCATGAATTTATAACACAGCTGTACATGTTTTCTTACGGCACAATATGTACTTTCTTTAAGTACCATTTTGGGATACGTATATGTTAGCGTATAGTCTATATTTAATTTAAATTTGCTGTCCTAAAATAAGTATATAATTTTAAAGCACATGTTATATATGGGGGTATTTTATTTTATATGGTGTTTACTAAATATATTTTTTTTAATTTTAAAAATGGTGTTTTGTTTAATTTACTTTTAACGATTCTTACTTTTAACTTATACTGTATATGCACAATACCACTGGAATGCCCTAGCACATATTTACAAGAGACAGCCTTGGGGATCTCTGTGAAGTATCGGACTGTTTCCATTGTGATTCCAGCCTTGTACAGTGCCTGTATTCTGCAACAAATTTCATTGTGAAAAATCTGCAGCGTGTTACAGTAGCAGCAGAGTGGATGAGATTTCAACAAATCTCATCCACACATAGCGGAAAAGTTCCGCTGAAAAAACGTTCATAAATTGACCTGCGGTGCGTTTTTTCAATCCGCAGCATGTCAACTTATGAAAATCTGTTCTTCTGTTGCGGGTTTTCCCCATTGAATTCAAAGAGCCATGTGTTGCAACTTTTGCCGTGGAAACGCTAAAATTCAGTTTAAAATTAATAAAACAAGCTTATACTTACCCCCGGCCATTGTTATTGTGACGTGATCCTCTGTTCTGAGAGCAGGCCGACCTCCTGGGATGATGCTTCATCCCATGTGACTGCTGCAGCCAATCAAAGACTGCAGTGGTCACATTCACTACAACGTCATCCCAGGAGGCCAGGCTGCGCTCAGAACAGAGGGACGCATCATTATGACAATGCCCGAGTGTTGAGTATAAACTTATTTTTTCCCTGCAGTATTTCCACAGCGGACATTTCGCCCAAAAAACGGCACCACAGTTTGGTGCGCTTTTCAGGCAGAGTTCCCTAAAGTTTCCAGGATGGATACGCTGTGTACTTTTACGCAGCATATCTGCCTTGTGTGTTCCTACCCTTAGTTTTAATTGTGGCATCTAAATGGTTTACTACCAAAAACTTTTCTTTCATCCCTGCAGTTAAGATGAGAGTACGGCTATGTACTGCACTCGCATTCCCTCCAGTGTGAACACAGTGGTCGCGTGGTCACTCTGATTTTATAGTACATCAACATGTCCGAAATATCTTAGGCCTTTAATGAACTACTATGAGAATTTAATAAAGAAGATGTAAACTTTGGCAGCTGACTGAGAAATAGGAAGCATAACTTACTATGGTTCGGTTTGTTCTCATGGTTTTTCTCTGTACCATGAGCTGGGTGGGTGGGTTTGGATGGATGGCTTGAATGACTTAGATGTGTGTGGTCTTCTAGATGTGGAGCCCCTGTAGGATGACTTCCAGGACCTTTCAGATGTCGTTTGGGTCTAGGTTTAGGACCCTGAAATAGATGTTAGCAGATACTTATGTAGTTGAAGTATCCATAGTAATCACAATCAACTTTATTATAGTGTATTTAGAAATACATATAATCTTTTATTAATACATTGCATATCACACATGTAACTATACACAAAACATTTCTAGCAGTTCTTCCTACCTTTGCCAGAAACATGTATAACTAATAAACAGACAAATACTTATTATAATGATTATTTTTGGATTTTTACACAATTTACCTGTCCAGGTTTGCCTTGGGGTGCACCCTCAGCAGGTGATGAACCTCCAGTAGGTTTTGGGCCATTGGCTGGTGGAGGATTGCCATTATTGGGTGGTACTGAACCTGCTAATTCTGGAACCTGTCTGTGAAACCTTGGATGACCATCTAAACCTTCTGGATGAGGTGGTCTGGAAGAGTCCTCATGTGGGGGATGTGGGGGATGTCCTGTCACATTGGGGTTATGAAATGGATGGACATCGCCAGTGGGTGGTGGGTTTGACGGTTTAGGTCCAAGTGGACCATGTCTTTCTGTTACAAACAACAATTTTGGAAAACATATTATAAACATATTAGATATTTTTCTGAATAATGCAAATAAAGCAAATTGCATAAAAGTTAATTCCAAAAGACATAGAATTCACATTTAAGTTGGAAGTTACAATTGTGTAAGACAAACTAACATTGTAGGGACTGGACAACCCCTTTAATAAAAAGGATTATATTTACCCCCGACCATAGTCATAGCGACACGATCATTTATTCTAGGCTCAGTCTGGCCTCTTGAGATGACATTTCATCCTATGTGGCTGCTGCAGCCAATCACTGGCTGCAGCGGTCACATGGGATGAAACATCATTCCAAGAGGCCGGGCTGCACTGACATCAGAGGGACGCGTTGCCATGGCTACAGAGACCGGGGTAAGAATAAGCTTCTTTTTTTTAAACCGCTGTTTTCCGCAGCGGACATTCTGAGAAAAGACACCACAATTTAGTGTGGTTTTTGAGACGGAATTCCCTGCAGGATTCAGGGCAGATACGCTTTCTACTTTTACGCAGCGTATCTGGCCTATCTGAAGATACCTTACTATTACTTAAGCAAATTTATTAATCAAAGTACTCCAGAACTCTGGCTAAAATTGAGCAAGATTTCTGGCACTCATGTTCTGAGCCACATTTGTAAAGAGTTTTAGACTCTTTTTTTAACTCATCCCCCAATTGGGGCATGGTTTAGCAGAATAGGGGGCATGGCTTAAAATATGCCAAATTTTGCCAAAATTTTGGTGCAAAAAAGTGGTCTAAAGGAAGCTGACCAATGGTGGTATAAAGTTAGACAGAAGTTACTAAAGATTTGTCAATTCAGCATGAGCCACTAAGATGAATTTATCGCATCTTGTCGAATTCTAAGCTGTATAAAGTTAGTACAGCATCAGTAAATCTACGACACTGTCTTAAATTCAGACAGCTTAGAATGACACTAGATGCACCTAAATTCATCACAGTGGCTTATGCTAGATTATAAATTTGGCCTGTCTTTAGACACTTCTGTCTAACATTATATCACCTCTTGATTTCGGCTATTTTAGTGCCCTTTTTTGTACAAAATTTTCGTGCAATTTGGTGCATCTTAAGCCACGCCTTTTTTCTGCCAAGCCACACCCCTTGTTAGGCGAGTTGCAAACATCTGTTCTTTTTGCCGCATTTCATTTATTAATTTATCTAAAAAGAAGGTGCAACTTGGGCCAGAATTCTGGCCCACAACAATAGTAAATCTGCCCTAATATGTTTGACTGCAGACTTTGATAACATGGACCATGTAAAGGAGAGAAAGTAAAGGAGAGAGAGAATAATTTATGACTGATGAAAAAAGTAATTAATTGGTTGGAAACTGATTATTTGTCCTATGTAAATGTGACCCGTAAAACTGAACGTGTGTCTGCTTTTCCAAAACCTTTGAAAAGATCAACTTATTATTAACCTCTTAAAAAGTAATACTATAGTAGTTTAGCAACTGTCTTCAAATTACATTGCAGTGCAAGTCAAAGGAAAACAATGAACAACCCTTCCTCTGATCGACCATAAATTTACTAGATCTGAGGTCAGCTTTAGGACTCATGCACATGGCCGTATTATGGCCCCGTTTTGTTTAGATTCTGTAGAGGAACATGGGGCCTCACCTGTACCTTTGTATGCCTCTGCTTTCATAATGAGGCATACAAAGATACAGAGACATGCAAAGGTATTGAAGTTTTTTTTGCTGTTGGATTCCTTATAAATCCAACAGAAAAGAATTGTGGCATGTTCCATTGGATTTCATATGTAATGCTTCTAGTGGAGAATATCTTTGTACGTACAGCATCCGACAGAGTCTGTACGGAACCGCATAGAGGCAGTACGACTGCATACTAGGTTCTCCATACATTGTGGTGGCAAACAAATCAATCGTGATTATAAATTTTTGCATCAGTAATACTTTATGAGAAGAAGATCCATTCTACAAAGATCCTTACCAGGTTTGCCGGCTGGACCAGCGAGCGCTTGGACCACTAGGGCTAGGAAGATGAGGTACTTCATGTCTGCTGATAGCTCCTGAGGGCACTTCTCCAGAGAATAGGAAAAGAGCTGCCTGGGATGACTACAGTATCTCACTCTATATTTAAAGTCCTTCTTAAGTCCCTCCCCTTGTAAAAAGGGTTTTCTGATTTGTAGGGACAGGTGAGCAGGTAAGAGAGGAGAGCGTGAGTCTGCAAAAATCATTTTGGTGAAAAGAACAAAGGATCATGTGAGTGTATATATGATATTACCCTGGAATGTAAGAAGAAACAACATTACACTATACGAATTCAACACTGCATCTATGTGGCAACTTATAGAATTGTAAACTCATGGAAACCAAGATTTCTTTTTTGTCAAGTGATCCATAACTACACCCCACATGTGATCATCCTGTTTTGCCAAATTCTTACATTTTTATGTATTTCAGTAATGCACAGTATGCTTTGTTATACTGTCAGTAAAATGTCAAGCATGGAAATTTCATATATTCAATAGTTTTAATATATTATTTGGCATATGTAGTAATGGTATGTATCCCCTGTGAAAACAGACATGCGAAACGCATGTTAACGTAGGTAGCTGGTTGTTTCTGTTTGGAGTAAGGACATGAACATTTAGAGGGGTAATTCCAGAAAAGACAATTGTCTGATCGCTGGGACCCCAACTTATTGTGAGAACGTTTACCATATCCCCTGGTACTCCTCAATGCTCGAACGCAATTCTCAATTCTTTGTTCGAAAGACAGGTATAGACCTTGGGGCCCTCGCGGTATACTGGTAATTAAGGTGCTTACAGAAAATCTTAATGTGGATGGTTAATGCTGTATTTGGTTGCGAGACATTGAGCAACATCAAGAAACAAGCACTTAATATTTCATACAGCAGAATATGAGCTTAAAGGGAGCCTGTCACCAGCATTTCACCTGTTGAACTTTACATATCCCTCACTGGCCGCTGCTATCACAAGTTCATTGCCGTTATCCCCTCTCCTAAACTCCTCCTCCGACTGTAAATAACGTCTCCAAACATTTTGCGCCTTTTATCGTAATAATCCGGTGTCCAGAAGAGGACATCAATGTACAAGCGCGGGATTTTGGGTGATGGGGGAAGGCGAGGAGCTGTCAATCAAAAGTAAGGAGGCGGGATTAACTCGGAGAGTCTCGAGGAATGAAGATATGACTCTTTTCAAATGAAGATTTGACTCTTTTCTGCTCATTAGCATACGGTGTGGGAACACTAAAAACTGAATACTAAAGCTACAGAGCCGACTAAGAAGATAATTATAGGTTATAAAGAAATTATTGTTCACCCACTACCACCAGGTATTGCTGGTTTAATAGATAAAATGCTGGTGACAGGTTCTCTTTAAAGTGTGACTAATACAGTGATATATGTTTTGGTTGTCTTGAGAGCCGGTGTACACATTCAATTCAGTAAAAAATAATTTTTTTTTGCATACAAGAACCAACCAGTGCACTCGACACCCCAATCCCTGGGGGTTGGTTAGTGGTCTGTCCTCTATCTGTTTTCATCTGTCTCTTTTATTGCCATTCTGTTTGTGGGTGTGTATTCATGGACTGGTGCTAACATAGAGCTCAGTGCCGCGCATGTTACTTCCACATATACAATAATAATAATAATCTTTATTTATATAGCACCAACATATTCCGCAGCACTTTACAATGAACGGAGATCACACTCATCCTTCACAATATATGGCCACTTCCAACATTAATACTATGATATCTATTGAATAAATTAACTATGTTGATATTTAACTTCAGACCTATTCTTCTGTTTACACCTTATAATATATATTTTTTTATTGTATGTTGATATCAACCAATAAAGAATCAAATTGTATTTGTAGTGCTTGTAGTGGATACTCTAGATTTAATATTTCTCAAGGGTAGTCAATTGCATACAAACAAAATAAAAGAACTAGTTAGTTAGTTAGTTAGTTAGTTAGTTAGTTAGTTAGTTAGTTAGTTAGTTAGTTAATTAGATTTTCATATACATGCCAAAGATAGGATCAATTCTCCACATGTACCCATACTTTTATAAATCTTCTGGCAATAGAGACATGTCAGAAGTTTAAATTGGTGAGGGTCCATAAGCTAAGTAGAAGGGACTCTGGTTATCTTTCAAGCGCAGGAAACTTCATACCTGAAAAACCTTTGTGAAAAATGTTGTTGTCACTCCCATAGGTTAGATAGGGTCTATAGCAGACAACCTACCATTGAAAAGTTCTGACATGTCTCTCTTACAAGTCAGAAGTGTTTTTTAAATGTATAGGTGCACTCTAAAGGCCCTTTTACACCGGCCGATAAGCGGTCATGCAGCAAGCGCCGTTGAATGAGACATCGTTGATCAGCACTCGTTTGCTCCTGTCACACGTAGCTATCGATGGGGTTGTTATTCGGATCGCTCGTCCCGATCCATTATTATCATGTCGGCAGCACGTCTCCCTGTTTACACAGGGAGATGTGCTGCCGACAATGATAGTCTTTTACTTTTTTAAAACGATATGACCAGCAGATGATCGATCTTTTGCTCGTTCATCTGCTGATTGTTCCCCTGTTTACACAGGGCAATTATCGGCAATGGGCGTTATATGAACGCTCGTCTGCCTGATAATCGGCCAGTGTAAAACTCCCATAACTTTATTCTGGTATTTTGATATGCCCTAAGGCAGGAATGGCAAACTTTTTCAATATGGGATCTACTTTTTGTGAAGCATGAGATAGGTGCTCAATGGGGGCGTGGCTTGGCTGCCGGACTGAATGGTCGCGTGAAAACCTAGCTCCGTGCTGCCTCACCGTACCTAAGCGACACACAAGCAACAAGGACCTCTCTTACATCCCGCCGTTGCTACACCGGAGAGGGAATCCCGCCAAGCATGCCTAGACAAAAGAAGTCGGTGAGTAGACCAGCGAAAATGCTGGATTTCTACTTTCCACATGACCGACAGATGGCCCAAAATGGCACCGATGCCGAAATCTGCACAAGCCCACTCACCTCAATGCCGGGACCCCGACAGTTCAGATCCCCACTTCGCCGAAGCAGCTCCGTCCCAGCGCTGTCACCTGGATCACTGCCAGCTGGTCCGCACTCACAGAGTGCAGCTCTAACGCCGAAGAAGGGGACAAGGGGGATGACAGAACCTAGAGGCCGCCATCTTAAAGGCCACGCACGTGGCATCCCCTCCTCCTCACCTCCTTGATCGGGACATGGGAGCCCTTCGTCTCGGTCAAAAAGGGATGGTCATACTGCCCTAACACACCAGGAGACAGATTGTCCTGAGGGAGACATGGGGGAACCCTCAGATCTTTTTACAGATATGCCATCTACATCTAACCCTGTTACAGAACTCACACTCAAGACCATGCTGCAGGCGCTGCAGCAATCTCTTTACTCAGGGTTTGCCCAGTTAATCAAACCCATGTCTGTCGCAATACATGAAGTGGAAGATCGAGTACAACACGTGGAATCTAAAATGGGGGACTTTGCAACTTCCCACAATGAGCTTATAGACGCTCACTTCGACCTAGAAGCTGATATTACACAAGTCAAAGCAAAAATCGCTGACTTAGAAGACCGTTCCAGAAGGAACAATATCAAGTTTCGGGGTATCCCTGAAGATATAGCCCCAAAAGATCTAACCCAATTTATCCAAAGCTTTGTTAATGCCTTGCTACCTGATTGCACCTCTAGAGATTTGATCCTAGATAGAGCACACAGAGTTCCCAGACCCAAACACCTATCGACAGATGTTGCCAGAGATGTTTTGGCTCGGTTTCACTTCTTCCATATCAAGGAACTCTTTATGACAGCCGTAAGAAATAAAGAGATAATACCGGAGCCATACAAGTTAATATCTGTTTATACTGATCTTTCTGCCGTCACTCTGCAGTTAAGGAGAGAACTTGCTCCCATCACTACAACTTTGAGAAACAACAAAATTCCATACAAATGGGGCTTTCCGGTACGACTATTGATCCACCAAAATGGCTCTATGCACGTGGTGAGAACTGTCCAAGAAGATGCGTCACTTCTACAAAAATGGGGCATTTCCATTCCTGATGCCTCTTCGGGAGTTAAGAAAAAATCCCTACCTCACACGATTAAAGATGACTGGCAGGGGCCAAACCTCCGACACCGTCCGCGACGCTGAGGTATATTCACTTTATGGTGGTGGAGCGGCGGGGCTTTTCCCGAGACCTAAAAGTCCGGTCCACAAGTTGACTGTTTTTTCCCCCCACCGTGTCTGGACTCATTGAAGTTCAGTCTCTCTCTTTATTCAAACGTATTTGAATGCTTTTGTTTTGTTGTTTTAAATTTCTTCTTTGTCTAGTGCAGACCACTATGTTACATTTGTACTCATATAACAGTCAATCCACATACATTCCTTTGGATCATACCAAGTATGACCTACAACTTGATGTGACACGGTCAAGTATACAACAGCACTCTCACACATACGATGGCTCTTAAAATTGGTTCTCTAAATGTAAATGGCCTTAATAGCCCACATAAGAGGGCACACATGTGGAAAGAGGCACAACAACTGGCCTGTGAGGTTATGTGTATCCAGGAGACTCACCTCTTGGAAAAAGACGCCCACCGCATTAAGCACCCCCAATTTCCTCATGTCTTTCAGTCACATCACTCTACCAAGGCTCGAGTAGTTTTGGTAGCAGTAAAAAATACAGTTGCTTTTCAACTAATTGAATTGCTCGCAGATTCCAATGGGAGATATGTGTTACTAATTTGTTCTATTAACAATGTCAAATATTCTTTGTTGTCATTATATGCGCCTAACAACCACCAACTGAGATTCCTTCAAAAGATTCGCAGAATAATTGCTAAACATAAGCAGGGAAAACTGATTGTGTGTGGGGATTTCAACTTTGTTATGGACTCTGGGATGGACACTACGTCTCAGCCTAGACAATCTAGGGCTGCTTTTGGGGATTGGTTCTGGGGGGAGGAGCTGTACGATATCTGGCGTATGCAACACGGATCGGAACGTGATTATTCGTTTCACTCTCAAGTCCATAATAGTTACTCTAGAATTGATATGTTCATTGTAGATAAGGCGACACTCCTCGTATCAAAAGCCACGACAATTGAGAGCATACAGTGGTCTGACCACGCGCCGATCACTCTGACGATCACAGAAAAATATGACACCAGTCCAGACTACCTCTGGAGATGTAACTCCTATCTTTTATTTCATCCTACTTATAAAATGGACATAGAAAGGGATCTTCACGAATACTTCCAATATAATGATACGCCGGATGTTGGAATCTCCTCCCTCTGGAACGCTCATAAGGCATATATAAGGGGTACGTTTATACGTCTAGGGCATATGGTCCGCAAAAAGCGTCTGGAAGAGGTATCTCAGTTGACTAACGAAATACGCCTTGCAGACACAAAAAACAAATTATCTCCATCCTCAGAGGGGGCTGCACAATTGCTTCTACTCCGACAACGACTACGTCTTTGTTTAGTGTCAGAATATGAGAAAAATTTAAGGAAAACTAAAGCCCGTTACTATTCACAGAATAATAAGGCAGGGAAACTACTGGCTACTCGGCTTAAAACTCAGTACCAGAAGACAAGAATACCTTATTTAAAAAATCCCCTCACACAAGATAAACGTATGGATCCCAGAGATATAGTAGAACAATTTAGAAAATACTACTCATCTCTTTACAACCTAAAGGATGACCCCTTTACTAACTGTCCTACTCAACATGAGATAGTGGATTTCATTAGGAAAGCATCCTTACCCAGACTGTCAGCAGAACAACTAAGTTCTTTAAATGCCCCAATCACAGAATTGGAAATTTTGAATAATATACGTTCCCTTCCAATCGGCAAATCTCCAGGACCGGATGGTCTTTCCAACTCGTATTATAAAAATCTATCTACTGTATTGACCCCTTATTTAGCCAAATTTTTTCAAAAGGCTATGGATCAGGGCTCCTTCCCAAAGGAAAATCAAATGGCTACTATTGTTACTCTCCCTAAACCGGGCAAAACTCCTGATACCCCCCAAAATTTTAGGCCTATTTCGCTATTAAATTCAGACCTCAAACTCTATGCTAAGATTCTCGTGGCAAGGCTCACCCCTATGCTAACTACCCTGGTGAGCATAGATCAAGTGGGCTTTGTTAAGGGACGACAAGCATCAGACAACACAAAAAGGATTGTAAATTTACTTCACCTCATTGAAACACGAGCCACACCAGCATTGATGCTGGCTCTGGACGCCGAAAAAGCGTTCGACCGAATTAATTGGGCGTACGCATTTGCTACTTTGGGAGAAATGGGATTTGAGGGCAACATTTTGACAGCTATTAGAGCACTTTACTCGGCACCCACAGCGAAAATCTACACTAATGGTATCCTGTCTACAGAGTTCCAAATAACTAATGGTACTAGACAAGGATGTCCATTATCCCCACTAATTTTTATACTCTCCATGGAGCCGTTAGCTCAACACATTAAAAACTGTGTGGACATTCAGGGAGTCCAATGCCGCGAGGTTTCACACACTATTTGATTATACGCAGATGATATTATCTTATCATTAACTAATCCAGAATCATCATTAGAAGCTTCTATGGACATTATTAAAGTTTTTGGCACAATATCATATTATAAATTAAATGCGCAGAAATCACAAATACTTCCCTTTTACATAGACCCGTCCACATTGCATTTTCTTAAAACAAAATACCCCTTTGATTGGCAAATGAAGGGCATCCAGTATCTGGGGATAACTTTGACTTCTTCATATAAAGATCTATACGCAGCTAATTATGAACCTCTAATAAAAAATATTCAGACAGACACAGATCGATTACTTAAATTCGAAACTTCATGGCTAGGCCGGATTGCGGCCTATAAAATGCTTCTATTGCCAAAACTACTATACCTATTCCGAACCTTACCTATTACTCTCCCTAAAAGATTTTTTCATATAACACAAAGAAATCTCTCCCAATTTGTCTGGTCAAAAACACATCCTCGAATTGCCATGCATTTATTGGTCAAAGATAGAAAGGTTGGAGGCCTGGGTATACCGGACATTCATAGCTATTATATCGCCACCCAAGTAGCGCAAATTTCTAGCTGGTGGGCCATGGACACAGGAAAGCAGTGGTTACAAATTGAAACTTCCTATATCTCACCTTTACCTTTAAAAACCACTCTCTTCTGGACGTTTTGGGATTTGGTACCTTCGCGTCCACTATCCCCTCTGACAAAGACGACTCTGGAATGTTGGTCCTACATTCAGAATAACACGCTAAATTGTAGTCCGTTACTCAAAAGTTATATTCCTTTAGAATTCTTTATGCTAATAATCCCAAATCTCAAGTTAACGTCCTGGATTGCTGGTGGCATCACTGATGTTTCCTTGCTACTTGATGGTCAACACTTGGTGACTTTTGAGCAGCTAAAGTCGAAATTCTCTATACCCAACTCTGATTTTTTTAAATATCTCCAAATAAAGCATTGCATGGAATCCACCGGCAATTTAAATGCCTTATGTAACAATAAGTTATTTGCTCATTTTTCCAGACGCATAGGAGGTTTAAAACCCATATATAACATGATTAAATCTCACTGTTCTTTTACTAAAACTCACTTACTCAAGTCATGGGAAAGAGACTTAGGGAAATCGTTTAACGACGCCACATGGCTGGCTTCTTTCAGGCTCATACATAGGGCTCTACCGTGCATTCAACATATTGAAGCAGCACTTAAAACATCCCTGAGATGGTACTACACTCCTGACCGTCTACATAGGATATATCCTGAGTCTTCACCTCTCTGTTGGAGAGGGTGTGGAAATACAGGGTCCTTATTCCACATGCTATGGCAATGCCACAAATTAGACTGGTTCTGCGCCCAAGTATTTAGATTACTGGCGAAAGTAATACAAAATCCAGTTATCATGTCTCCTCAGGTAGCATTATTATTTCTAGAATTAGAGGGTTTCCCTTCCTTGGCGAGATGCCTTATTTGTAAAATCCTGGTAATGGCAAAACTAGTCATCACAAGATATTGGAAGAAAATAGAAACCCCAATGCTTGAGGAGCTCATAGCATTAATTAACACAACATATTCCTATGAAAGAATAATGGCCTTAGGAAACTCCATGTACGCAAGATTCAGCCTTTTATGGGCCCCATGGTGCAACAGTATCTTCTATAAATCTTTTTGAGTAGGTTTTATTACACAATTATGTGAGGTCTCAATAATAATAATAATAATATGTTCCAATAACATCAAAAATGAAGGTCACGACCACAAGAATATGAATATACGTGGATATTGAATGTACAAAACAGTTTTATTGCACTATACGAATGGTTTGCAATGTTTTTGTTTTCTTCTGTTATGCTCTTACTGTCATTTATTGGGACTGAATGTCTCATTGTTCTGTATCTACAGTATGCTTGAAATACTTGTAATGTATAAATGTTTATATGTTAAAAAATTCTCAATAAAAACTATTGAAACGAGATAGGTGCTCAATTAGCGGGACAGAAATAGGTACGTAGAGGTGGCACATAGAGGTTGCAGCTGAAAAAAATTTTTTAGCCCATTTTTCAGACGCCCCTAGTCCACAGATAACAATGATAGCAAACTAACTTCATTTGCTCCACAGCCATGCCTTTTTTTTAATTTCTTTTTTTTATAAAAGTTTGTGATGAAAATCTTCTCAGCCCTGCTCTGTGCAAGTCTTTGGGTTGTGTTTGAGCGATGCTAACTAATAGTGCTGGTCAAACCTCATAGATCCTTATTTGATTTGAAAATGACCGAACATCAATAACAACTGATGACTGTTATAAGGTCCTTCAGTAGACCACAATATGAATAATGCTTCTGTAATTGTTACAGGACCGAGTGTGGTAGGTCTATTTAGAAAGGGTTACACATACATAGGTGCATCATATGTAAACTGCCCAGTTTATGTTATAGGGTTGCTAAATTACTGTTTGCTGTTATATAGCACACAGTACACTTAGCTTTTATGTAGGACATAACTTCTGTTCTTATACCTGACTGACCTAATGCTATGTGTGTCCTGACCTGACAAATATGCACTGTACTGGACACTCAATGGGACATTTTCGGTTTTAGGCAGATATCACTGTTCCTAAGACATTATTTTCTTAAAATTTATGATTGTTTTTTGCACATCATATTTGTATTTCCTAAAAACTTGGTAGGGGATTGAGAAATGGGAAGCTTCGCAGAAAGAAACTAAGTAGCACCAAAGTTCAGGCACTAGGTGATCAGAGGAGCTGCCTTAAATAATAGTGGAGCAACAGGGATTGGTTGGGGAGGTTTGTGAATGATCGCACGCTGGCCCTTTAAGTTCCCTAAGAAACCTGCGACCAAGAGAAGCAGCGTGGCAACTGGAGGCAGGACAGAGGCGCAGGTGACAATGAGCAGCAGAGGAACAGGCCGCAAGCAGGAAAAGTAGACGACCTAGCGGCAGGGACTGCCGGCAGGAGAGGCACCCGCCACCGGCGTTACTTACTTTGTGAAATCTTGTAATAAGTGAATACAGCCTTATACTGTAGGTCAACTAAAGTAGACTTCAGTACATCAGCAAAGCTTGAGAACTCTCTCAGCAATAACTGTCATTGTTATTTTTGAGTAAGAACGTGAAGATCTGCTTTGGTATCGTCATTCTATTATTAGATCATCTCAGTTTTCAAACCTCTCCATTATGTCATTATTTGTAGGTCTCTTGTGATCTCCTCAGGGCTTAAAACAAGAACACACCCAGCCTTGCTGAAAAAAATAACTAAATTTCTTACAATGGGAAATGATTATTCACAAGATTGTAATATTACATGTCATGAATGGGCTATTTTTAGTAAACATTATCCCTTTACATTATTATTATTATGCCTTTGTTACCCTAGCCTTGGTCTCTAATGACATCATTTTACATCATTTACTGTTTAAGATTACATCCTATTTTCTCAGGTTCAGGATTACAGTGTGTGTGGTTTCATCATCTACAGAGCGCAAAGGACGGTCAGCCTGGGGCTCTTCTACATTCAAGCCAGGAAATGGCTAAACTGCGATGAAAGTGTGGACTTCTAGTAGGACTGTGTAAGATTTCCAAAAGGCTATTTAAGATATGGTTAGGCAACTCCTAGAGGCCAAGGAGCAAATGCACCTAATAAATAGAAAATACCACTTTTCTTTTTTTTTTTCTCTGAATAATGTTATTGTCAGGCATTGAATTATCTATCTATCTATCTATCTATCTATCTATCTATCTATCTATCTATCTATCTATCTATAAATAAAAAGTTAGTATAACGGATAACGGCCCCAGTTACTATAGTAACTGATAGTACTTTTTTCCGCCTGTTTCCGGAGCGCAGCGGAGGTCCTGGCGTTACAACGATATGCACGGCACACAAAATCCTGACCCTGGATAGAGTCAGGACTTCCGCTGCGGCTAAAGAGGAGGGTAAGATTAATATCCCTGTCTGCTGAAGCTGATTGGTGGGGTCCGACTCCCGGGACCCGCCAAACAGCTGTACGAGCGCTGTGGCCCCTTCAAAACAGCTGAGTGGCGGGGGTCCCGGGAGTCGGGCCCCGACCCATCAGCTATTGATGGCCTATCCTTGAAGTTGTTTTTTCACTGAACTTCTTAGCCCCTTCCTGTTTCTATTGGTACCATTTTGGGGTTCATTACATTTTTTGATCACTTTTTATTCAATTTTTGGGGGAGACCAAAAAAAACTGTGATTCTGGCATTTTGTTTGTTTTCAAGGTGCGGGTTAAATAATGTTATATTGTGACAGTTTAGACTTTTAAGGACATGTCGATACCAGTTATGTTAATTTTTTATTTTACATTGCTTTTGCGGGAAAATGGGAAAAGGAATTTTATTTAACTTTTAATATTTTTTTTTTATATATAAACAAAAATCGTATTTAACAGTTTTTTACTAGTCCACCCAGAGGACTTGAACCAGTACCATTGGATCACTTACATAATATACTCCAATACTAATATATTGTAGTACATTGTGATTCTGACAGGCAGCTATTAAGCCCTGCCTCAGGTGTACAAAGATGGCAGACCTGAGAGCCTTCATTAGACAACCAGGTTGCCACGATGACCAATGGCACCCCGCAATTGCTTTGTGGGGGGAGGCGATGGCACATCAGAGGGGGCCACCCCCCTTATTCTAACGGCTTAGCTGTCATGGTCGCTATTAAATGTGGCTTCTAAAGGGTTAAACAAGTGGGAACCCGCTCATTACACTGAAGTAACGGCTGCGAGACACAGCTGAAACGCTTGTTATATGGAAAGTACGCAGTTCATTTGCCCGATCAATACTCCTCCACCCGACCTCCGCCGTATACATAGGGCAGATGTTGGGAAGGGGTTAAAATTGGAAATCAACTCAGAAAATTTTTTTGGGGATGTCCTTATTGTTTAATACAGTCCAATTGTGCAGTATGTAAAGCCGTATAATACAATTGATGCTTCAAGGACTAGCTCATGAAAGACTTTGTGAGGTAAGGCTCTTTTACACGGGCCAATGATCGGGCAAACGAGTGTTCATATGAATGCTCGTTCCCGATCGTTGGACTGTGTAAAAAGAGCAACAATCAGTCAATGAACGAGCAAAAGCTTATTCATCGGCTGATCATATTGTTTATGCAGCAATAAATATTATCGTTGTCGGCAGCACATCTCCTGTGTAAATAGGGAGATGTGCTATCGACATGGTGGAAATGCATGGGGACAAGCGATCGTAGTAACGATCGCTCGTCCCCATACATAACCAATCATAGCTCCTTGCGAAAGGAGCAAACGACCGCTGATCAACGTTGATCGGTGCTCGTTTTCATTACCCATATTGGCCAGTATAAAAGAACCTTAAGGATCATATTATGAATTAGGTAAGACGGTGAAGACATAAATTGATAGTATTATGTCGTTAGAGTCTATAGGCTTTCAAGCTCAGTCATTACGTCATTATTTATACATCTTTAGTAAGCTCTTCAGTTGCTGAAGAATGTAGCACAACCAGTCTTTCTGGAAAAAGATGACTAGTAGATGTCTTACAGCGATGAATGAGACTGTAATGTTCCATAAAGGAGGTTTTTCTAGAAAGTAGTGTCCCTCTCTTATATGAGTATTGTGTTCCTGTGACCATTGTCTTGGTTTCCAATTACAGCATTTGACGCGGGTAACATTCTATGTCATCGCTTATACCAGGATCAGGGTTACAGCACGTGTAGTTTCATCATTTATCCAATAGAACAAAACACACACACAATAATATGTCCCATATACAAAGTGTTAAGTAAAAAGTGGCAGAGCTCTAGTGACAGAATATTTTTAATACAACATATTTTAGCATTTGTGCTTATCTTTTAGAGTATGTGCACACACAAAATAAAGGGAAAACAGCTCCTGATTTTCAGCCCTTTTTTTAGCGACTCGCATTTTTTGTAGGGTTTTTTTACAGCTGTTTTTCTATAGAGTCAATAAAAAACGGCAGCGAAAAAAAAGCCTCGTCGGAACAGAGCGCAGTATTTTTCATAGAAATTTGAAGGCGTTCTACTTCCGATTTTTCAGCCGTTTTTCAGGACGTTTACGGCCCGAAAAATGGCTGAAAACACTACGTGTGCACATACCTTTTATTGTTGTATATTTTAGTATTTGTATATTATAAAAGGTATTTATCCAGATTCAATAACATGATGTTTTTGCAACTTGATATGATTTTGCTAGAATCTATCTACAGTATCTCAAGCTAGTACAGAAGTTATCATCACTCACTGTCCCTAGTGGGGCTTATAATCTAAATTCCCTATTTGTATGTTTTTGGAATGTGAGGAAACCAGTTTCCGGAGTTCCCCAGAATTTAAACCAATGAATCCATCAGGTCAGCGGGACTGACAGCTTCGTTGACACCAGTTCCTGCGCAGGATTCACCATTTATCAATCACGTCTAAGTAATGAACTTAGATGTAACCAGTAACAGCTGAATCCTGCATGTTAGAGACACGCAGGACCCGCTGTCGCCACACCCGTCAGTCCCGCTGACCTGACGGATTCAGGTTTCAGCTCGTGATACAGCATCTATATATCCAGGATACATATAAGCTGTATCTGAAAAATAGTTCACTATAGTATCTGATGAAATGTTACGTTCAATGGTATCAAGAGTATAATACAGCCTAGAACGACGTTTTAAAAAAATTATCTTTATTGATTTATTATTATAAAACTGGCTAATAAGCCCATAAATGTCTAGGTATAGGCAAAAGCAAGTGGACAGAGAATGAGAAGAGCCAGCAGGTGATAGATATGCATCCACCCACAGATCACTGGCTCTACCTTATGGTATACAGTTATTCTTAGACCCTTACCACTAGTTCAGTAATCCTACACGTTTCTGTGTCCCCTAGATTATGGGGTACGTCATCAGGGATTATAATGCAATCTCTTTTAAGCCGGTAAGCACTATTTTTGTGCTTATTACATCTCCAAGCGTGTGCAAGCTCTGATATTTACAGGCTCAAGAGCCCTCCCACCGACTGACGTCAGTGTGGCCGCCAACCAATTGCTGACGTCCCGAATTGTGACGAGCCCTCAGTAACTCAGCCAATCAGTGTTCCTGGACAACAAGGCGTCCCTGGTAACTATGGGGAGCTCCAGGCGATTTGAAACTCACGCCGCATTACACACAGTACTGCAGGTAAGTGAAGCGGAAGTAGCAAAAAAATAAAAAAATCATTGCATCTCGTTGTATTCTCCATTGGTCAAAGGGCATCCTCCATGAAAGTACATTATTCCAAAACGGAGAACATAGACTAGATGAAAAGTGGCCATATTAGAAAACAGTCTAATGAAGTAAACGGGATAGAGACATAGAGACATAAAACCAATGTAGGGAATGGAAGTGGGGAACAAAGCAGGAGAATACCATGTTAGAATACCAAAATCGTAACAAGGTGGCACTAATATTTAGATGAAACAGGTATATGAAATTTGTTCATTCAAGCCTGCCGGATGCATAGTTTGCAGGCGAAATATCCATTGTGCTTCTTTCTGCAATATTTTCTTATCAGTATCCCCACCCCTCACTGATGGTCTAATATGTTTGATCCCTCGAAATTTGAGGGTCATGGCATTTCCACCATGTTGTTCCCATACATGACGTGATACCGGAGTATCATCTTGCCTTCTCACATCCCCTATGTGTTCCCTTATCCTTCTCCTGAATTCCCTAATGGTCTTGCCTACATACTGTAGCTGGCATCCACATGTAAACAAATAAACAATACCCTTAGTTTTGCAATTAATGTACAATCTATTGTTAAAGGTCTCCCCAGTCTTAGAGCTACTAAAGTTGTTACTGCATGCAATAGATGCACACGTTCTGCACGAGCCACATCTATAGGTACCATGTAAGCCACTATTTAACCATGTAGTGGATGTGACCTGTAGACTGAGGTGGCTATGAGTCAAGCAATCTCTATATCCCTATAGGTAATCATGGGATATTTCCCTACCAGATCCCCTATATCTGGGTCAGCTCTCAAGATCCCCCAGTGTCGTTGTAGAATTTTTCTAACCTCATTATTGGCCGAGTCATAAGTCCCAATGACCCGAATACACTCGTCTATGGGTTCCTTCGGTTTAGGGTTTAATAATTTGTTCCTATTACAACTGAGGGCATTCTGGTATGCCATTTTGAGAACACCCTGAGGGTAACCCCTCTGCTTGAACCTATCTCTTAATTCTTGTGCAGACGTCTTAAAGTCCGAGATTCTCGAGCAATTGCGACGTACCCTCAGATATTGACCCATGGGGATGCCTTGCCTTAGAGCCATCAGGTGCCAACTTTCCCACCGCAATAGGCTATTAGTTGCTGTCTTTTTGCGATGTATGTTGGTTTGAATGGCACCTGAAGCTGTCTTGGAGATCATCACATCTAAAAATGTGATCTGATGTTCATGGATTTCGGATGTAAAGAACAAACCTAATTCATTAATTTTCAAGATGCCAACAAACTCCTCAAATTCAACCTTGGTTCCAGTCCATAGGATCAGAACATCATCTATGAATCTGATCCACAGGAGGATATAAGGTGTCCATTTGTCCATGATTTCACTAGACCTCTTTTTCCCACCAGCCCAGGTATAAGTTAGCATACGTGGGAGCAACTGGACTTCCCATCGCTACTCCCCTGAGCTGGTGAAAGATCTTTTGATCAAAAAGGCAAAAAATTATGCTCCAGAATAAATTTGAGCAATTCAATGACGAATTTATTGTGGGCCCGATATTGTAGGCCTTTCCCGGTCAAAAAATATTCCACAGCTTTACATCCCTGATCATGGAGGATGGAGCTATATATATCAGAGCTTGCACACGCTGGGAGATGTAATAAGCACAGAAATAGTGCTTACCGGCTTAAAAGAGCTGGCATTATAATCCCTGATGACGTACCCCATAAACTAGGGGACACAGAAACGCATAGGATTACTGCACTAGTGGCAAGGGTCTAAGAGTAACTGTATACCATAGGGTAGAGCCAGTGATCTGTGGGTGGATGCATATCTATCACCTGCTGGCTCTTCTCATTCTCTGACCGCTTGCTTTTGCCTATACCTAGACATTAATGGGCTTATTAGCCAGTTTTATATTAATAAATCAATAAAGATCATTTTTTTTAAACGTTCTTCTAGGCAGTATTATACTGTAGCTGAAAAAGTTAAAATAATTTTTAATAAAAATAAATTACGAAGATGCACATACCCCTAAAATACATTTAGTAAGAAAAAAAAATGCTTCAAAGGTTTACATAGACTTTAATGATGAACTCAGCTCTATTACATAAACGTTTGGAGTTATAATGCAACACTTGTCTTCATCATTAATCAGATTTTAAAAAAAAGTAGACAAACAATATATATAATTATTAATTTTCATAGAAAGCTGGCAGATGCTTTGGAATGCAGTTTCCTACTTATTTCCTATTGCTTATATAGCACCAACATTTTATGCAGCGTTTTACAAGTATTGTCATCATTTACACCAGTGCCTGCCCCCAATGGGGCACACAATCTAATTTCCCTATTTAACACACACATTAGGGCCAGGTTTATAGGAAGCCAATCAGTTCTTCTTTATAGTTGGGGAGAAAACCCGCACAAACACAGGAAGAACATATAAACTCCATGCAGTTGTTTCAACAGTCAAATTCAAACCTTAGGTCCCCAGTGCTGGAAGCAATATTTCTAACCACTAAGCCACCTTACTGTGCTGCCCATGCATGTTTCATCCTCTTGGTGGTTCTCTTGACTTTGTTGTACATTTTAATATCTTTCGCATGTCATCATTGTTAATTTTGTTTTAATGTCAACCACATTCCTATGACATTATTTTATCCATGACTATATCATTATTACCTTTCGGCATGAAAACAATAATCTACACATTTGTACAGTATGTAGAGTAGTTGGCGTAACCTGTGCTGAAATATCTATGCATTGCTAGTTAAAAGCAGAACTTACTGATGGGCCTTGTAGTGCAACATTTATGCTAAGCACCGTGAAAGAAAATGATGATTTTCAGATTCTTGACCTTTTACAGAACAAACACGTGCAGATTGTTATTACATTCTTGGAATTGTCTGTAGCATTTACAAACCAGACTGCATGTCATTTTATATCTAAGAATTTTCTGCATGGCCCAGACTAGAAGTCCTTATATTAAAAATAGCCATGTTTGTAGATGGTAATAGACATCTCTGATCTATAAATACATGCATGAAATGTCCATTTAGTCTAAACTTTATTTGTGAGTGACTCACGGTTTATTTATATTTGTTCTAGGATCTCAGAACAAATTTTATATTGAAAAGAAGAAGCCCAACTATTATAGTCAGGTAGTTTGAGATTGTGTAGGCACTTAAAGGGAACCTATCACCAGCTTTTCTCCTATTGAACCTTACTCAACTCTCGCTGGCCGCTTCTTTTAAGAGTTCATTGCCGTTATCCCCTCTCCTAAACTCCTCCTCCAACTGTAAATAACGGTCTGCAAACATTTAGCACCTTATATGGTAATAATTCGTCAGTCTCGCTCATTCCTCTTCTTACGCCTGCCCACTGCCAGAAAATGGCCCTCCCTGAATGCCGAAATCTTGCCTGAGATAGCATGCATGTGCCTGTCATGTATGGTCCGATACCCTTCCCTGCTTCATCCGGGCCTCAAATCTGGTTACTGCGCATGCGCCGCTATTGTGTCCCGTTGTGCGCATGCACCAGGACAGGACATCGATAAACAAGCCCAAGATTTTGTGTGTGATGTGGGGAGGCAAGGAGCTGTCAATCAAAAGTAAGGAGGTGGGGTTAACTCGGAAAGGCTTGAGGAATGAAGATATGACTCTTTTCAAACAAAGATATGACTCTTTTATGCTCATTAGCATATGGCACAGGAACACTAAAAAATGGAATACTAAAGGTACAGAGCCGACTAAGAAGATAATTATAGGTTACATAAAAATGATTTTTCACCCACTTCCTCCGGGTATTGCTGGTTTAATAGGTGAAATGCTGGTGACAGGTTCCCTTTAACTTCTAGTCTCTCCTACTCTTCATATCCAACGATTCTTTACTGACAGTAGAGAACTAAAATCCATCATTCTCAACATTGGTTGTGGTCTCAGCTATAGGATATCCACCAATGTGACTTTTACAACATAGGTTTATCATTCAAAATAAGGAACATTTTCATGTCTTCATATTGGCACTTTAAAGAGGCTCTGTCACCAGATTTTGCAACCCCTATCTGCTATTGCAGCAGATAGGCGCTGCAATGTAGATTACAGTAACGTTTTTATTTTTAAAAAACGAGCATTTTTGGCCAAGTTATGACCATTTTTGTAGTTATGCAAATGAGGCTTGCAAAAGTCTAAGTGGGTGTGTTTAAAAGTAAAAGTCCAAGTGGGCGTGTATTATGTGCGTACATCGGGGCGTTTTTAATACTTTTACTAGCTGGGCGTTCTGATGAGAAGTATCATCCACTTCTCTTCAGAACGCCCAGCTTCTGCCAGATCACGCTGTGACGTCACTCACAGGTCCTGCATCGTGTCAGACGAGCAAGGACACATCGGCACCAGAGGCTTCAGTTGATTCTGCAGCAGCATCGACGTTAGCAGGTAAGTAGCTACATCGATTTACCTGCAAACGCCGATGCTGCTGCAGAATCAACTGTAGCCTCTGGTGCCGATGTGTCCTCGCTCGTCTGACACGATGCAGGACCTGTGAGTGACGTCACAGCGTGATCTGGCAGAAGCTGGGCGTTCTGAAGAGAAGTGGATGATACTTCTCATCAGAACGCCCAGCTAGTAAAAGTATTAAAAACGCCCCGATGTACGCACATAATACACGCCCACTTGGACTTTTACTTTTAAACACACCCACTTGGACTTTTGCAAGCCTCATTTGCATAATTACAAAAATGGTCATAACTTGGCCAAAAATGCTCGTTTTTTAAAAATAAAAACGTTACTGTAATCTACATTGCAGCGCCGATCTGCTGCAATAGCAGATAGGGGTTGCAAAATCTGGTGACAGAGCCTCTTTAATAGGCACCTTTCCCCTACAACTATTGTTACAACAGGGACCACAGACTGTAGCGTGTAGAAATGTTGGTGGGAGAAAAAACATGGTGGTGACTTTCTGCTGTCTAGCTGTGCTATGTTGGTTCTCCTTTGAGCATAAGATCTCATAGATGACACTCCTCTCCATCCTTTGCTAAAGTAAAAGAAGTAACGCTGCTGTCTGCATCACTACTGCTAACAAGGTGAAGGACCCATTTTTGACTTTGTTATTAGACCCTATGAATTTTAATTAGACCTCTCAATTAAAAGGTGTTACCCAGGTTCTAGTTAGCAAAGTTTACCCATCGAAATCCTCCTTTAGGGTTGCTATAAATATCCTGGTGGTCTAAGAGATTTATGTTCCCCCCTCGATTTTGTGTGAGAGAAGAAAACAGAAATCAGATCTGAGTTCCATAAAATGCTTTTAGTTTTTTAGGCATCAAAACCCTGATGTGGTCCAACTCCAGTAGTCCTACTAGCCAATATCACCTGTCCAGCCACCTTCAAATCCATATTATTCTTGTGGGCCATCCAAAGGGAATAGCAGTACATTTTTAGTCTCCACTGCTTGTTCCAGATGGTCATAGTAAGGAGACATTTTAAACTTAGAACATATCGAGTGCTATGGTGATCTATGTTCGTGTCAGTAGAATTACAGGTGTCAGAGTTCTAGCATGACCTTCACTTCTTTTGTTTTATGTTGGCCATGCCATTAAAATAAAAATATAGATTTTAACTAGCATGTTATTCCTTTTAAGTATAGGGCAAACTAGGAAAACACTGAAAAAATTGGTAAAAAGAAATTAGCTATTGGTTAAATATAAAATAAATGTACTAATAGGTTTACAAATTACATGAAGAAAGAATTAGGGATTTTATAATCCACACTTGAGTTACCCTAGGGTTGACAATACCGCAAGGACTTAATACAACAGTGTAATTTCCAATTCTCCAGTATAAACCACAGAACCCACACACCTCGTCTTAATTCTGTCTTTGTCCCTACAGCTTTGAATTTTGCTGTATAAACTTGTTACAGCTGGGTCATTTTATCAGATCTTGTGAAATTACAGGATTTCCAACAAATCTTTCTTTATGAATTTCTGAACTAATTCAACTTTACGAAGACCTTTACCATTTATTTATTTATGGAATTTATCTTAACATTGATTTACAGGAATTACAAAAGAGAACTGAGTCTGATCTGTTCTTGGCCTATTCCTTGCACAATTATTTCATAACCTTGATTTGCAAATGCTGTAAGTTCAAGTTTAGAATCAGTTTTGTATATAAAGTAAAATAAACTTTAAAGGTGGTTTTATAAAAAAAAAATGTTTTCTTAAATTGTATTACAGTTGTTGAAGTGTGTATTTGCCTTTAACAAAAAGGAGTTATTATGAATTAATTTTTTTATTATTTTTATTTTTATTTTTAGATGCAATCAACAGCAAAAAAAGAGTTATTATTAGTTCTTTTTATTTAGATGCAATCAGCAGCAAAAGAGGAGTTATCATTAGTTTATTCAATTTGATTATTATTTTACAATTATGAACTATTAGGGCATGTTCAGACGTGGCAGAATTATTCCGCTGCAAATGTAGGTGCTGATTCAGGGCAATTACACAACGAATCTGCAGCAACATTTGCATATTTGACAGGTAATTCAGATGTTGCAGATATCACAGCGGACTTGCCACAGATTTCAGTTTTTGCATTGCAAAGGCTGAAATCTGCAGTGAAATTCCGCTTCTTCTCCGCAATGTAATGAGCAGGCTGCGGAGGGTAAATTCTGCACCACAGCCTAATTTCTGCACAGTTATTTTCTGCAACGTCTGAACTAAGTTTCCTAAAAATGTATACAAAGAAATTTAAAAAACGGCTGCTGCAGAGTTCCACTGCGGACTGTCCACAGCGGAATTCAACAGCAATTCTGCCACATCAGAAAGTGCCCTTAATGTAGACAACATTACAAGCAGAAGTACATGACATCTACAAGGTTTATACAGTACCTGTACATATTTGTTTGAACCTCATAGTCAGGGGTGTACTATAGGGGGTGCAGAGGCAGCAGTTGCACTGGGCCCTGGTGATTTAAAGGGCCCAAAAGCCCCTCTGCCACATAAGAAGACAACAATATTATAAATGGCACATGGTACGTGGGGGTTCCTGTTATAGATTTTGCATTAAGGGTCCAGAGCTTCGGGAAACGTCTTATGACTCACCGTGCCAGTAACAGTAGCAACCACCATAACTGATTCTTCTTCTTCCATAACAGACAAGTAATACCATCAAGCTATTCTGAATTAATAAGTTTATGTATCAAACATGGAATATAATAACATAACATCTCCTCCTGAATTTATTCTCATTGCCTTCTCTGATCTCCCACATCTTCAGTGTCCTCTTATGACTGCTTTTTTTCTTATGTACCTCCTCACTATTTTTGGCAACCTCCTTATTATCATCCTCATCCAGTTTGACCAGAACCTCCATAAACCTATGTATTTCCTCTTGAGTAACCTCTCCGTGGTGGACATCACTTACACCTCTGTTACAGTACCTAAAACGTTAACCAATTATTTCACAGGGACCAGAACCATATCTTTTATAGGCTGCTTTATGCAACTTTATTTTTTTGTGTCCTTTGCAAGCACTGAGTTCCTTCTACTCACAGCCATGGCCTATGATCGATACGTGGCTGTTTGTAAACCGTTGCACTATCCCATGATCATGAGCAGAACTGTATGTTTTTTGCTCTCAGGAGCTTCCTGGATTGTAGGTTTTATTGATTCGATATTTTCATTCTCCGTGTCGTTCCTTAACTTCTGCAAATCTAACGCTATTAATCATTTTTCTTGTGATCTCCGAGCCTTGCTGATAATTTCCTGCAGCAGCACGGATAACATTGAAAGAGTAATATTTGCAGAATGTTTATTAATTGGAATAAGCTCTTTTATGTTAACGTTAATCTCTTATGTATATATTCTTCATACTGTATTGAAGATTAAGTCCACGGAAGGAAGAAAAAAGGCTTTTTCTACATGCACTTCCCACATTACAGCTGTTACTTTGTTCTATGGAACTATGATTTCAGTCTATGTTCGGCCTTCATCTGTGTCATCTCTGGATTATGATAAACTTTTCTCTGTGCTTTACATAGCTGTCATTCCAACACTGAACCCTTTTATTTACAGTCTACAGAACAAAGTGGTGACAAAAGCGTTTTGGAAACTTTGTAATAAGGTTCAGACATGGCTTTAACATTTGTTAAGATGTTCGTTATACAAGTGCAGCGCCTTCATGGGTGTTGTAAAAGATTAGAAAAATAAGTCTACCTTTTTCTAGAAATAATTCATAGCGATCCATTATACAGCACCCATAGACATTAATGGGCTCATACCGCACTCTTGTATGTCCCTGATTTCATACAGTAGCATACAAGGTGTTTTTTTTTTCTCCATGAGAATAGAGGAGAACACGGTGCTGTAGAGAGGCACCATATGGCGGCACACAAAGTACATACAGCTGTGAAATGTGCAAAAATGTTTGAATCAAAGTAGGGATCTAATCTATCTAATCTGATCGTAGGAAAATAAGTAACTGTATTTGTATACTTGGGTAAGCCCTATAAAATATTTATATTCTTTTTTTTTTATCTTCAGCTTTAGTATGATTATTACCCTAAACATTAGAAGAACTTGAAAATCCCTTGAGATATTGTTTGCAGAAAAACACAATTTTAAGTGGGGTTTCCATTCTTTGAAAAACATTTCAAATAAACCATTTCTATGTAAAAAAAAATATATGTATATTTACTCTCTTTTTAAATTCTTCACCATACTTCCTATTCTGATGGTTCCATGCCAGTCTCTGTTTACAATGCCGCAATGATTGGCTGTGGTCAAATGTTGAGATGAAAGGTGAGTAAATTTTTTTTTTATCAAAAAAATTCCATTGTTATTATTCCAAAGAATATCTTACAATGCAATCCTAGAGTTCAATCATTTTTTTTTTTTCAAAATTCTGTGTTTGTTAAACTTTTTCAATTATGCATAACAGGAGTTGCAAGACAGGGGAGAGAAGGACATGGAAAAACCATAACAGAACATATACAGTCAACCCGGCACAGCAGGTTGAGTAAATATAGAAATACAAGTACATTGTAAATTGGCAAGAAAAAAATAAAAAAAAAATTTGCCATGACAAAATAAAAAGTAGTCTGTCAATGTAGCCATTAACATTCAAAAAGAGCGACGGGACCCCGTGAAAAGGAAGTAAATGGGAAGCAAGAATAGGGATAAGTCTGATCCATAGGAGAACAACACTTTAGAGAACAATATGAGATCCATCTATATAGAGAGGGCTTAGGAGAAAATTGGTCCGTGGAAGAAAATTAGCGATAATCCCTGTAGGCCTAGCTGGTTGTAAATTGGCATCAGTCTCTACACATATTAATGGAGAAGGAATTGAATCAGCCATCTGTTCCCCATTCTTCCTATGTGATGTATTTCTCTAAGGGTATGTTCACACGTACACGTTTATTACTTCTGAAATTACAGGGCTGTTTTCAGGAGAAAACAGCTCCTGGTTTTCAGACGTAATTGCTCGTACTCGCGTTTTTCGCGGCGGCAATTACGGACGTAATGGGAGCTGTTTTTCAATGGAGCCAATGAAAAATGGCTCAAATTACGTCTCAAGAAGTGACATGCACTTCTTTGACGCGGGCGTCTTTTTACGCGCCGTCTTTTGACAAAAAACACAGCCGGTGTGCACAGAACATCGTAAGCCCATTGATTTCAATGGGCAGATGTTTGCCGGCGCTTTGGAGCTGTATTTTCGGACGTAATTCGAGGCATAAAACGCCCGAATTACATCCGTAAATAGGGCGTGTGAACATACCCTAATAATTAAAACCAGATAGTTATATGGTCAGCAGCACCACATACTCACAAGTCTCCCATGCTAGTGAAACACTTGATTTTAAAAATAGGTCATTTTCTGAAGACATAATCCCTTTAAGGAGCCAGGCAACATAGAGAGTATGACTGCTGAATCATTTGATAATATTTTGCTAATATTTTTTTTTGTCTAGGGCCAATGACCATATGCATAGATAGGAATGCATTTCCACCAGATAAGGGCAATTGTGCCATGAGCATGTGCACAGCACCAACACAGATCGGATATAGGAGGATAAAGAGTGTGGAGCAGGGTAAGAATCCCGTACCACCTGGACACAATTTTATATTTAGTCTCTTGAGATTAACATGAGATGGGATATATACTTTGAGTGGAAGTGCAAAAGGGAAAGGAACAGTGCTCCCATCCTTTTCTGGACAACATAGGTCCGGAAAGCTGGCGTCTGCCAGTTGATTACCCCTGGCCTAGACTGTGCTTTACACACTATAAAAATGGCGCTGGCCCAAGGGCCAAAACCAGGGCATGACATTTTAGGTGGATATGGGGCCCAATAGCAACTGTGACAACTGTGACCCCTTTAGTTACTCCACTGAAGGTCTGTCATTAAGCCATATTACTAGGTCAGCCATAAATTGGCACTACAAGGAAAAGGTATACCCAGCGGCAGCTTCACCTATCGATAATGGCTGAATTTTGGAGGTTTCTAAGGTCGGACTCGTAGCTAGCGTTGGACTGGGGCTCCTTGGTCACACCAGAGGAAATTATTCTGAGGGCCCACTGAGGATACATCATATGTCAATCCGTTGTTTGTCAATAACCTTATCAAAAATAAACTCCAGTGGTAAATGATTGCCTCCAAAGTTAGCTCCACATGGTGTTGTCTTCTCCTGGACCTTTGCGGTTCTGCTACAGTACATTAAGTACCCAATATTGTGTCAGAGCCTGGGCCCACTGGAGGATCCTCGGTAGGCCAATTTCAAATGGCGGGAGGTTATGTGGGCCCAATAAACGCTGATCAGGCCTGTCTAGATATAGTATGATACCAGTTTATGCAAATTTATGTCTTTTCACCTTTGTGTTGAACTTTACTGTGATATATTCAAAGTTGTATTATGTAGTCACATAGAGGTGTCTATACTTTTTAACACATTTACAATTACAGAGAAAAAAAACTGTTATAGGTAGGTATGATTACAGCATTTTAAAGCACGTTATGACTCTTATAATACATTGGGGCAGATTTACTACTGTCTTTTCATATGCCAGTCTTTGCTATCTTCACCACTGGAGTAAGTTGTGACAGATTTATTAAGAGGCGCACACATCTTTCCACTGGCTGTGTCCCACAGTTGTGGTGCAACAGCCGTGGCCATGCTCTCTCCATTTATTATTTATTATATATTTATTTATTATTTACTATATTCACTGCTCCTTTTCACTTCGGCCCTTCGGGTCCCCTTTGCATGCTGCGGCTCCTCCTGCTGGCTACCAATGAAGCTAATTAGACAGCCTTAGCCTGGATTCGCACGTCACAGTCAAAAAATGCATTTTGACCACAATGTGTAAATCCAGACTAAGACTTGTAATGTCTTGACGGAGTGAGAGCCCCTTCTCTCCCCATTTCAGCAAACAGATTTTATTCCGGGTTTTGAACCCAACTACATGCAGAGATATAAGGGCAGATTAACTGTTCAACATGCGCCAAAATTCTGGCTCAAATTGAGCCAGAACTTTGGCGTACATACTGTGTGTCACATGTGTTAACTCTTTAAGACACCTTTTCGACACTCACAACAGGAAGGCGTGGCTTATTTGGAATGAGCAGACAAAGAATGGACAGAGGCAGCACTTCCAAAAAGAGCAAGAGCTATTTATTCACCCATGCGACGTTTCAGTCCAACTGGACTTTTTTCAAGCATAAAAACACACATCAAGTAATAAGTATATAAAGGCTTGCAAAGCCCAATTGAAATTAAACAGTGATTAAGACAAAATCCAATATAAAATTGATGATACAAAAACAGAATATAATATTGAAAGCTAAATATGAATGCCAGTGCACATGTGAATATACAAAGTGATATATAAGGGACTAGTACAGAAAAAAGACAGTCCTAGGTACACTAAAGTGTTAATGACATAATGACTCACCCAGATGTACATAATAAAAACATTCAAAGTTGTCAATAGCAGAAAACCGGAAAAAGGGCTCGTTCCTCTAGGTCTCAGCTGTCCAGTGTGTGTACAAATGTATTGCACACCTGTGTAATGGAACTGTCATTACTGCTTGCAATGCATAGCGAAATACCGCGAGATCGCGGGTGGCTATTCCCGCGCATGCACACTCGATAGTACAGCGGCCATCTTGGCCAAAATTGACTATCTTAATTTCGCGCATGCGCAGTGTGAATTCCAGTACGCGGCGGCCATTTTACTGACTGGAAGAAGATATCACGTCCAGGAACGTAACTAAAATAGAACAACAGGTCAAAAAATGCTTCAAACAGAGGATTTAGTATAGGATTAATGGTATGGCCATATATTATTAGTTATATATATTTAATAGGTGTGCCTCCGGATAAATAGTCCGGAAATGTTTGAATAGGGGAATTCATCCGCAGCAAGCACATTGTGTAAAATAAGTACTTTTACTGTGTAATGTAATTTATATATATGCAATGAATATATATCCATCTAAATGTATAAGTATTGGAGGTGTAACGCCTCAAGATATAAGATAAAATGTATAATGATGTCATAATATGTGTAAACATGTGGATACTCCCCTAAATATGATATAAGCCCACTGCTAAAATAGCTATCCCTAGAAAGATGTCAAAAAATGTCATATTATACTGCCCCCTTTATTGAAACAGAAAACGGACCAAGTTGACCAGATGTAAATGGCCGCATATGGATGATAAAAACAGTTCTATAAGGACTCCAGAACCCAGAGGAAAGAATCCAGCCCAATATCGGAATCTGAAAAAATGACAAAAATTAGATATATTGATAAAAACAGAATTTATTATTTTATATTGCAATGACAATGTCGTCATATTGAATGTGTTCACAGATACATGTACAATAGTGGACGACAGTCAGAGACCATGCATGGCACAACAGAGAGAAAACACAATCACTGTACCCATTTTGTTGAGAACCACCCCAATTTTAAAATTAACATTCAACCCCCTTGGATGTAAAGAATCCAATTTATGAATCCACTCCAGATCTTTACGTTTTAATTTGGCAATTCTATCGCCGCCCCTCCTATGTAAGGGCACATGGTCAACGATCCAAAATCTCAGATCGCTGACCCTGTGTCCCGCTGAAGAAAAGTGTGCTGGGACTGGAAGATCCAGTTTGTTGGTCTTAATAGTGGATCTATGCTTATTGATACGTAAGCGGCATTCCTGTGTGGTTTCACGCACGTATAGCAACTTACATGGACACTGTAGTACATATACAACGAATGTTGATGCACAAGTTAAAAATTGTTTAATATGGAATATTTTCCCATTCGTCGGGTGTCTAAATATATTGCCCTTCACCATGATGTTGCAATTCACACAATTCAATCATGGGAAGCGTCCCAATTTTTTGGGGGCCAAAGTTAATTGGCGACTCAATTGCGAAGACCCCACATCCGCGTGTACCAATTGATCCCTAAGATTTTTTTGACGCCATCATAGGGGGATTGCTAAATTCGGGAACCTCACCCGATAAATTACCGAGGATATGCCATTCTTTACGTATAATATTAGAGATCCTATAGCTATTGTCACAAAAAGTTGAGACAAATGCTACTCTGTTTGGTGTATTTTTACTTTGTGATGTCAATAGCTGATCCCTAGCGACAGATTCAACCCTATCTCTCTGTTTACGTAGGAGTGTTCGAGGATATTTACGTTGGGTGAATTTCTCACCCATGTCATCAAGACGTGATGTAAGATGTTGCGGTTCTGTCCCAATGCGTTTAACCCTCAACATTTGACTGAAAGGTAAAGATTCTATCCTCCATCGGGGATGCTGACTGTCAAATCGCTACAAACTGTTGCGATCTGTGGTTTTGTGTTATAGATCAGTGACTAGTTTATCATCAACCCTATATACCATAGTATCCAAAAAATTCAAATGTGTGGTAGAGAACTCCATTGTGAATTTAATGTCCTCATCAATAGAGTTGAGGAAATAAAAAAATTCCTCTAGCTGTGACCCAGTGCCGGTCCAAATAACAAACACATCATCTATGTATCGCCACCACCTCAGTACATGCCTGAAGTGGTGGGATACATAAACGTGACTGGTCAACTTGGTCCGTTTTCTGTTTCAATAAAGGGGGCAGTATAATATGACATTTTTTTGACATCTTTCCAGGGATAGCTATTTTAGCAGTGGGCTTATATCATATTTAGGGGAGTATCCACATGTTTACACATATTATGGCATCATTATACATTTTATCTTATATCTTGAGGCGTTACACCTCCAATACTTATACATTTAGATGGATATATATTCATTGCATATATATAAATTACATTACACAGTAAAAGTACTTATTTTACACAATGTGCTTGCTGCGGATGAATTCCCCTATTCAAACATTTCCGGACTATTTATCCGGAGGCACACCTATTAAATATATATAACTAATAATATATGGCCATACCATTAATCCTATACTAAATCCTCTGTTTGAAGCATTTTTTGACCTGTTGTTCTATTTTAGTTACGTTCCTGGACGTGATATCTTCTTCCAGTCAGTAAAATGGCCGCCGCGTACTGGAATTCACACTGCGCATGCGCGAAATTAAGATAGTCAATTTTGGCCAAGATGGCCGCTGTACTATCGAGTGTGCATGCGCGGGAATAGCCACCCGCGATCTCGCGGGATTTCGCTATGCATTGCAAGCAGTAATGACAGTTCCATTACACAGGTGTGCAATACATTTGTACACACACTGGACAGCTGAGACCTAGAGGAACGAGCCCTTTTTCCAGTTTTCTGCTATTGACAACTTTGAATGTTTTTATTATGTACATCTGGGTGAGTCATTATGTCATTAACACTTTAGTGTACCTAGGACTGTCTTTTTTTCTGTACTAGTCCCTTATATATCACTTTGTATATTCACATGTGCACTGGCATTCATATTTAGCTTTCAATATTATATTCTGTTTTTGTATCATCAATTTTATATTGGATTTTGTCTTAATCACTGTTTAATTTCAATTGGGCTTTGCAAGCCTTTATATACTTATTACTTGATGTGTGTTTTTATGCTTGAAAAAAGTCCAGTTGGACTGAAACGTCGCATGGGTGTATAAATAGCTCTTGCTCTTTTTGGAAGTGCTGCCTCTGTCCATTCTTTGTCTGCTTGATATCCAGGACCGCGGACCAGGTCTTATTGAGGCGTGCACCCACTTGCAGTCCAGTGCTGTGGAATCTTTTCATTTTGTGTTATTTGGAATGAGGGCATGGTCTGCTGGAGCATGGGCATGGCTTAAAATGCGACACCATGAACCAAAAATGCACCAAAATGTTGCCACAAAGAACTAGCATAAACAAAGCCAAATAATAGACAAAATAGAAAAGTGTCTAGCTAGAAGTGCCAAATTTATCGTACCGAATGCACTACTTTGATAAGTTTGGCGCATTTTCTGACTGCCTTGAGTAAGTTTACGCTGTCTAAATCTTAGACAATATCAGTAAATCTACCCCAGTATTTCTGCTATACACCATCCCTAGTTGCCTGGTGACACAAACATGCCATTTTAATAGCTGCCCTACTACACTTTACATGAACCGTTCAGCCATGACATTAAGACCACTGAGAGGTGAAGGGAATGATGTTGATTATCACGTTACATGGTCAAGAACTGTCAAGAAGTGCGATATATTAAGCAGCAAGTGATCAGTCAGTTCTTGAACTTTATGTGTTGGAAGCGGGTAAACTGGCCAAGCATAGGCATCTGAGCAAAATTGTGATGGCTAGATGACTGGATCAGAGCATCTCCAAAACGGCAGGTCTTGTGGGTTGTTCCGAATATGCAGTGGTTAATACCTACCAAAAGAGGTCCAAGAAAGGTTAACCGGTAAACCGGCAACAGAGTCATGTGCACCCAAAGCTCATTAATCCATGTGTGGAGCGAAGGCTAGCCCATCTGGTCTAATTCTACAGATGAGCTACTGTAGCACAAATTGTTGAAAAAATTACTGCTGGTGTCAGAGCAAACAGTGAATCACAGTTTGAAGCATATGGGGCTACATACAGGGATGTGTACAAGCATATGTTTGTAGTGATTTTTCGGGAGGCTTTCAAAGTTTGCTACGCAGCCCACTATTTTCTAGTTATACCCCTGATTCCAGCACCCATGCATTACTACCATGGAACATGGCAATGCATTAGGCATTACTGCACCCCGACCTTGTCTGCAAAGGACCGTCTTCTGCTGTAATGTTTAGCTTTAAAATATGACCTAAATATGACCTCACTACAAGCTGTTTTACTAAAGCCGTAGTAAAAAATGCAACTCGCACAAGCCCACAAACAGCTATATTGACAAAAAAAGAAAAAAAGTTATAGCTCTTGTAATGCAACAATGAAAAAATGGAAAAACATACTTGGTCCTAAAGGCACAAAATAGGCCGGCCATTAAAGGGTTAAAATAGAATAATAGTAGCATACATAGAAGAGAAGGGGCCTCATAGCAAAAATAAAAAAATAAAAAATAAAAGGGCTTGTGTTGTTTCTCCTTTAACCCCTTCCCGCCATTGGACGTATATGTACGTCCTGGAAAGCATTGACTTCACGCAAAATGACGTACAATGTTTGGCACCGGCTCAGAAGCTGAGTCGGTGCCATCATCACCGGATCTCAGCTGTATCTTACAGCTGACATCCGACTGTAACGGTGGGGACCGAACTAGGTTAACCCCTTCCCGCCCTAGCCACTTTTGACCAAGATGGCCGCTGTACTATCGAGTGTGCATGCGCGGGAATAGCCACCCGCGATCTCGCGGGATTTCGCTATGCATTGCAAGCAGTAATGACAGTTCCATTACACAGGTGTGCAATACATTTGTACACACACTGGACAGCTGAGACCTAGAGGAACGAGCCCTTTTTCCAGTTTTCTGCTATTGACAACTTTGAATGTTTTTATTATGTACATCTGGGTGAGTCATTATGTCATTAACACTTTAGTGTACCTAGGACTGTCTTTTTTTCTGTACTAGTCCCTTATATATCACTTTGTATATTCACATGTGCACTGGCATTCATATTTAGCTTTCAATATTATATTCTGTTTTTGTATCATCAATTTTATATTGGATTTTGTCTTAATCACTGTTTAATTTCAATTGGGCTTTGCAAGCCTTTATATACTTATTACTTGATGTGTGTTTTTATGCTTGAAAAAAGTCCAGTTGGACTGAAACGTCGCATGGGTGTATAAATAGCTCTTGCTCTTTTTGGAAGTGCTGCCTCTGTCCATTCTTTGTCTGCTTGATATCCAGGACCGCGGACCAGGTCTTATTGAGGCGTGCACCCACTTGCAGTCCAGTGCTGTGGAATCTTTTCATTTTGTGTTATTTGGAATGAGGGCATGGTCTGCTGGAGCATGGGCATGGCTTAAAATGCGACACCATGAACCAAAAATGCACCAAAATGTTGCCACAAAGAACTAGCATAAACAAAGCCAAATAATAGACAAAATAGAAAAGTGTCTAGCTAGAAGTGCCAAATTTATCGTACCGAATGCACTACTTTGATAAGTTTGGCGCATTTTCTGACTGCCTTGAGTAAGTTTACGCTGTCTAAATCTTAGACAATATCAGTAAATCTACCCCAGTATTTCTGCTATACACCATCCCTAGTTGCCTGGTGACACAAACATGCCATTTTAATAGCTGCCCTACTACACTTTACATGAACCGTTCAGCCATGACATTAAGACCACTGAGAGGTGAAGGGAATGATGTTGATTATCACGTTACATGGTCAAGAACTGTCAAGAAGTGCGATATATTAAGCAGCAAGTGATCAGTCAGTTCTTGAACTTTATGTGTTGGAAGCGGGTAAACTGGCCAAGCATAGGCATCTGAGCAAAATTGTGATGGCTAGATGACTGGATCAGAGCATCTCCAAAACGGCAGGTCTTGTGGGTTGTTCCGAATATGCAGTGGTTAATACCTACCAAAAGAGGTCCAAGAAAGGTTAACCGGTAAACCGGCAACAGAGTCATGTGCACCCAAAGCTCATTAATCCATGTGTGGAGCGAAGGCTAGCCCATCTGGTCTAATTCTACAGATGAGCTACTGTAGCACAAATTGTTGAAAAAATTACTGCTGGTGTCAGAGCAAACAGTGAATCACAGTTTGAAGCATATGGGGCTACATACAGGGATGTGTACAAGCATATGTTTGTAGTGATTTTTCGGGAGGCTTTCAAAGTTTGCTACGCAGCCCACTATTTTCTAGTTATACCCCTGATTCCAGCACCCATGCATTACTACCATGGAACATGGCAATGCATTAGGCATTACTGCACCCCGACCTTGTCTGCAAAGGACCGTCTTCTGCTGTAATGTTTAGCTTTAAAATATGACCTAAATATGACCTCACTACAAGCTGTTTTACTAAAGCCGTAGTAAAAAATGCAACTCGCACAAGCCCACAAACAGCTATATTGACAAAAAAAGAAAAAAAGTTATAGCTCTTGTAATGCAACAATGAAAAAATGGAAAAACATACTTGGTCCTAAAGGCACAAAATAGGCCGGCCATTAAAGGGTTAAAATAGAATAATAGTAGCATACATAGAAGAGAAGGGGCCTCATAGCAAAAATAAAAAAATAAAAAATAAAAGGGCTTGTGTTGTTTCTCCTTTAACCCCTTCCCGCCATTGGACGTATATGTACGTCCTGGAAAGCATTGACTTCACGCAAAATGACGTACAATGTTTGGCACCGGCTCAGAAGCTGAGTCGGTGCCATCATCACCGGATCTCAGCTGTATCTTACAGCTGACATCCGACTGTAACGGTGGGGACCGAACTAGGTTAACCCCTTCCCGCCCTAGCCACTTTTGACCTTCCTGACAGAGCCTCATTTTTCAAATCTGACATGTTCACTTTATGTGGTAATAACTCTGGAATGCTTTCACCTATCCAAGCGATTCTGAGATTGTTTTCTCGTGACACATTGCACTTTAAGTTACTAGCAAAATTTGCTCGATATGTTCTATATTTAATTGTGAATAACACCGAAAATTAGCGAAAAATTGCAAAAATTAGCATTTTTCTCAATTTAAATGTATCTGCTTGTAAGACAGCCAGTTATACCACACAAAATGGTTGCTAATTAACATCACCCATATGTCTACTTTAGATTGGCATCGTTTTTTGAACATCCTTTTATTTTTCTATGACATCACAAGGCCTACAACTTTAGCAGCAATTTCTCACATTTTCAAGAAAATGTCAAAAGGCCATTTTTACAGGGGCCAGTTCAGTTGTGAAGTGGCTTTGAGGGCCTTATATATTAGAAACCCCCAAAAAGTCACCCCATTTTAAAAACTTCACCCCTCAAAGTATTCAAAACAGCATTTAGAAAATGTCTTAACCCTTTACACATTTCACAGGAATTAAAGCAAAGTAGAGGTGGAATTTACAAATTTCATATTTATTGGCAGAAATAAATTTTTAATACTATTTTTTTATTACACAGAAGGTTTTAGCAGAGAAATTCAACTCAATATTTGTTGCCCAGTCTCTGCAGTTTTAGGAAATATCCCACATGTGGTCGTAGCGTGCTACTGGAATGAAGCACAGGCCTCAGAAGCAAAGGAACACCTAGTGGATTTTGGGGCCTTATTTTGTTAGAAGGGCTCTTGCAGTGACAAAACAGTACAAATCCCCCAAAAGTGACCCCATCTGGGAAACTAGACACCTCAAGGAAATTATCTAGGGGTATGGTGAGCATTTTGACCGCACAGGTTTTTTACAGAATTTATTGGAAGTAGGCCGTGAAAATTAAAATCAACATTTATTCAAAGAAAATTTAGGTTTAGCCATTTTTTTTCTCATTTCCACAAGGACTGAAGGAGAAAAAGCACCGTAAAATTTGTAAAGCAATGTCTCCCGAGTAAAACAATACCCCACATGTGGTAATAAACGGATATTTGAACACAGGGCATGGCTTAGAAGGGATGGAGTGCCATTTGGCTTTGGGAGATCACATTTAGCAGGAATGGTTTGAGAGGCCTTGTCACATTTACAAAGCCCCTGAGGGGACTAAACAGTGGAAACCCCCCACAAGTGACCCCATCTGGGAAACTAGACACCTCAAGGAAATTATCTAGGGGTATGGTAAGCATTTTGACCGCACAGGTTTTTTACAGAATTTATTGGAAGTAGGCCGTGAAAATTAAAATCAACATTTATTCAAAGAAAATTTAGGTTTAGCCATTTTTTTTCTCATTTCCACAAGGACTGAAGGAGAAAAAGCACCGTAAAATTTGTAAAGCAATGTCTCCCGAGTAAAACAATACCCCACATGTGGTAATAAACGGATATTTGAACACAGGGCATGGCTTAGAAGGGATGGAGTGCCATTTGGCTTTGGGAGATCACATTTAGCAGGAATGGTTTGAGAGGCCTTG
The DNA here is from genome assembly GCF_050947455.1 of Rhinoderma darwinii. Classification (NCBI taxonomy): domain Eukaryota; kingdom Metazoa; phylum Chordata; class Amphibia; order Anura; family Rhinodermatidae; genus Rhinoderma; species Rhinoderma darwinii. The sequence goes on along the minus strand of NC_134697.1, from coordinate 32,297,577 downwards.
TCACATTTACAAAGCCCCTGAGGGGACTAAACAGTGGAAACCCCCCACAAGTGACCCCATCTGGGAAACTAGACACCTCAAGGAAATTATCTAGGGGTATGGTAAGCATTTTGACCGCACAGGTTTTTTACAGAATTTATTGGAAGTAGGCCGTGAAAATTAAAATCAACATTTATTCAAAGAAAATTTAGGTTTAGCCATTTTTTTTCTCATTTCCACAAGGACTGAAGGAGAAAAAGCACCGTAAAATTTGTAAAGCAATGTCTCCCGAGTAAAACAATACCCCACATGTGGTAATAAACGGATATTTGAACACAGGGCATGGCTTAGAAGGGATGGAGTGCCATTTGGCTTTGGGAGATCACATTTAGCAGGAATGGTTTGAGAGGCCTTGTCACATTTACAAAGCCCCTGAGGGGACTAAACAGTGGAAACCCCCCACAAGTGACCCCATCTGGGAAACTAGACACCTCAAGGAAATTATCTAGGGGTATGGTAAGCATTTTGACCGCACAGGTTTTTTACAGAATTTATTGGAAGTAGGCCGTGAAAATTAAAATCAACATTTATTCAAAGAAAATTTAGGTTTAGCCATTTTTTTTCTCATTTCCACAAGGACTGAAGGAGAAAAAGCACCGTAAAATTTGTAAAGCAATGTCTCCCGAGTAAAACAATACCCCACATGTGGTAATAAACGGATATTTGAACACAGGGCATGGCTTAGAAGGGATGGAGTGCCATTTGGCTTTGGGAGATCACATTTAGCAGGAATGGTTTGAGAGGCCTTGTCACATTTACAAAGCCCCTGAGGGGACTAAACAGTGGAAACCCCCCACAAGTGACCCCATTTCGGAAACTACACCCATTGAGGAAATTATCTAGGGGTATAGTGAGAATTTTTAGTTTTGTTTTAGGTGGTTTTTTTTTACAATTTTTAAATGATCAAATTTTAAATGGGGCTGGTCAGTAGAAAAATTAATAATTGGTCATGGCCAGTATGGGAGACAGAAAAGGTGAATAATGAATAAATAAATTAAAAATCCAAGGAGGTATGATATATTTTGAAACATTGGTTCATGCACAGGCCGGGATTTGTGGGACATGTCTCACAATGGTATGTGGTGTCCTTACGAATGCCTCGCTTGGCACACACACGGCATTTTTTTTGGGGCTTCTTTTTTTTTTCAGTGGGGGGGATTTCTGTCGGGAAATGCTGGCCGGGAATTATCCTACTGACGGAAGAGCCAGATGAACTGCCCTCTCCTTCCTGGTTACCAAACATCAGGGACTTTATGACCTTTTCCTGAAATTGCAGGAACGTACCTCCACTGCTGGCATATCTATAGAGGACAAAGGCGTTGTATAAAGCCATCTGTGTAAGATGCACAGACAGCTTCTTATACCATACTCTGGTCTTGCGCATGGCGTTGTATGGTTTTATAACCTGGTCGGACAGGTCAATGCCACCCATATACTTGTTGTACTCCTGTACACAATATGGTTTTGGGACTTGGGAAGTGGATCCACGTACAGGGACTAGGCTGCATCTGCTGTCGTGTATGCTGGTCAGTATAAGGACGTCCCTTTTATCCTTATACTTTAGGAGGAGCAGATTGTCGCAGCAGAAAGCTTTGCTCTCTCCTAATTTTAGGATCTGACCCAGCAATGTTTTGGGGAGGCCCTTCTTATTTTTGCGGATTGTTCCGCATGCCAAGGTGGATCTGGACAAGAGAACTTTTACTAAGGGGACACTGTTATAAAAGTTGTCCAGATAAAGATGATAGCCTTTCCCAAGTAAAGGATGGATAAGATCCCATACGATCTTTCCACTAATTCCAAGGAAAGGGGGGCATTCTGGGGGATCTATATGGGAGTCTTTTCCCTCATAGACCCTAAAGGAGTAGGTGTAACCGGTGGCACTTTCGCACAGCTTGTAGAGCTTTATGCCGTACCGGGCTCTTTTATTGGGTAGATACTGCCTGAAGTGCAGTCTACCCTTGAAGCTGACTAGGGATTCATCTACCGAAATATTTTGCTGGGGGGTATAAACGTGGGAAAAAATTTGGGAGTAGTGGGCAATCAATGGTCGTATTTTATATAGCCTATCAAAATTTGGGTCCTGTGGGGGTGGGCACTGGCTATTATCATTGTAATGAAGGAATTTCAGGATGGCTTCGAAGCGCTTCCTTGGCATTACTGTGCGGTAAATGGGGGTGTTATATAAAATATCAAGGGACCAATAGTCTCTAATCCTAGGCTTTTTTATTAGGCCAAAACTTAAAAATATGCCCCAAAACTTCCGCAATTCCACTAGGTTTGTGGGGGTCCAATTTTGGCTTCTCCCATAATAAGAGTCAGGGTTCTGGGCGATAAATTGTTCCGCATAGATGTTGGTCTGCTGGACCATTAACGCTAAAAGGGAGTCTGAAAAAAAAAGGTTAAAATAATCAATGGGGCTGAAACCCGTCATTTCAATTTGAATGCCTGAGCGGGCTGTAAACTCAGGCACCTGGGGGGTATAATTCTCTGCAGCTTCCCAGGTCAGCTCAGGCAGATCAGGAACTACGGCTCTTCTACGCCGACTGGGGGGTGCAGATTCAGAGTCACTGGATGCAGAGGAAGATGGAAGCACGAACTGCTCCTCACCTTCACTTGCGCTGTCCGTGTCGGAACACAGCATTGCAGATGCTTCCTCGGCTAAAAAGACTCTTTTGGCCATACTGAAAAACTTGTGCTACCTAACTAACTAAAAACAGGTTAGTGGGCACAAAAGGGCAGAAAAGCGGCAGATCGCTGTTTTTTTTTAACTTACGCACTGTATTTATTCCTGTCTCCGTCTCTCACAAGCTCTCTGACAGGAAAGAGCTTGTCAGAGACGGAGATGCCGGCAAACCACGGCTCCTGCGCTGTGATTGGCCTGTCAGTACTGACCAATCACAGCTCGTTTCCGGCACAGGGACCACTCTGATTGGTCCTGTTTGAATCCTGCTTTGTGATCGGGACGCTGTCACCATGTCTGTTGACATGGTGACAGTTTGAAGCTTGGGCATGCACAGCTTCCCCATGGCTCCTCTATCCCCCCCACGGGTGCAATAGGCAGGCACCACTGCTACTGCGCTGTGATTGGCCTGTCAGTACTGACCAATCACAGCTCGTTTCCGGCACAGGGACCACTCTGATTGGTCCTGTTTGAATCCTGCTTTGCGATCGGGACACTGTCACCATGTCTGTTGACATGGTGACAGTTTGAAGCTTGGGCATGCACAGCTTCCCCATGGCTCCTCTATTCCCCCCACGGGTGCAATAGGCAGGCAACACTGCTCCTGCGCTATGATTGGCCTGTCAGTACTGACCAATCACAGCTCGTTTCCGGCACAGGGACCACTCTGATTGGTCCTGTTTGAATCCTGCTTTGCGATCGGGACGCTGTCACCATGTCTGTTGACATGGTGACAGTTTGAAGCTTGGGCATGCACAGCTTCCCCATGGCTCCTCTATTCCCCCACGGGTGCAAAAGGCAGGCACACACCGCTCATACTCGGAACTGGCTCCCGGCCGCTTTCGGAAGGAGACGCCGAGGTGGCCTTGCTCGTGCAACTCCAGGTGGGCTTGAGGCTTCCGAAAATGCCATAAAAAAAAAAAGATTTTTTTATTATGAAGGTAGAAAAATCAGCGGGACCGACCCGCGAGCGAGGCCGACGGGGAGTTCCAGGAGGTCGGCATGAGTTGGCCGTGCATACCGCTAAAGCCCTCAAACTCCGACGCTGGCGCTGAGGAGCTCGTACACGGCTGCAACCGGGCTGGCACGGCTTCCCCATGGCTCCTCTATCCCCCCAAGGATGCCATAGGCAGGCACACGCCGCTCATACCCGGAGTGGGCACACCGCCGCTGACATGCATCCTTCGCGGACCGGAAGTGCTTGTCAGCCGGCTGGACACAACGGGACTCGCCGCGGGCGCTGTGGAGCTCCCACAAGGAAGCTGCCGGCATGTACAAGCTCCCAAGGGGCCTCTCTATCCCCCCACGGGTGCAAAAGGCAGGCACACGCCGCTCATACTCGGAACTGGCTCCCGGCCGCTTTCGGAAGGAGACGCCGACGTGGCCTTGCTCGTGCAACTCCAGGTGGGCTTGAGGCTTCCGAAAATGCCATAAAAAAAAAAAGATTTTTTTATTATGAAGGTAGAAAAATCAGCGGGACCGACCCGCGAGCGAAGCCGACGGGGAGTTCCAGGAGGTCGGCATGAGTTGGCCGTGCATACCGCTAAAGCCCTCAAACTCCGACGCTGGCGCTGAGGAGCTGGTACACGGCTGCAACCGGGCTGGCACGGCTTCCCCATGGCTCCTCTATCCCCCCAAGGATGCCATAGGCAGGCACACGCCGCTCATACCCGGAGCGGGCACACCGCCGCTGACATGCATCCTTCGCGGACCGGAAGTGCTTGTCAGCCGGCTGGACACAACGGGACTCGCCGCGGGCGCTGTGGAGCTCCCACAAGGAAGCTGCCGGCATGTACAAGCTCCCAAGGGGCCCCTCTATCCCCCCACGGGTGCAAAAGGCAGGCACACGCCGCTCATACTCGGAACTGGCTCCCGGCCGCTTTCGGAAGGAGACGCCGAGGTGGCCTTGCTCGTGCAACTCCAGGTGGGCTTGAGGCTTCCGAAAATGCCATAAAAAAAAAAAGATTTTTTTATTATGAAGGTAGAAAAATCAGCGGGACCGACCCGCGAGCGAGGCCGACGGGGAGTTCCAGGAGGTCGGCATGAGTTGGCCGTGCATACCGCTAAAGCCCTCAAACTCCGACGCTGGCGCTGAGGAGCTGGTACACGGCTGCAACCGGGCTGGCACGGCTTCCCCATGGCTCCTCTATCCCCCCAAGGATGCCATAGGCAGGCACACGCCGCTCATACCCGGAGCGGGCACACCGCCGCTGACATGCATCCTTCGCGGACCGGAAGTGCTTGTCAGCCGGCTGGACACAACGGGACTCGCCGCGGGCGCTGTGGAGCTCCCACAAGGAAGCTGCCGGCATGTACAAGCTCCCAAGGGGCCCCTCTATCCCCCCACGGGTGCAAAAGGCAGGCACACGCCGCTCATACTCGGAACTGGCTCCCGGCCGCTTTCGGAAGGAGACGCCGACGTGGCCTTGCTCGTGCAACTCCAGGTGGGCTTGAGGCTTCCGAAAATGCCATAAAAAAAAAAAGATTTTTTTATTATGAAGGTAGAAAATTCAGCGGGACCGACCCGCGAGCGAGGCCGACGGGGAGTTCCAGGAGGTCGGCATGAGTTGGCCGTGCATACCGCTAAAGCCCTCAAACTCCGACGCTGGCGCTGAGGAGCTGGTACACGGCTGCAACCGGGCTGGCACGGCTTCCCCATGGCTCCTCTATCCCCCCAAGGATGCCATAGGCAGGCACACGCCGCTCATACCCGGAGCGGGCACACCGCCGCTGACATGCATCCTTCGCGGACCGGAAGTGCTTGTCAGCCGGCTGGACACAACGGGACTCGCCGCGGGCGCTGTGGAGCTCCCACAAGGAAGCTGCCGGCATGTACAAGCTCCCAAGGGGCCCCTCTATCCCCCCACGGGTGCAAAAGGCAGGCACACGCCGCTCATACTCGGAACTGGCTCCCGGCCGCTTTCGGAAGGAGACGCCGACGTGGCCTTGCTCGTGCAACTCCAGGTGGGCTTGAGGCTTCCGAAAATGCCATAAAAAAAAAAAGATTTTTTTATTATGAAGGTAGAAAAATCAGCGGGACCGACCCGCGAGCGAGGCCGACGGGGAGTTCCAGGAGGTCGGCATGAGTTGGCCGTGCATACCGCTAAAGCCCTCAAACTCCGACGCTGGCGCTGAGGAGCTCGTACACGGCTGCAACCGGGCTGGCACGGCTTCCCCATGGCTCCTCTATCCCCCCAAGGATGCCATAGGCAGGCACACGCCGCTCATACCCGGAGTGGGCACACCGCCGCTGACATGCATCCTTCGCGGACCGGAAGTGCTTGTCAGCCGGCTGGACACAATGGGACTCGCCGCGGGCGCTGTGGAGCTCCCACAAGGAAGCTGCCGGCATGTACAAGCTCCCAAGGGGCCTCTCTATCCCCCCACGGGTGCAAAAGGCAGGAGACGCCGACGTGGCCTTGCTCGTGCAACTCCAGGTGGGCTTGAGGCTTCCGAAAATGCCATAAAAAAAAAATTTTTTTATTATGAAGGTAGAAAAATCAGCGGGACCGACCCGCGAGCGAGGCCGACGGGGAGTTCCAGGAGGTCGGCATGAGTTGGCCGCTCCTACCGCTCTTGCCCTGGAAGTCCACAGCGGGCGCTGCAGAGCTCCTACACGGCTGCCCCCGGTCTTGCACAGCTTCCCCATGGCTCCTGTATCCCCCCCACGGGTGCAGGCACACGCCGCTCATACACTCTGGGGCTGGCTGACAGCCCAGGTGACATGCCACCTCCTAGCCGACCGGAAGTACATGTCAGGCGGCTTGGGACATAGTGGGACCCCCCCCCCGCTGGCGCTGTGGAGCTCATACACTGTTGCCACCGGGCATGCACAGCTTGCATACGGCTCCTCTACCCTGGGCTGCAATGGGCAGCACACCCCGCTCATACACTCTGGAGCTGGCTGACAGCAACTGCTGCTGATAATGATGATGACGATAATGTGCAAAGGGTTATCTATCGGCGGACAGTATCACACTCTGGCCCTGGAACTGTGCCACGGTCTGCCTCTGCTGTTCACTACCGCCTCTGACATTTGTGAACATACCCCACTTTAACTTGATTTTAAATGTTTCACTTTCAAATGTTTCACTTTCAGTAGCAGAAATGGCATTCTTTGACATTTGGGCCTTTTTATTGTCACTGCTGCTTGGTCACCAAATGGATCTCCTTGGATTGAGGCCTAGTCCTCTCCCCACCGCCCTGGAACTCTGCCCCGGCCTACGCTGCCTGCCGTCACCCCCTGGCCCTGGAACTCTGCCCCGGCCTGCCTCTGCTGCTCACCACCGCCTCTGACATTTGTGAACATACCCCACTTTAACTTGATTTTAAATGTTTCACTTTCAAATGTTTCACTTTCAGTAGCAGAAATGGCATTCTTTGACATTTGGGCCTTTTTATTTTCACTGCTGCTTGGTCACCAAATGGATCTCCTTGGATTGAGGCCTAGTCCTCTCCCCACCGCCCTGGAACTCTGCCCCGGCCTACGCTGCCTGCCGTCACCCCCTGGCCCTGGAACTCTGCCCCGGCCTGCCTCTGCTGCTCACCACCGCCTCTGACATTTGTGAACATACCCCACTTTAACTTGATTTTAAATGTTTCACTTTCAAATGTTTCACTTTCAGTAGCAGAAGTGTCATTCTTTGACATTTGGGCCTTTTTATTTTCACTGCTGTTTGGTCACCAAATGGATCTCCTTACCTACCAGCAATCACCCTGGAACTCTGGCTGGGCATGGGGATGCAAGTTGCTCCCGCTGACTCCCACCGGGACCTACCTGCAATCACCCTGGAACTCTGGCTGGGCATGGGGATGCAGGTTGCTCCCGCTGCCCCCCTTCCACCCCACCGGGACCTACCAGCAATCACCCTGGAACTCTGGCTGGGCATGGAGATGCGGGTTGCTCCCCCTTCCACCCCACCGGGACCTACCAGCAATCGCCCTGGAACTCTGGCTGGGCATGGGGATGCAAGTTGCTCCCGCTGCCCCCCCACCGGGACCTACCTGCAATCACCCTGGAACTCTGGCTGGGCATGGGGATGCAGGTTGCTCCCGCTGCTCCCCTTCCACCCCACCGGGACCTACCACCAATCACCCTGGAACTCTAGCTGGGCATGGGGATGCAGGTTGCTCCCGCTGCCCCCCCACCGGGTCCTTCCAGCAATCACCCTGGAACTCTGGCTGGGCATGGGGATGCATGTTGCTCCCGCTGGCCCCCAACGGGACCTTCCTGCAATCACCCTGGAACTCTGGCTGGGCATGGGGATGCAAGTTGCTCCCGCTGCCCCCCCCCACCGGGTCCTTCCTGCAATCACCCTGGAACTCTGGCTGGGCATGGGGATGCATGTTGCTCCCGCTGGCCCCCAACGGGACCTACCTGCAATCACTCTGGAACTCTGGCTGGGCATAGGGACACAGGTTGGTCCCGCTGCCCCCCCCCTTCCACCCCACCGGGACATACCTGCAATCACCCTGGAACTCTGGCTGGGCATGAGGATGCAGGTTGCTCCCGCTGCCCCCCACCGGGACCTACCACCAATCACCCTGGAACTCTGGCTGGGCATGGGGATGCAGGTTGCTCCCGCTGCCCCCCCACCGGGACCTACCACCAATCACCCTGGAACTCTGGCTGGGCATGGGGATGTAGGTTTCTCCCGCTGCCCCCCCACCGGTACCTACCACCAATCACCCTGGAACTCTGGCTGGGCATGGGGATGCAGGTTGCTCCCGCTGCCCCCCCACCGGGACCTACCACCAATCACCCTGGAACTCTGGCTGGGCATGGGGATGCATGTTGCTCCCGCTGGCCCCCAACGGGACCTACCTGCAATCACCCTGGAACTCTGGCTGGGCATGAGGATGCAGGTTGCTCCCGCTGCCCCCCCACCGGGTCCTTCCAGCAATCACCCTGGAACTCTGGCTGGGCATGAGGATGCAGGTTGCTCCCGCTGCCCCCCCACCGGGACCTACCACCAATCACCCTGGAACTCTAGCTGGGCATGGGGATGCAGGTTGCTCCCGCTGCCCCCCCACCGGGTCCTTCCAGCAATCACCCTGGAACTCTGGCTGGGCATGGGGATGCATGTTGCTCCCGCTGGCCCCCAACGGGACCTACCTGCAATCACCCTGGAACTCTGGCTGGGCATGAGGATGCAGGTTGCTCCCGCTGCCCCCCCACCGGGACCTACCACCAATCACCCTGGAACTCTGGCTGGGCATGGGGATGCAGGTTGCTCCCGCTGCCCCCCCCACCGGGACCTACCACCAATCACCCTGGAACTCTAGCTGGGCATGGGGATGCAGGTTGCTCCCGCTGCCCCCCCACCGGGTCCTTCCAGCAATCACCCTGGAACTCTGGCTGGGCATAGGGATGTAGGTTTCTCCCGCTGCCCCCCACCGGGACCTACCACCAATCACCCTGGAACTCTGGCTGGGCATGGGGATGTAGGTTTCTCCCGCTGCCCCCCCCCCCCCGGTACCTACCACCAATCACCCTGGAACTCTGGCTGGGCATGAGGATGCATGTTGCTCCCGCTGGCCCCCAACGGGACCTACCTGCAATCACCCTGGAACTCTGGCTGGGCATGGGGATGCAGGTTGCTCCCGCTGCCCCCCCCACCGGGACCTACCACCAATCACCCTGGAACTCTGGCTGGGCATGGGGATGCAGGTTGCTCCCGCTGCCCCCCCACCGGGTCCTTCCAGCAATCACCCTGGAACTCTGGCTGGGCATGGGGATGCATGTTGCTCCCGCTGCCCCCCCACCGGGACCTACCACCAATCACCCTGGAACTCTGGCTGGGCATGAGGATGCAGGTTGCTCCCGCTGCCCCCCACCGGGACCTACCACCAATCACCCTGGAACTCTGGCTGGGCATGGGGATGTAGGTTTCTCCCGCTGCCCCCCCCACCGGTACCTACCACCAATCACCCTGGAACTCTGGCTGGGCATGAGGATGCATGTTGCTCCCGCTGGCCCCCCACCGGGTCCTTCCAGCAATCACCCTGGAACTCTGGCTGGGCATGGGGATGTAGGTTTCTCCCGCTGCCCCCCACCGGGACCTACCACCAATCACCCTGGAACTCTGGCTGGGCATGGGGATGTAGGTTTCTCCCGCTGCCCCCCCCACCGGTACCTACCACCAATCACCCTGGAACTCTGGCTGGGCATGAGGATGCATGTTGCTCCCGCTGGCCCCCAACGGGACCTACCTGCAATCACCCTGGAACTCTGGCTGGGCATGGGGATGCAGGTTGCTCCCGCTGCCCCCCCCACCGGGACCTACCACCAATCACCCTGGAACTCTAGCTGGGCATGGGGATGCAGGTTGCTCCCGCTGCCCCCCCACCGGGTCCTTCCAGCAATCACCCTGGAACTCTGGCTGGGCATGGGGATGCATGTTGCTCCCGCTGCCCCCCCACCGGGACCTACCACCAATCACCCTGGAACTCTGGCTGGGCATGAGGATGCAGGTTGCTCCCGCTGCCCCCCCACCGGTACCTACCACCAATCACCCTGGAACTCTGGCTGGGCATGGGGATGCAGGTTGCTCCCGCTGCCCCCCCACCGGGACCTACCACCAATCACCCTGGAACTCTGGCTGGGCATGGGGATGCAGGTTGCTCCCGCTGCCCCCCCACCGGGACCTACCACCAATCACCCTGGAACTCTAGCTGGGCATGGGGATGCAGGTTGCTCCCGCTGCCCCCACCGGGTCCTTCCAGCAATCACCCTGGAACTCTGGCTGGGCATGGGGATGTAGGTTTCTCCCGCTGCCCCCCCACCGGGACCTACCACCAATCACCCTGGAACTCTGGCTGGGCATGGGGATGTAGGTTTCTCCCGCTGCCCCCCCCACCGGTACCTACCACCAATCACCCTGGAACTCTGGCTGGGCATGGGGATGTAGGTTTCTCCCGCTGCCCCCCCCACCGGTACCTACCACCAATCACCCTGGAACTCTGGCTGGGCATGAGGATGCATGTTGCTCCCGCTGGCCCCCACCGGGACCTACCTGCAATCACCCTGGAACTCTGGCTCGGCCAACAGTATCAGCTGCCCCCCCCCCCCCCTATTTTCACGACTATTAAGCCCACCCCACTATCCAACACTCTCCCTGGAACTCCGGCTCGGCCAACAGTATCAGCTGCCCCCCCCCCTATTTTCACGACTA